>NC_081415.1:25338748-25663748 GCF_030272615.1 Cryptomeria japonica | reverse complement strand
CTATGTGCAGGAAAGCAACATGGAATAAGGGAGAAATATATATTCCAAATAAATTTCCTCTATGACAAGTTATGAGTTCAACTATTATTTACTTAGAAGGAAATGGAGATTTGTTATTAGATAAACATGTGTTTATGAGGTTTATTATTGTGGGTCTTTAATGAGTGTTTTTGAGTCAATTATCATGTTTTAAGAGCAAAAATAGACCCCTGGGGCCTATACCCTTGAGGTGGGGGCCTATTGGATAAGCAATAAAGGCCCTTATGAATTTATTTCACTCTCCAAAAGTCCTCATTAAAGTAAGTGACAAATTTGGAGGAAAGATGAGTTGAGAGTACCAACTCCACCCCCCATACCTCATTTATGAGGGAAGACTTTGGGGAAGGAGGTATCCCAATTGTTGTCCCCTATTAAATGAGGAAAAGACCTCATGGATGAAAGGATGAAAATATGACAAGTGTCACCTCCTCATCCAAGTCTTCCAAGTTAATCTCCCTTATATGGAGTTTGTGAAGAGAGAATGGGTTGTCACCCACTTCTCCATTTTGGAGAACTCTTGCAGAATTTTGGAGAAATAAGATAGATTTGGAGGGGAGGAAGGAGTCCATTCTTGGAGAGATGGAGGACAAAATGCAAAGGTTTAGATAGATAAGTTCTCCATTTCCTCTAATCCATTTTGTTATTGTTACAAGTTTGAGATATAGTTGCAGAGTCTAGTAGGTAGTGTTTATGTGAAGAAAATTATTAGAGTTATGTAAGGGTTTTAGTTGTTGAGAGTAAATTTGTGGAGTGTGTGAGATCTCTATATCTTGGGTCTAAATCAATCTTCTTGCTCGTGGGTATGGCTAGAGCTTACGAGGCTCCATGATGCCATTATGGTTGGGAGGAGAGTGAGCCTTGTTTTGTGTTTCCCATTGTCATGTATGGTTGTGAGATCTTTCAAAGTGTTTGGTTAAACAATAACTATTGTGTAATGTAAGAGCAAGACTTGTTATCTGATCTTCACACTAGTTTGTATGATTGTGTTTGAGATGGAAGTTTAATGAATCTTGTAATTTGATTCCTTAAAGAGAATCATTGTGTAGTGAAAGAGCATGTACTATTTGATGTCTGTTTTCCTTTGGGTATGTATACCTTTAAGGAAATTATATGATTGTCTTGAAATGATAATTTAAAAATTACTCCATTATATTATAATGTGAGTTTTCATTGTGTATTTTTCAATATCTGTTGTTAAAAGAAAACTAGGTTAAGTTAACTTTGGTTGTATAGATGATATAATCTCCCATCATCCAAATATTTTGTGCTATGATATAAATAATATCGAGAGAAAACGGGAACTCTTAGTGTCTATCAGAAATTAGAGAATAATTCTTGAGTTTTTTTTAATGTAAGGTCATATAATTCTTTAGATATACGTCTGGACAATTGGGTGTACATAAAATGAAATAAAAAACAAAGACATATAAGCTAGAAGATATTACTGATATTACTGAGTAAAGAGGAGGATCAATGGTATTATAAATCACATAAGGATATCAATACAAGAGAACGAATATTCATTGGAAGAAAATTTAATTGTGTATTAGGCATTTTCATAAAGAGAAAAATGTATAATAGGAGAAAGAGAATTGTAAGGATACAGTTTGTTGAGCACCTGAACCTCCAACCTGTGAATTTCATAGACAGCAACATCTTTGTAAACACAATATATCTAAAAACCTATACTTCAGCACTACACGTGTAGCTGCAAGTATTCTTGAGGTCCATAGCCTGGGTAAGGATAAATCTATCCAGGGAAGGCCTTGAGAAGGTAGCTCTTTGAAGATGGTTTAAAGGACGGTATATTATGTTCTCCACAAAGTAATTAATAATGCATTCCTTTAGCAATGTAGTCATCTGAAACAAATACCACCATTATAATTTACCTATGCTCAAATTGGTGGGTAGATCTACAGATAAGATAAGAAAGAAGACGATAATAATATTAAGGCATTTATCACATTATAACGCCAAGCAAACATGTATGAATAGATGCGTCATCTAAGATACATGTATTCAACAGAAAATAAAGACTGAGGCGATTGTCTATGAAGCATGCATCATAGATAATAAATGGGTGAACTAAGAATAGTTTCTATGAATACCACAGCTGCATCAAGGCTGCCCTAGAGCCCGACATAGCAATCCTTGATTAGTGTGACTGAAATTTAATCCCAGGAGAAGAACATGATAATAATAATTCTACAAAATATATATATATATATAACAATGAATGATGTGAGGTCTCCGAAAATCATTTAATAGATATGGTGCACCATTTATATTTGCAGAGGCATTAGATAATTCTGTCAAAAAAGTGGAGAGAAAGGGACTAATCCTCCTTGTAGCTTTGTTGAATCCTTGCAAAAAATCTGGAAGGAAAAGATGGTTATTTAATATCGTCTACCAATATTCATTTAGCTCATAAATGGAATTATGGTCTACCCTTGTACCCACACTATTACCTTGTCATCAATTCCACTCTGCAGGCCGCCATTAACCTCCTTTTCGTATGCCGGTTTGTGGCAACTTCATGACTCAACAGGCAGCTGATATAATAAAAATATTGTGGTCCAATCTTGTCTTTTAATCTAGTTATTCGGTTAACATTAGAATTCTTGCAATCCAGAACTACCATTAGCTTAGATTAGTGCCCAGTATGTTCGAGGTACTTTGATATGGCAAGATACATGTCATCGCCTGGGTATAAGTTACAAATGATCATTAACCAATCTCAAAATTCTCACATTAATAAATTTAATATGAGAATGGTCAATCCCATTTTCTCTCAGCTGTACTGCTACGGATGGTCGACAGAATTAATGCAAATAGTAGGGGCATGGGGAGGATTGTCAATATAAATCAGTCATTCTAATGTTGTTCGATAGGGAGTACATCTAATTCATTTATATTGGATAAGATGTAGAAGATGGCTGAACACAGTACTTTTGTTATCATTATTGCAGCGCCTCTCTTAAAGCCCAGACTAGCTTCTAGGTAGGTAGTGGCTGGGAACAGAAAAGTAGCTGCTCGGAGTATGGGGAAGATGTATTGGCGACTACTGCGTACTTTATCTTCATGTCAAATTCAGTGGCAATGACTTCCATTAAATGGGATATAGCAAAGTCCGTTAGTGGGTCTAGTTTTATTATATTATATGGTATTTCTCAGCACCATAAATTATGCAATACAGTACAATCAATACCAGTCCAAATTAGAAAATGGTATGCAATAAAATTAATAATAACATTATTCAAGATTCAAGATTTAAGATGTAAGATACTGATAATGAGGATGTAATAAGATTAAAGTTTTTGATAATAAAGCAGTCAAAACAAGGGGGCTGACTTGGATTCCACAACAAGCCTCAAAGACATCATTAACAACACATCCACAGCAGCTAAAGGATAGAGTCTCGGTCAATCCCTATCTTAACTATCAAAAACATAATCCAGGTACAACTATAGAAAATCACAAGATTGAAGGCAATCCTGTCCATACAACATCTAATAAAGCAGATATCAACAAGGAAACTATTATTAAACCGCTTAATCCTAGTAGTAAGCATATTGTTCATATTGTAGTATCTGGTCATAATAAAAAAGAGTTTTAACAAGCCACACAAGGTTGATGCTGAAATTAAACATAAACAGGATCCAACAAATCCAGCAACAAAACTTTAGACAAAAATGGAAAAAAACTTTCATTTCGTGGTGTCACCTCTCAAACCACCCTGATTCTCTTTGTCCTAATGCAGAAGACACAAAGTAGTGGCCTAGGAAAGCACAAGCTAAAAAATCTCAAAAGTCAAAATAAAATTTAATGCAAAAACCATTGGTACAATAGAAATATATTAGATTATAGAAATATTATAAAGAAAATACAATGACATTATTAATCAAAATAAAATGATGCAAAAAAATGCATGATAATTGCTAGATTACATTTGTTGCCTATATTTTGCTTGGCTGCCATGTTCGCAATATACCTGGCCAAAAAGAAGAAGAAGAGAGCACTAAAACAATTTAGTTTTCCCCACCAACTATTAGCCTCCTTTCACCCTAGCACTTATCATTTTTACTTAGAAGCTAAAACAAAAAGAGGGGGAAAATAATGATTTAGTTTAACCTTGGTTCTTGTGTGGTTTGGAGATCCTCTATTTAAAACACAATAATAAACAAGGACGCAAAGCGTCAAGTTACATAGAGAGATAGAGAAATAGAGAGGAAGAGGTAGAGGCAGAGATAAAGGTAGAGAGATAGAGAAAGAGAGTGAGAGATAGATAAGCATATAGGGAATGGAAGAGATAGATAGATATTGAGGGTGAGGGTGAGGGAGAGGGAGAGGGAGAGGGGGAAATAGAGGGATATGCGGCAATATGATAAAAGGATAGAGAGAAAGGGATAGAAAGACGTAGAGAGAGGGGGAGAGATAGAGAGAGATAGGTAGAGAGGGAGAAGAAGGGAGAGGAGAGAAGTTAGTGTTATCAAATTTTAATTTAATATATTGAAATTACTTTTTAATATTTGAAAATGAATATTAGAAAATTTTAATTAAAATACTCTTGTAGTTGAAAAGATTTAATTTTAATTGTTTAAAATGAGTGTTACTAGATTATATAAATATTGTTGTTAATGAATATTAGTTTAAGATTAGCAATTACAATAAATTTATTACAATTAATTTTGAATGTCTTAAATTTTTATCCATAATTCAATTAAAATTAAAAATTCATTACAAAATTTATATAATACACAATTCAATGAAAATAAAAAATTTATTACATTCAAAGAAACTTGAAAATTTATTACAAAATTTATATAATAATTCACAATTCAATAAAAATTGAAAAATTATCACAAAATATATATATTATGTGGATTGAGTTATGATGTGACTATATATAATAGATTATTCCTTAATGGATAAAAAAGTTAGAAGGTGGAAAACCTAAAACCATGAGATTTTTCTATTAACATTTTTCTAGGGTGATGTGTTTTAAATGAACCAATCACTTTACAAACAAAATTATCACCATTACAATAAATACTATTAAAAATCATTTGAATTATAATAATATTTTTTATAAATCTAATTATTATTAATTTATAGAGAGGGGGTGAAATCAAATAAGTCAATGAATTACAAATTGGCTTTTTACTTTCAATAGATTTCATTTTTTCAATTTTTTTTAATTTGATTTTATTTGTATCTTTCAATATAATAGTTAAAATTTTAATCTTTTTTAGAAAGTCAATTTATAATTTATTATAAAACTATATAAAAACATGAAAAAGATGTTATGCTAATAATTTTGAAATAGTCTTGTAGGATTATTAAGATATGTCTTCGAACTCTAATATAATTTTAAAAATAAATTTACATTAATATATAGTAATATTTAAATTAAATTAATTAAAAAAATGTATTTACCATTTTAAAAGAATAATAACTAATTAAATTTTATTAATTACCATACTTGAAAAATACAATATTAATATGACAAAATTATACCTAATCTATAATCTTTATTTTTTCATCTTTAACAATTGTAATCAAGATATATAAATTAAATTAATTTATAAATTTATGTTTCAATTGTTTAAAAATATTTAATAAATTAGAAAAATATTTAAAAATAAATATTTTTTTCTCGCATCAAAAAATATTAAAATTTGAAAATTTGAATATAATTTAATTTTTATATTGTGGATCATTAAAAGTAAAATAAAAATAATAAAAAAATCAAAATTATATAAAATATTGGTACAAATTTAATACAAATGCATAGAGTGAATATAGCCGTAGCATGGCATTGTAAGTTAATTAATAAAAAAGTACAGCAACGGCGAAAATAAAATAAATCAAGTCTGACTTGTACTGCCATCGGTGACGACTTGTACTGCCATCGGTGACGATGATATTGAACGACAGATGGGAGACTGTAGAAAATAATAATATACTTTGATAAAATTGCTTCAAATAAAATTAATATTAATTTAATACAGTGTTTTACATATGAAATAATTATTTTAACAGTAAGTGATGTCATAGTAATAATTATAAGAAAATTCTGTATTTTTTTAATAAAAATTTAATTTTATGCCTACTAAAATTAATGTAGACCAATCAGATGAGAAATAAATCATGTTTTAAAATATTTTTGTTAAATATTGTGCATGTTTACTTTTGAAAAAACAAAAAGTTATTTTAGTTTGAAAAATTTTAAATACTGATTGGTTGTCAAGTACAATAATTAATAGCTATTTAACACCATGATGGATGCATAAATATTCCTCCAACACACTTGCCATATCTAAAAAAGTAAGTTCACTACATTATTTTTCCATTCTTTTAATATTTCTATCTTTTAAATTTAAAGGAGGTAGTCTCCTAAGTAGAGATGATAAAGGATAGGCTTGAGATAAAATAAAGGGTTAAAACTTTAGTCAAATTAGCAATATGCTATTTACACATGTAATAAAGTCTTTTATGTTTTATTTTTTTAAAGAGATGTAATTAGTTACTCTATTTATTAAATATAGCTATAGAATAAGGAGATGAAATTAGTGTTGGAATATACAGTTCTATGAACATTTAAATTAATTATTATTTATGTTAAATAAAATATATATAGAGATATTTTATTTATGAATATAAAAGTTATATTTATATATGATAGAAATAAAGGTAATATAATTAATGGTGAAATAATTATCCAATGCATTCACATATGAATTATTCAATTATTAGATTATGTTAGTTTTGGGAATATGTATAATCTTGAGGGCAATATATTATTATTATAATTTTTGTAGGGATAGTAAGATATGAAATATGGTAATAATGGTAGCTAGGATATTTTTAAAAAAATAAAAATAAATTGTTTGGTTTTTCTAGTAAGAAATTATGGGCATGACATATATATGTATGTACATATATAATACATATGTATGTATATATATGTATGTACACACACATATGTACATATATGTAGATATATATGTACATATGTACATATATTAGCGATAGTAAGATATGAAATATGGTAATAATGGTAGCTAGGATATACATACATGCATACATATACATATACATATACATACATATATAGGCATATGTATATATGTGTGTGTGTGTGTGTGTGTGTGTGTGTGTGTGTGTGTGCACATAGATATATATATATATATATATATATATATATATATATATATATATATATATATATATATATATATATATATATATATATATATATATATATATATATATATATATGCATGTATAGACAATATTTTGATCTTTTAGTAGCAGAAGAGAAGTGCGAAGAAGTGTGAAGAAGTGTGTGTGTGTGTGTGTGTGTGTGTGTGTGTACATACTATACATACATATGTACATATATACATATATATACACATGTATATGTATACATGTACATACATGTATATATATATGTATATATACATGTGTGTATATGTGTGTGTATATATATATACACGTACATATATACACATATATACGTACATATATGTATATACATACACACACACACACACACACACACATACATGTATATACATGTATATATATGCATATATACATATATATGCATGCATATATGTATATATCCAAAATAGCATATAAACACACACACACACACACACACACACACACACACACACACACACACACACACACACACAGATATATTTGTATCCAATGTATGAATATATTGTTGGCATTCGCATGAAGATTGCATTGATGAATTATTATGTTGTCATTGATGTCAATTATAATCGATAATGATGTTGTTATGATGTTGTTTTGTAACCGATAGGTGACCTAGTGAAGGGAACTACAACCGGTAGGAGAGCTTGTGAAGGAAACCGGTATTACTTAAGAAGTAGTGAGATCAACCGGTAACCCTACATGTTGATGTGTCAAACCCTAACCGATGGAGCTTGGTGAAACGGTTGTATTGGTTTATGATCAAATGATGGATGATAATGATTATGCCATGTATGCATGTTGTATGAGAAGAGTTTCAAGTGGTTCTTGGCATGTAGATATAACGGTTTTATCTTGGGAATGAGCGAGTTCATTGCATGAAGTGGAAACAGTGTGATGAGTTACAATGAGCGATGAAGCAATGATCAAGGAGTAGTCGAGATTGTCTTGAATGATGTGCAATGATTGCTATGTAATCCAACAATCATACTTGAACCGATTTGTTTGTAATCTCTATGAGATCTTAGGTTTGTGTTGTGTTACCGACCTATTATTTTGTTTATAAGGTCGATGAGTTGTTTTGTTGTAGTGTTGGCAATTTTGGTTAAGTGTAAGAGTGATTGGTTGCCAAACCACAATATGTATCTACAATATGTGTGAAGGTAGATAGGAGCATGAAAAGGATCAGATCAAGCAGAGTAGTGTTATTCACCAAATCAACAAACCCATGTTGTTCTCTAACAATTACAACGGTCAAATCCCTTAACCGGGTAAGCTCTAACAGGCTTAATGTTATCTAAATCCTCTAACCAAGTGATCCATTGGCTTGGATTTCAAATCCTCTACCGAGGTTACTCCTAATTAGGTATTACTTCGAATAGGGCATTATAGTCAAATCCCTTAACCGAGTGGTCCCTAACAGGATTTGTTCTTAACAGGACTTTTGTAAAAGCTTTAACAGGCTTGGCTCCTGACAGGGCGAACTTCAAAAGAGTTTAGAATACTTGTGGGTATTCATCCACACCATGGTTTTTCCCATTTGGGTTTCCATGTCAAAATCATTGTGTCAAGTGGTGAATGTCTTTGTGGTTATGTTTGCTATGGTTAATTTGTTTAACTAATAAATCCACTTAGATATGATATGATGACCGACAACAGTATGAAATGTGTTTTTACTTTTGTAAGTAAAGTATTTGGATGTTTTGGTTAAAAGGTTTTGAGAGTTTCAGAGTTGTTTTACTGTTATTCTGTTATGACAGTCAACCAGTTTACTTGACAGTGATATTGCATTTGATAATTCAGTGTTTGAACCAGTCAGTTCTGAGTTTGACTTGAGAGGTTGTTTTTTAAGTTTGGTGAAATTCCAGTCAATTTTCTATCTACTAATTCACCCCCTCCCCCCCTCTCAGTAGTTGTCCGGATCCTTATTGATTCATCATACCATCAATTGGTATCAGAGCATTTCAGGTCCTCTAGGGTCTAAGCCTAATAGCTTGAGGTAAAGATCTTGAAGAACATGATGAAGAAAGAAGGTTCGAAGTTTAATAGGGAAAACTACAGAACATGGAGTGATAGAATGAAAATCTATATCAAGAGTCTAGGAAGTCTAGGAATTCACTAGATATTGTGAAGACAATGGAATTAAGAGGCAACTTTCTACACCGAGGACACCATAGCAAAAGGGTATTGCAGAGAGGAACAACCGGTCAGTTGTTGAAGTTGCTAGAACGATGCTAATACAAGGAGGTGTAGAAAAAACTTTCTGGAGAGAAGTTGTTAGCACAACTGTCTACACTATGAGTCGGATATTGGTAAAAAAAGGTAAGGATAAAACTCCTTATGAATACTGGTATGGTAGATCACCTAATGTCAATTATTTTAAGATTTTTGGCAGTAAATTCTTTATCAAGAGAGGTGACTATGTTAGTAAGTTTGAGTCTAAAAGTCATGAAGGCATATTTCTTGGTTACTCCACTAAGAATAAGGCCTACAAATGTTACAACAACTGGACACAGAGAATCATTGAAAGTGTTGATGTTCGAGTGGATGAGTATCCTGAAGTCTTAGGAGAAACCAGTGAGGAGAAAAAGGAAGATGAACCTTGCATTCTAATTCTAGAACCAGAACTGGTGAAGCCAGAAGCTGGTGAAGTGAATGTTGTAGTACCAATTTAACTAGAATAGATAGATTCAAAAGAAGATAGTGATAGTGAAGAAGAAGAACCTGAAGATAATGATCATGTCATTCCAAGGTATGTGAGACTCAATCATAATCCTGACCAGATTATTGGAGATAAAGATGCTGGAGTGTTAACCAAAAGAAGAATTAGAGAGAATTCTTGTATGATCTCCACTATTGAGCTTAGAACTGCTAAGGAAGCATTTGGAGATGATCACTGGATCAAAGCTATGGAAAAGGAGCTTGACCAGATTGGAAGGTGTTAGGACTCTACTTGCATTTGCAACATATAAGGGATTCAAAGTATATCAGATGGATGTTAAGTCTGTTAGCATTGCACACTCCAATGATAAATTGTAGGTGATTGAAGGTATTGTCATTGATGGCAACCTTGCAATCCTATGGCACCAGCACTGACAGACTCTACACCGGCAGACAGTTTACCAGCAGCAACAAAGATGATTACCAGCACCCTAGCCGACATGATTTTGTTTATTGTATATTGTATCTTATTGTAATATCTTTTTGTAAGCCAACATGGCATATTGTAATAAGACTCATATATAAGTATGAGATCTTATTGATCATTAAATAATAGAGAGATATGATAGATAAACATAATGAGCAAATATTAAGGCAGATTTTGGAGTAAGGTTTTTGGTTGTTGTAAGAGCTTAAACCGGTATTGAACTTGGCATAGCAGATTCTTTTTGTAGCAGTACATCACATTGGATTTCTATAATCCATTTTGTAAGTCAATGAGACTTCCTTTTGTAATTGAGCAGTGAGCTAAAGGCAGTTGGCCTTCCTGCATGTGCAGGCACACATTTTGTAAGTAATATCTATTCATTGGCCAGTGAGTGAATATTGTGGGTCACAAATCCCACTGAGGTTTTTCCCACACTGGGTTTCCTCACAAAAAAATCTTTTGTTATGGTGTGCTTTCTATGTTGTGCTTATTGTTCATATTTACTGCATTAATTCTTGTTTACCGGTACACTATTTTGGAATGCAATTTGTTTAATAAGTTAAGAAAATGTACTCATCGGTTAGATACTGATTCACCCCCCCCCCCCCCTCTCAGTATCTTTGGGAATCCTAACAATTGGTATTAGAGCTTGGTCCTCTATTTTCAAAAGCCTAACAGCTTGAGGGAGATTTTGACACCGATAGAGATAGAAAGCTTGAGAAAGCAATTGGAAATAGCTCTTTCAGATTATGATGCAGAAAAGTTAAAAAATATGAAACTTGAAGATGATCTGAAGATTGCACAGGAATTCATTCAAGGACTCCAATAAAATTTCACTATTGCTAGGAACAAAAGAAGAGAACTTTCTAAGAAGATGCAAAGTGATGATGGTGAAAAGGAAACTCTTAATGACCTTGTGAACAAGTTAAGACAAGAAAACAGTGCTATGAGGAATGAGATGCAAGATATGACTAAGAGGTTTTGTAAAGGCATTGAAGACAGAAAGAAAAATGAAGATGACTTGATTAGAAGACTAAATGATATTGGAAATGAAAATACAAGACTTAATCATGAAAATTATATGTTGAAGACAGATTTGATGCATACACAAAATGACAAGACTGAACTTATGAGACAGAAGGGAATCTTGGAAAATGAGTTGGCTGTTGCAAATCAACACAAAGAGAAATTCAAGAAAAGTTCAGAGGAACTTGATAACATGCTAAAAAATCAGAAACCTGATGGAGATACTAATGGACTCGGCTTTGAAGTTGGTGAAAGCTCCGGTACTGCAAACAATCATGATCACAGCAAACCTTTAAGACAACCTAATGCTTACAAATTTAATGGGAAATGATTTACCTGTAACAAGTATGGTCATAGAGCAAATTAGTGTAGATCTAGAAACTATCAGAACACCAATGCACCCACTGGTCAATGTTCTAAATGCAACAAAATTGGTCATAATTCAAAAAATTACAGAATGAATGTAAGATGTTATTGTAGACGTATAAAAATGACCATATTCCTAAATGAATATTTTATGTTCAATTCTCTATTTAATTAAATCCAATTTAATTAAATTACCCACATTCCTCTATTTAATTAAGTAAATTAATCAATTAAATTCACTATACCATTTAATAGGATAAATTCATTTTATTCAATTAAAGCCCCTCTCCACTTTTTAATTAAATTCAAATTTAATTAAAATAGTTATCCTAAAAATTAAATAAATATAATTTATTTAATTGCAACCAAATTGAAATAAAGCAATTTATTTTAAATTGATTATATTTTCCCTCACCCACTTGCAATATCCTACACCTCCCACTTGCATCCTAACCCTCTTTCTAACCTCTTCTAGATTCTTCTAATCCTGATTAATTAACCCAAACCCATCCATTATCCCTTTTCCCTAAATTTGAGGAGGTCACTTCTCAAATTTGGAGTAAAGTCTTCAAAAGGCATTAAAGCCTTTATCCATTCAACAAGCTAACTTGTTGAATACCCCCAAATTTGGAAGGACTCTTACAAATTTGTCCCCAAAGTCTTCATAACCATTAATGGTTAACTCAACCCTCTTACATGGTTAAAGAATTTCCATAAACTCAACCTCCATGTAATCCAAGGGTCTCATCAAGCATTTATTGCTTTGACCATGGTTATCCTTAATCTTTTGCAAAAGAATTTATCTTTAGGATAAAAGCTCTATCCAATGGGTAATCTTAACTTAACCTTAACCCTTAACCCCTAGGGTAACCATGAGGTCTCCTCAAGCATTTAATGCTTCTTACATCTCCTCTCAACCAACCTTATGTTGACAATTGTTACCATTTCATTAGTGCCAATTGCAAACGTGGATTCCCAACTTTCAAACTCAACCCTTGATTAAATCTTTCAATCCTGGCCATCCATTGCCCTATTTTTGCTATAAATAGAGCTCTCATTCCTCCATTTTCATATCATCCAAGTCTTTAGCATCACACTTATACTAAAATCCATTCAAGCTTTCATATATCATTTATGCTCATCATTTAGCCTCTCTTTTAAATAGGAATCAATCTAAATATGCAAATTTAGAGTATGCTCCTTGTAGACACCCAAAATTGTCTAGTCTAATTAAATAAATATTTTATTTATTTAATTATCTAAGCTTAAGTCTTCTATTAATTAAATAAATCTTTATTTATTTAATTAATTCATTTATCCTCTTCTAGCCTTATTTCTCATTTAAATAAATACATTTATTTATTTAAAATTATTCATTTTCCTAAATTAAATAAATATCTTATTTATTTAATTAATCCCACTTCTATTAATTAAATAAATATTTATTTATTTAATTAATTCATTAGCTTTTTCTACCCATGACACATGTCATTCATCTCTTAATTCATACACTACCTACCCCTTTTATTATTTTATTATTTCTTCTACCTACCCTCTAATCATAGCCGACCTCCTTTTACAGCTCTCAATCTTATCCCTCCATTTCATATAGTGTCTTCTATATAAGGAGATGCCTCTTTCATTATCAATCCCTAACTAATGAACTATTTGATCACTTGACTACACTACGATCCTACTTGCAACCACATTCCGTTCTTTGTTGAGCTCTTGTGCACATAAAATCTGAGAGCTAATATATCAAGCAAGATCAATGGAGATAGGAAGAATGGAGATCCAAACCCTATTGGACATGTGATGGTATAATCTTTGTGATTTCATTTGATTTGCATTGTCTTAGATAATCTTCATATGTTATGGTGGATCTTTGTTGTTGTCAGGCTAGGGTTTTGTGGTTGAATTCATTTAGCCTTTCAATATCATTATTATTGTTATCCATTTTCACCATATACATTTTGGCACGCCCGGTGGGACTCTTGTCCCTTTTTGCATTTAACATCCTTATTGCAGATTTTGTGTTTTGAAGTTGCAGATCTGACATTTTCGGCAACATTTTGATATTTTCGTGTTTGTGTACTTTCGGATCACATTTTTGACTTTCGGGCACATCTGCAACATCTGGAATCGCGTCTGTGTTATCAACAATATTTTATTTTGCAGGTTTTGGAAATCACGTTTATGTTCTAAAATCGCGTCTACGGTGTTTTTAGTCGCGTCTGTGTTCATTAGCAGCATCTATGTTTTCGAGCCGCGTTTGTGCCTCACAGAACTGCATTTGCGTCATAAAACCGCATTTATGTTGAGGGTAATCGCGTCTGTGTTCGCAAATTTATTGATTCGGTTTTTGAGTTTTGCATTTAGGGTTTCAGATCTAGTCTATTTTGAGCTAACATTTTCAGATCTAGCTAACAAAATTGGTGCAGCTTGTCTTGGAAGCAAAATCATTTTGTTGAAGGCCCCTATTTTCACAAATTCTTTTTGGTTTTAAAATTTACCTAACTTGTGTGCTTGCAGAAAGGGTTGATTATTTGAAACAACCAAAACTACTAACAACTTTTGAAGTAGGTCCTTGGCAAGGGTTTTTGGATTTTTATTGTGTGCTTTGTTTTCAATAGACTAGCAAACACTTCAATTGGTGCACTAAAATTAATCATTGTCTTTTGTGTCTTGAGCAATAGGCTCTTTTTGTTTAATCTTTAGAGGGCTTGTCTTCCCGTGTGGTCATTGGGACTACTAGTGAGAAGAGAACGACCCTAGTGGTAGCAAGGAAAACCCACCTCTTCTGAACCACTATAAATAAATGTATTCATGGTGAAAACTATGGATAACGTGTGCTGATTAGTTCATACCGACACTATGTCTCCCCATAAACCCGTTTGGTCAAATTTATTTGATCAGTTGTAGGGCGTAACCCCTACTGGTTGGGAGCCTTCTGTATTAACAAAGCTGAAAGTGCCGCATGTATGGCCACACGAGCGGATGCCCTTACTAGCACCTTTTTGTTTTAGAAGCCCAAATCCTTCTAGTTGTTGGGGCAGGAGGTTGGACCTCTGGTAGCGGCCCACACACATACGGTTCTTAGTAGAGATACAAAGTTCACCATGGGGAGTTTTCGTGGGGACTGATGCTTGGCTGACCCGAGAAGTGAGTGCCGAGGGTGGAGCCAGTGAGGTCAAGCATCTAAGTATCCGCTCTGAATAGCGTAGCCTCGGAGGTAAAACCCCATGTGGGATCAACAACTATTGTCTTGGCCAGCCATAAGAATTGTGCTAGACTTATTTTAAACATTCAAACATTCAAGACCAAATAGCAAAACATTGTGTCTTTTGTGTCTTCAAGTGTATGCAAAAACAATTTTTACATCAAACAACACACTTTTTATTAGAGTCATTTTGGAGTCTAGACACTTACAAACATTGGGTCTTCATCAACACTGTGTCCTCTTGTCACGAAAAACAGTCAAACAGTCAGATTTGGTCACAACAAAATGACTTCACAGATTCAAAAAAAAAAAATTGCACAAATTTTGCAGAACCGCGTCTACGTCTGTCATAATAGCGTCTGTGCTATCTAACCGTGTCTGTGAAGGGCAGAAACGCATCTATGTCCTAGAATCAACAGTGCATTTTGCAAAAAAATCTCAGAAGCGCGTCTGTGTTGAACAGAGCCACGTCTGTGTCAGGAAACCGCATCTATGAAGTATACAGGCGCGTCTATGTTCAGAATTGAAAAACTGTTACAGTTCAGCAAACAAACACAGTCAGTTTCAAAATTCTTGAGCTTCCTAGGTCGTTTTTCCAGGTTTCACTTAGCATTCAACCTGTCTTTGGGTCTCACACAGTCCATCATTGCTTCATATCTCACTTTACATTCACAATTGTCTAAACTTGAGTCAAAAAGTCACTTGCTTGTCCTCACTATACTTTGTCAACACACTACATACAACAATTCTTTGCTAAGTGGTCCCTCATCAAGGTTTCTTACCTTTGGGTCTCATTTGGTCTTACTTAGAGTCAAGGTTAACTTACTTCATCAAGAGAAACTATCCTCTCTTTGGAAGTCACACCTACTCTACTACATACATACTTGGTCTTACATTTTGGACATTGCAAGTACACCTCAGATTCATTTACATTCCATCCAACTCTTGGTCTTCCATACTTTTTCTATCTTCATCTAGTCTCACACATCTTGGTCAATACCTAGTTCATGGTTGAAACCCATCTTCAAAAATCTAGGAGAGAAACTAAAGAGGCTCAAGAGTCCGCAAACATGAGTGTTTATGAGTATGACAATGATGTTTTTTTCAATACTGATCATAACACATTACCTAACATGGATGTCTATAGAAACATTCCAAATGTTGAGAACATGGGCACTACAAACAAAAATGATACACACAATGACAATATGGACAACTTTTTAGTACATTCAGCAGATGTGGAAGAATCCATTATGAATCCTCATTTCAATCGGTTGGTTGAGGAAATAATGAGGAGGGATAGACAATACTTTTTACAAATGATGGCACAAAGTGGAGCCAAGATACCTCATGATTTTGCCATGTCTCAAATAATGGAAAATCAACCTTTGCAACAAACTCACTCCAACATGGATCAAAGGAGGCCTAATAGTAGAGGAAATAGAGGACCATATATGGTACCTGAATCACCATCATCTTTGCTTCAAAAACCAGAGGCCCCACATACACATGGTCAAGCATATGATACTCACCTTCACAGACCATTATGGAAGTCTTATGCAAAAAGATATGCTCAATCACATACCCAAGCTAAGGATCAACCACCAAAGAAATTGGATATTCAAAGGCATGCTCAAAATTTGGACACAAGGAAACCCCGTGTCAAATTTGGGGGCAACACAGTAGAACATGACATGCCTGTAGAGTATGGTATACATGCACAAAATAGATATGGTGTTCCTCAACATGAATCTATACCAAGTGCTCCATATACACAGCATCACTATAGACCTCCTCCATATGAACATGTGAATGATCAATATCATCCATATATGTGTGAGGCCCTACCCCAACTCAGTTTGATATTTTCAGTTATTTGCATATTGAGACTATTATGGATGCTTTATTTTATGCTTTATGGATTTAGAACTTATATGATTCCATGATTTGGATCACATTGACATATGTTGATGCTTTATTTTATGCATGATGATTATGAAACTTTATATGTTGCTAGAATAGAATTACTTTGAAATGGTGAATGTCATTATTGGAATTGCAGGACTTCGTTTTGATGATAGAAAAATGATGCTTATTTTATGAATGGTTCAATTTTGAGAATTATGTTAATTGCTTATGTGGAATCGAATTTGAATGAATGAGATATTGAATTATTGTTGCCAAATGTATGAGTGTTTGATGTGCAATGAAATCCATGTATTTAATTATATATAATTGTGATTATTTGGAATTACTAATGTGTTAATTGAGATGCACAGGAAAATTATCCATGTGACCATGGAATTTATATGGAGAACCAAACCTAGACCAATGTACGTTTGTTAAGCCAGGGGTTGTCTATTTGGAGAGACAACACCCCGTTTGTAATGTATTTTATTTGTGAAGTGTATGATGCTTGAGTGTTAAAATTGATTTTTATGTATATGTGTAATCCTACAAGAGACTAATTCCATGTGTGATTTTTATATTGTATTTTATTGTGTCACTTGACACATGTGCTGATCAGTGTCATTGATTTTGACTTGTCTCTTGGAGGGAGTTTTGTTTCTACCAAAGCCATTCAAACACATGAGTGTGGTCCCAAATTTGCCTTGGGTAGGGAGTCTTGGGAGTGGTCAATTTAGGTTTGACCCGTAGGTTAACTTCAGTTGGGTTTCTAAGGGGTTAAATGGACTCCTAGGGTCAGTTTTAGGGCTTTTCCAAAGGTCCAAAGGGTATACCTATGGGTTAGAGGTATTTTGAAACATGTGACTACTCCCATGTGACTGTTTAGTCACCTCAAAAAGTGGTTTTTCCAAGGTGAGCGAAAATTCAACTTAGAAGGTTCCTCCTAGGATAGACAACCTTCCCTTTTGATGTCAAACTCTCTTTCCCATCCTCACTCACCTTTTCCCTTTCTAGTTTTAGTAATGTGTAAGAGGTTGGGAAGAACAACCAATGGGAACTCTCACCTCACCCAAGGGGTTGGGAAGTGTGTGAGAGGCCTTCTTAGGCAAGAATTAGGGACTTAGTGAGTAATCACCCACTCTCCATTGTTGGAGATTATGCAATTTTTGAAATTTAGGATAGAATTTTGGTGAAGGGTTGGTGGAAAGTTTGTGTGGATTTGGGTAGCTCATCCCCAACTAAATCTAACATACCTATTGGCAGATTAAGGTTGGTTTTACTTTCTTTTGTTTATGTTGTTTATGTTATTTTTTTTTTAAAGAAAGAAATGCTTGTTGAAAGAGATGTGTTTATGTAAATTGTTGTAGGAGAAAAATGTAAGTTTTCATTTCTATGTTTTTTTGTTTATGTGTTCTTGTTTTGGGAGTGTCCAAGATCTCCTACTCTTGGGAGAGTAGGATGGTCTTGGGGTGGAAGAAGTATGACAGCCTTGGGTGAGAGGCTGTCCTTAAGGAGAGTGATCTCAAGGGTGTCCTTTGTGACCCTTTCTGCATAGCCTTGTGTATGCATTTGGGGGTCATAAGGGGAGAAAATATGGCCTTTGAGCCTTTGGGGGGCATAAGGTGTGGAGATGTATCTTTTGTTGTATTTTGCATTGCCATGAGGTGGCTTGAGTTGTAATTTGGCTTGCAATCTCCCCAATGGTACTTGGTCCACTTTCATTCATGGAATGATCATCACAAAATGTGGTGAAAGTGTAGCTTGGGATGGGAAGATGCATGTTGAGTGTTTGTCTTTGTTGTTGTGTTGTGTTATTTGTTTGTAACCCGTCTAGTGCTTGGTTCTTCAAGCTTGGGGGTGGCTTCTAGTAAACCTGGGCTGGGAGGTGAGCTCTCCATGGTCAAGTTGTATTTTTATTGTAGGTTGTGTGGGATGGAAAAGAAGGGAAAAGGGATTAGTTGTTGTTTTAAGTTGCAGAAATAGTTCAAAAAGAATGTATTTATTTATAGTAAGAAAAAAAAGAAAGAGAGTTATGTTGTATTTAATTTCAAAAAAAAATGTATTTGTTTTATGCATATTCCTATGGAAGGGAAATATTAGATGGTTTTTCAAACCCAATTGTATTAATATTTTATTTGTATTTAAAATTGCTAAAGAAATATATTTTTCCTACTTTGGTTAGTTTTGCAAGAAAAAATGGAATATATGAGCTTGTATCTAAATCTACATTTTTAGAAAAGAAAAGGAAATGATGTTGTTGCATTTTTTTTGTGTAATCTGCAAATAAAATTTTAGTTTGTTATTACATGTTCTTTTATGTTTTTTTTTTATGCTGCTACAATAAAAATAAATCTGTCATTTAATTTCCCATTTAATGCAAAAAATAAATCTTATTGTAATAGCTTATTTTATAAAAAAAATAGCATTTAGTTTTAGTTTTAATTTGTTTACCAGAAAAGATCATATTTAACTTTGCTATTAGAATGCATGGTAGATAATAGTTTCAGAATGTTAGTTTTTAAACAAACAAAAAATATTAAGCATGTATTCCATCAGCTTTTTTTTTTTTGAGGAAGATATTTTTCCCATTATACAAAGCACAAAAAATATTAGGAAAATCTTGAATGCATTTTAAAGATACACAAAAATAATAAACTCAAAAATTGTCTAAATGGGTTATAGTTTAAAAAGTAGCAATATATATATATATATATATATATATATAATTTCCTTAAATGTTATTTTGAAAATCTATTTATAAACACAAAAAAAACAGTGAAGTATTTACCTGTTAAATTTTCTAACAAAAAAAAGGGGATATATATATATATATATATATAAATATTTTTTACCATATTTAAGAAAAAATATAATACAAAAAAAAAATTAAAAAATAATTATATCACCATGTGTTTCGGTGCAGGCCGAACCCCTGTTAACACAGGGGACGACGCAGTCGTGCTGCCACTGTGGCTGCTCACAGTGGACGGCTTGATGCCGCCACTGTGGGAAACCACAGTGGACAGCACCGGGTCCCCCACTGCGGGCAACCACAGTGGTGGTGGCTCCCGGCCGCCACTGTGTTTACCCACAGTGGACGGCGCTCGGTCGCACTGTGGATAAACACAGTGGCGCCCGGGGAAAAAAAACCCCGCCGCCGCCGATCACCACTCCTCCCGCCATTCTTCAATCTCGCTACTCGCCACTCGGTTTTCCCCGCCACTTCCCTCTTCGGCTCCGCGAAAAAAATTAAAGAAATATGAAGTTCGGGCCGCCGCGCCCACACCTGCACACACACAAAATAATAGAAAACATTATACACACACATAGCCCACAAAAAAAAACATATGTAGGTTAAAACACACATGCCCTAACCCTAATTTCGGGTTAGGACAAATACACATGGATATATTTCAAAACAAAATATGTGTGGGTTGGGTGTTTGAAAAGTTAGGGTTAGTTGTGAACTTTTAGAATTTCTTTAAAAAGCATATTTATATAATAAAGAAAAGAAACCCCCCCCCCTCCTTGGGAATATATTTATAATTATATATATATATATATATATATATATATAATTAAATTCTATATCTATAAGGAATCCAATAGTTATTTGTAAATTAAGTAAGGCTCTTTTAATTATTAAAAGGATTAAAAAGCATTTTAATAAGAAGACTTTGAACTCTTGGGAGGATAAACCTTAGAATTAAAAATGGATATAAAAGCAGTTTAATAAGAAGATTTTAAACTCTTTGGAAGGATAAACCCTTGGGAAAATAAAATGGGGTATGTAGGGGCAAGTTGGTCCCTTTTTAAATTTTAAATTTTAAGGTATTTTAATTTATGGAGATTTTATTTAGTAAGGTTGTTAAATTTAATATCTAGGACAATTTATTTAAGACCCTAGGTAATTAAAGAACTATAAGAGATTATTGATCAATTAATTTAAAGATCATATATTACATTTGAGATTAATTGTTAAGGGAATTTAATTATTTATTAATGGAAAATTAGTGATAACTATTTTTGGGGAAATATTAACTCGCTTATAACTTAGATTATTTATCGCTTTATTAATTTAGTTGCTTGATTTATTTAAAACATAGTTATGACCAAACTAGTTTGCATTATTTTAATTAAGTTAGTCGTACTAAGTTAAGTATTTTAAAAAAAAAAAATTATTCCGTTTGTGCCCAAAAGTTGGGCATGACAATATGCAACATGCTCCTCCTCCAATTGGTGCCTCAAACATGGGGTATGGTTCAAGAAGTCGAACTCCACTTAAGAGCAATTTGGAGCAACAAATCAGGGACTTACAAAAGAAAATGGAGGACATAAATGCACCGAAGCCAACCTACACAATGAGAGACATATGTCCTTATCCATTCGACAAGAGCATTCCAATGCCTCCATTTCCTACACATTTTGTGATGCCTAAGTTTGATAAGTATAGAGGAAAAGGGGATCCTAAGGCACACATAAGACAGTTTTTCACAGCTTGCATTGAGGTAGCAGCAAAAGAGACATATTTGATGAGATTATTCCCACAAAGCTTAGGTGATCAAGCTATGGAATGGTTCTCCCAACTCCCACCTGGTATTAAGTCATGGGGTGACTTAGCAGAGGCATTTATTCAACATTTCTCCTACAATATAGAGACAGACATATCGGTCACTACTTTGTGCAACACCAAGCAAAAAGAGGGAGAGTCTTTTGCATCATTTTTACAAAGATGGAGGAATCTAGCTAGCAGATGCTCTTGTGAAATTCCACAAAAACAAATGGTAGAAATGTTCACCCAGAATGTTAATAAAGACATTGGCTATGATCTAAGGAAAGCTTGTTTGTCCACCTTCAAGGACGTCATTGAAAAAGGCTTAGCAACAGAAAAGGTCCTAATTGAACAAGGAGTCATTAAGATATTCAAGGAAAACAAAGATGACTTTAAAGGAAAAGACAAGCCAAGATTTTGGAATAAAAACAAGAACACAGTCAATGATGGTGTTGTTGATGCCAATACAGTGCGACCCAAATTCATCTTTTCGGGATCAAGTTCTACAAACAATCATGTGAATACTCAAACAACTTCCAGATCACGAAGGAAGTACACTCCATTGGGAGAACCACTTGAGTCAGTTTTCAAAAAGCTAGTGGCAAACAAGGTAATCACAGTTCCAGATTTTCCTCCATATGAACCAAAGGTTAAACCAAATTGGTGGAATGATGACGAGTATTGTGAGTTTCATAAGAGCAAGGGTCATAAGATAGGAAATTGTCATCGACTGAAGAACATCGCACAAGATCTCATTGATAGAGGTGACATTGAGATTGAGGGACACTCATCCAATCAAGAACATGAGATGTTTAAGGAACCATTCCCAAAGCATGACAAGGGAAAAGCTAAAGCCACAGATGATCAAACCAGCTATGCCAGAACATCTTATAACTATGATTCAACTATCAATCATATCTCGATGGACAATTATGTCTCTACTATTATCATCAAGGACAAAACTCCTGAGAATTCTACTCAGAGACCCAAAATTGTCCTAAAAGGTGTTGGATCTTCTTCCGAACCTACCTCTGAATGTCATGTTACAACCCATCGAGGTAAAATTACTTTACAAGGTGCTTCAACTAAAAATACCACTTCCTCATCAACCAAACCTGAGTATGACCTTGTAGAACAATTAGGGAAGACACCCGCGCTCATCTCCATTCTTGAGATATTACGCATATCCCCCGCTCATAAAGCTATTCTTGACAAAATCTTGAGAGACACCGCCGTTCCTACTGATCTGAACGTGGACCAGTTTCAAGCCATGGTGGGATACCTTTCCATTCCACATTCCCTAACATTCATAGAAGTCGATGATGCCTCCGTAAGTCAGCCACATAATGCACCATTACACATTGAAGCCTTCATACACAAACATCGAATAAAATGAGTCCTGATAGATGGAGGAGCAGGTCTAAACATTTGTACATTGAGCACAATTAAATAATTGGGATATTCTGATAAAGCTATGAATTCTACAAATCAAATCACAATCAAGGCATATGATGATGAAGAACGTTCGTCCAAGGGCACAGTCACCTTGCCTCTCAGAGTTGGGCCAGTTACAAAGGATGTGGTTTGTCAAGTCTTAGATCTAGATCTCACTTATAACATATTGCTAGGACGTCCTTGGATTCATGAAATGAGGGCAGTCCCATCCACATATCACCAATGCATTAAGTTTCCTCACAATGGAGTAGAAGTAACAGTTAACAGTGATTCTAATCCATTTATATACTACAATAACCTGAGATCAAAAACTGAGACCATCATTCCCAGTAATCGCGAAGCTATTCCTTCTTCAGCATACATTGATCCTGAGTCATTAAAACCTTCAACATCAAAACAAGGTGAGCTTAAAGGCAAATTTCAGGACAAAGGCATGGGGGAATACACTTTAAATCAGACCATGTACTTACGACAAGTCATGAATTCCCCAAAAGAATATGGAAGACCACATCCTAATAAGCAAGTATCCATCATGGTACTCAAATGGGACCCTACTACCTTTCAAAGATGGGGCGAACTGGAAGAGGAAGACTTATACAAAATGCTCTACAAAAACATTGAAAATGACACACAAGATCACATCAATCTACCATGTGAGAAATATGGCAAAGGCTTCAAGATTCTACAAAAATTTGGGTATGATGGAAAAAGCCCTCTTGGGTTACGAAAGGAAGGCATCATTGAACCTTTACAACCTGAATTGACTTTCAAAAAGGAATGCTCGAAGGGACTTGCTTTCCTGACTTCCAAGGTCCACACTCAAAGGACAGAAGAAGCCTTACAAATCAAAGCTGCCAAAATTCAACAAGAGGATCGCTATTCCACAGACTCCAACGAATGGGAATGGGGTTCAGATAAATCCTCTAGTGACTATGAGCTCACCGAGACATTCAGAGAACCAGTTGAACCCACAGAAGAAGAGGAATTTTATAAAAAGTTCAGAGTTGGTCAAGGAACAACCCCTGAGGAGTCCACACAGTCCTTGTCTCAAGGTTCTAGGTTGAAATCACATAGGATGAGAACACCTGTCCCAGAATGCACTACTAGTGATGATAATTTGGATTCGTTCGTGATCGAGACTGATGAGGAGAGTGCCATCGATGACCTCGATAATTACCTTGACATACCCGAGTATAACTGTATCTTCACTCTTAGCCCTGCTAACTTCAAAGACATTAAGGGCCTTCCCCTTGTTCACCATCAACTCATTGACTGGGATCATGAAGGACCAGCACAATTTGACACATTCCAAAATGATGAAGCTGTTATTGACTATCTTGGCATACGAGACGATCTTCCCCTGGGGACCATAAAGCAGGATACACTATAGAACTCAACAGCGTGGCATATTTTGGTGAGGGTGTCGGACCTTCCAGTCGCAAAAATGTGAAAATAAGAACAAACCAAGGGTCTTATGGAGAAAACCACACTGTGGCGTTGTCTGACCCCAAAAAAGTAAAAAGAAAGGACGTATCTGAGGGCGAAAACCTCTCTAAGGCACCCGAAGATGGAAGGCTCGACATTCTCCCAGCATCATATGAGGAAAAGTCATCCATGTTGGTAGAGGAGACTATCAAAACAAACATTGGTACAGAAGAGGTTCCACACAACATCTTCCTAGCTCAATTGCTAACAAAGTCAGAAAGGTCAAAATTCATAAGTTTCTTCAAAGAACGACAAATCAACTTTGCATGGTCGTACGCTGATATGCCTGGATTAGATCCAGATTTGGTAATGCATCATTTGACAGTTAAACCGGGGGCAAAGCCAGTGAAATAGAAATTAAGAAAAATGCATCCACAAGTGGCATTACTAGTCAAAGTAGAACTTGAGAAATTATTGGATGTTGGATTCATACGCCCAATTGACTATCCTGAATGGATCTCCAATTTAGTGCCTGTCAGTAAACCAGATCGCAGCATCAGAATATGTACAGATTTTAGAGACATCAACAAAGCTTGTCCAAAGGATTACTTCCCATTACCAAATATTGACTTGATTGTTCATCTCACAGCAGGTCATGAAATGTTATCATTGATGGATGGATTTTCTGGTTATAATCAAATAAGGATCACACCCGAGGATCAACACAAAACATCTGTAAAGCGGAAAATCGAACCCTAGGTGTTCCCCCACTCTAAGGAGAGAGAAAGGAGGTCACTAGGGTTGACGGTTTTCACTTAGGAGAGACTTTACATTCAAAAGAGGGGTAGAAACTCACAAGATCCAATCCCACACAATGCAAGTTTGAATTCTAGATGAGTTTCAAGGGTTGAGACAGCAAGGATACCCTCTTTTGTAAAGAATGTAGGTAGAAGGATTGAATTAGGAGTGTATGTGAAAGTAAGAAAGATTAGCTTGTAGATGGAAATAGAGACACGAGATGAAGCTGCGGACCTGAAATTAGCAGTAAAATGTTGAGACGATGTTGTCCTGCAAGTTTGAGTGAAAGTTGATGAGACGATGGCGCTCGGGTTGCACATGGTCCTTCGAAAAATCTGCGAAACGAAGGGGGATCTGTTCATTTCTGCACAAGGATTCCAGGTCTTCAATTACAGCCGAGTACCTGCAACTTACACACAGAAAAGAGAGGATGATTGGGGGGTTAGGGATTAGGGGTTTGCCTTCAGGTCAAACCCCAGTTTTGGAATTAACCAAGAAATGGGAATGTTGTAAATGTAAATGTTTGTAATGTAATCAAGTATTGATACCTTGTTGTAAGAATGTTTGTATTCTTACATGTGAAGGTGTAATGATGTTGTATGTTATATGTTGTAGGTGATCTCCTCTTCAATGGTTGAATCCTTGTCTTGAATGCAACACCTAGCCTTGAATGGAGACCTAGAATGCTCAATTGCTTGAAGGAATGCTTGAATGTTTGAATGTTTGCCTATCGCTTCTGCCTCTTGCACACATATGTCCTCCCTCCTCCTTTTCTGGGAGGGGAAATGTAGTTTATATACTTGTTAATTAGGGTTAGGAGACTGATTTTTTCGACCTTAGGCCGACCTAGGAGCATTATTTTCCAAATTGCAAACTTGAAGACCCGATGCCCAAAGAGAGACCGGGCCCAAAATAGGGCCAAGGACCAGGGCGTTGGGCGCCATGGTCCTGAGGGACCAGGGTGCTAGGCGCCATGGTCCTGAAGGACCAGGGTACTGGGCGCCATGGTCCCACCTCCCGGGACAGCAGGGTGCAAGGAGGATCAGGCCAAGGTGCAGAAAGATGCAGTTTTTGATGTCATAAATAGGTTTTGGGGTCTCCATTCAGGTTCAACGTTGCGCCGCCATCGTGAAGACCCAAATGCAGTCAAAATTGCAAGTGTCACAATTTTACGACGCTACATTTAGCCCCCACTTTAGCGAGAGTATAAGCGTACGCCCATTCTTCCGGTAAAGTACAAGGAAACAACATTGAAAGACTTTTCACCACGTCAAGGAAGCAAGATACACCAAGCCCCCAGTGGACTAAGGATCTTACGACTTTGATTGACAAAGTAAAAGGGAAGATCACGAGGGAGAACCATGACTGTCAATAGTAAGGTTCCCTCACTATGAGTCATGCAAAAAATACCAAAAAAATTTTAAGGCAAAGCTAAGTTCGCCAAGAAATTTTTAGGAATCTTGAAGAGATATGGACGGAGTGTATGCCCCCTACGTTAAAGCGATCACACACGCCTCATCGGGGGTGATTGCTTTAAGGTAGTGATACACATAAGAAATGAAAAGGGAAAGGAGCATGTTATCACAAGGATTTAGCCCCCAAGTGTGAGATAAGCCCAAGGATAATAGACACAAAACACAAAGCACGAGGTGACTTCGCTTTCCTTGGGGTCAGTATGATGTATGATAATTCATGTATATCATATGTATGTATGCATAATTGTTCTTCATTCCCCAATCAAGGAAAGTCACCTAGAAGAAGGGAACACCTGTGTCTTTTGAGTCAACATGAGAGAGACCAAAAGAGGAGGTCTTAATGCTTTGCATCGTCCTCAAGTAGACAATACTAAGGACAACAAACAGAAGAATGGGAATAACACATAGAAGAAGTAACAAAAGAGATCAAGAGAGGAGGAGAGAGTCTGCTATGCTAATGAACTAGTCTAGCACATCATCCACCCCCCGATCTTGTTGATCAATATTTTGGGAAGGCAGGAAACACGCTAGAGGAGGAACATCCAACACAGCAGATGAAGCTATCACAAGATCCAAACAAGGGCTATGTTCATGTTCCAAGCCATGTTGTTCTTGTCCAGGAGCTAGGATAAGTGCTTTAGAAAATTCGTTAGATAAATGGTTATTAACATCAACATATTCATATTCACTATCAGAAGCAAGAGGAGTAACATTTTCGTCATGAATAACATTTTCATCTATATCATCAAGATTTAAAAAAATGGGATCTTTAACTCGTACAGGATCAAAACCATCATGCATCTTATGTTTAGGAGAATTTGGCTCACTTTTTGGCTAAGGAGAAAATGGAATAATACTAGCTGAAGGTGTTTTTGGGGATTGCAAAGTTTGAGAGGCAGCTGCACAAGCTCTAAGACGACGCTTTCATCAGTGTTCACATGCAGAACGATTTCATCTAGTCTTAGTAGGAAGTTGAGAAGATTGAGGAGGAGGAATGTTCTCATCCTTATCACTTGGGTGTTTGGGTTGTGGTCTCTTAGGTTGGACAATAGGAGAAGAGAAAGGTCTCTTCTCTTTATAAGAGGAAGGAGGAGGAACTGCTCCATATAGAGGAGGAATATCTGGTTTAGGAAGGAGATCAAGTCCATCATGACGAGGAGGTATAGGTCTACCTTTAGAAAGTTTATTAGACATAGACATAGTCACATCCATAGGGATGGGTTGGGAATCTTCTTGAGGAAAGACATTAGTTTTATCTTTCAAAGGAAGAACTTCCTTCTCAAGAATGATAGGAATATCAAGTTTGGGTGTTCTAGGTTCACTTAGAGATAGGATCATATCTTTTTTCCACTTTTGATAAGATTTGAAAAGATGATCACTTCACGGTGGAAGAGATTGGAATTGTTTGGGCCAAAAATAATCAACAGGAATGCTAGAAGTTCTTTCAGCTGGTTTAAAGAGACTATGATTGATAGTAACAACTTCACCATTATGGGGAAATTTCAAACACTTGTGAATAGGAGAAGCAATAGCTTTCATGGAAGATAACCAAGGATAGCCTAGCTTCACATGAAATTGTTCGAATGATGGGATAATAGTAAAGTTCACATCAAGGGATTTGTTATGGACCTCAATAGGTAATGTAATAGAACCAATTGCAGGAGAAGAAAATGCATCAAATAGTTTCACAACCACATTTGTTTTGTCATAGATCACTTGATTCAATTGCAAAGTAAAAAGAAATTCTTCAGTAATGACATTAACCATGCAAGAAGGATCAATAAGCACTCCACGGCAAGGTGTATTCTTGACTTTTGCAACTATATATAAAGGACCATCAGGTGCCCTGATAGTTTCACTGGAATCAAATGTGATGGAAGGCTCTTTAGGGATTTTCTGTTTCTCTACAAAGTTAATCACATTCGGAGTCATAGACACAAGACCATCAGGTGAGACAGAGGAATCATTAGTCTCAATCACATTAGAGGTATGAGAAGGTAATGGATCAGTAAAAATCTTAAGATTTTGGTTAGGAAGAGCTACAAATGTGTTGCCTTTATCATTCACACCTGAAACAGAGATAGTATTATTATCAATCAAATCTTGAATTTTACCCTTTAAAGCAAAACATTTTTCAGTATCATGCCCAGGTTGATGATGAAATTGACAAAAAGATTTGTTATCAAAATAGGGTGACTTCACCTTTGTAAGATCTATTTGCTTTATAGGAGGGAGAGTAAGCACATTTTGTTCCAATAACTTATTCATAATACTATGCAATGATTCATTCAAAGGAGTAAACTCTCTTTCTTTCTTGAAAAACTTAGAAATAGGAGGCACACCTGATGTTGTATTCACATTGTTGTTGGTGATGTTTTCATTGAACTTAAGGAACTCTCTGTTCGGTTTAAACTTCCCAAATGGTTGTTGACTACTATCACCCTTATCACTCGGAGCCATAGGATTTGCTTGTTCCATTTGGCTCACAGTCAGTTGATAATTGTGAAGAGTTGCGCTCAACTGTTAGAAAGAAGTAAACTCAGAAAATAGAATTTTTTCTCTAATATCTTTTTGTAAATTAGAAATAAAGATCCTTTGAATATCATTGTCAGGTACTGGAAAAGAAATTTGAGCATACAAATACTTATATCTACCAATGAAATCAGTCACTTTCTCTTTAACACCTTGTTTACAATGCATTAAATCAATCAAAGTAACTTTAGGACCTATATTGTTTTGAAATTGTTGAATAAAAGCATTTGCAAGTTGTTGGAAAGAAGTAATAGAATAGGAAGGCAACAAGCAATACTATTGTAAAGCCTTATCTCTTAATGTTCTAGTAAACAGTTTCGCAAGCAACCTTTGGTCATGAGCAAAATCGGTACATATTGTTTGAAAGGTCTTAACATGTGTTAGAGGATCACCTTTACCATTATAAAGCTCCAACTGCGGGATTTCAACATGCTTAGGGGGGATAGCTCGAATAATGTCAAGAGAAAGTGGGCTTGCAACATCAAATGTGGGCACACTAAAGTTAGATTGATTCATAGAGGCAATTTGTTGCTGTAAAGAAGAGACAGTTTGTGCAAGATTGTTAATGGTCGCTTCAGTCGAAGAGTTCATATTAGACATGTTAGATTGTGATGGAGGTATTATATTATTGAAAGAAGGTATTGATTTAGAGTAAGGTGGCGGGACACTATGATAGTTAGTCATAGGAGATGATTGTAAAGAAGGAACACTACAAGGAGGAATGGAATGGTTAAATGAATTGCCCCCTTGTGTCATGTTCATTTGTGGAGATGTAATAGGAACACTCATTGAAGGAATGAATGAGGAAGTCGGATTGAATGAAGGAAGAGGGTTGATTGAAAAAGAAGGATTGCCCCCATGACTGGTGATCATAGGTGGAATGTTTTGTATTGAAGTAGTCATTATGTTTGATGTAAAAGTAGGTATACTAGCAATAGAAGTTGTTAAAAGAATAGAATGATTGACGTGAGTAGGAGGTTGTGTATAACCTAAAGTTTCGGCACAACTCTTCATAGGCATCACATTCGAATCCACGATGTGTGCAATACTACGCAAAATATCAATTCTATTCTTATCACTTTGAACCATACGTTTTAGACCCTCAATTAATGAAAGAGTTTGACTATCAGGGTATTCTTGAGACATCCATTGCTGAAAATCATCAAATTGGTTATCCAATTTCGAAAGTTGTTCTACAAAAACCTCATGGAGAGCTTCTTCATCATTAAGAGGATTAGAGGAATTACCCATGTCCTCGTTAAAAAGGCCATTCAAATTAGGTTCCATCTCCTCAGTAATTAAACCTTGGAAAGACTTAATTCTAAGGCTTCATCTAATGGGAATAGTGTAAGTAGGGCTTATTGTTGTAAAACTCATGCACTAGAGAGAGAGAGAAGATTTTGAATTTTGAAAAATAAAGTTGGCAAAATTGAACAATGAGATAATGATTATCCAATTTGAACTTTGTGAAAGAAGAGGGAAACATGACTTCCAAGAAAGGTAGGCACAATTGAAAATTAGGGCCAAGGGGGTAGCACTTAATTTTAATTGTTATCTTGAATTTTGAATTTATTTTCGAATTTAGAGGTAGCAAATTTCACTAAAACCAACCAATCTCCTAGATTTAAGCTGTTAAATGCAATCATGACAATCTCCCGAAATTTTAGAAAAAATGTCGGGGACCGTGGCGAACGGAGTGCACACGGTCCTCGCAACTTTTTTCTAAATTTTCAGGGATGAAAGTTATGATGATTTTAAAGCTAATCTGAAAAAATTGAGTGATTTTATGATCTGTAGATAGGTCAAATTAAAGTTGCAATCTCAAAATTGAACCCTACCAAGATTGTTGAAAAATGCAAAATTTGAATTTTGAAAAAGAGAGGGAAATTGAAATTTTGAATTTTATGATTTTAGAGGGAATACTAAAAGCAATGCAAGCTTTGAAATTTAATATTTGACTCAATTTCACACAAAATTCAATTTTGGAAGCAGAAATCAAAGTTGTTGCAATTAAACACTTAATTTCAAAAGTCACAAACTGCAAAAATTTAAATAAAGCACTAAAACTTCGAATGCATGCCAACACACTTTTCAGATTTAGGACAGTAAGAAACACAATTTTAACACAAAATTTCAATTTCAACAATTTTTGAATGATTAGAAGCCTTAATCCAAGCAATCGCTAGACCAACTTTGACTTTAATTTTGAAAGTGTTAGAATTGATGAAATCAGCCAAGATTCGGGATTCTGGCAGAAAAATACAGTGAGATCTGGCTCCCGAAATTTCAAAAAAAATGTCGGAGACAATGGCGCTCGGGGTGCACACGGTCCTCGCAATTTTTCTCAAAATTTTCAGGGATGAGAGATATTATGATCTTGTTGCGGAATCCAAAGTTTCAGCCAATTTGGAGGTGTTCTGATCAGTGAAATCATCGGTCAAAGGTTGAATCAAGAGGGTTTTAAAAATTAGGGTTTTGACACTTAACCACTTAATTTTCATAATTAAAGCTCAAATATGAATTGACAATTTGCAATAGAAGGGTAGATCTGAAACAAGCATTAACAATTAAACATTTTACAAGCTCAATTACTAAAAAGAAAATTTAGGGTTTTTATGCAATTAACCTCTAAAATTTGCAAAAGATCAAACATGGAAATGTAATTAAGGAAGCAAAATTTTTTCAGATCTAACCATGAATAATCAGAATTAGGATGTTCATGTCAGGTTCACCAAAATGTAAAGCGAAAAATCAAACCCTAGGTGTTCCCCCACTCCAAGGAGAGAGAAAGGAGGTCACTAGAGTTGACGGTTTTCACTTAGGAGAGACTTTACATTCAAAAGAGGGGTAGAAACTCACAAGATCCAATCCCACACAATGCAAGTTTGAATTCTAGATGAGTTTCAAGGGTTGAGACAACAAGGATACCCTCTTTTGTAAAGAATGTAGATAGAAGGATTGAATTAGGAGTGTATGTGAAAGTAAGAAAGATTAGCTTGTAGACGGAAATAGAGACACGGGATGAAGCTGCGGACCTGAAATTAGCAGTAAAATGTCGAGACGATGTTGTCTTGCAAGTTTGAGCGAAAGTTGATGGGACGATGGCGCCCGAGGTGCACATGGTCCTTCGAAAAATCCGCGAAACAAAGGGGGATCTGTTTGTTTCTGCACAAGGATTCCAGATCTTCAATTACAGCCGCGTACCTGCAACCTACACACAGAAAAAAGAGGACGATTAGGGGGTTAGGGATTAGGGGTTTGCCTTCAGGTCAAACCCCGGTTTTGGAATTAACCAAGAAATGGGAATGTTGTAAATGTAAATGTTTGTAATGTAATCAAGTACTGATACCTTGTTGTAAGAATGTTTGTATTCTTACATGCGAAGGTGTAATGATGTTGTATGTTATATGTTGTAGGTGATCTCCTCTTCAATGGTTGAATCCTTGTCTTGAATGCAACACCTAGCCTTGAATGGAGACCTAGAATGCTCAATTGCTTGAAGGAATGCTTGAATGCTTGAATGTTTGAATGTTTGCCTATCGCTTCCGCCTCTTGTACACATATGTCCTCCCTCCTCCTTTTCTGGGAGGGGAAATGTAGTTTATACACTTGTCAATTAGGGTTAGGAGACTGATTTTTCGACCTTAGGCTGACTTAGGAGCATTATTTTCCAAATTGCAAACTTGAAGACCCGATGCCCAACGAGAGACCGGGCCCAAAATAGGGCCAAGGACCAAGGCACTGGGCACCATGGTCTTGAGGGACCAGGGTGCTAGGTGCCATGGTGCTTAAGGACTAGGGTGTTGGGCGCCATGGTCCCACCTCCCGGGACAGCAAGGTGCAAGGAGGATTAGGCCAAGGTGCAGAAAGATGCAGTTTTTGATGTCGTAAACAGGTTTCGGGGTCTCCGTTCAGGTTCAACATTGCGTCGCCATCATGAAGACCCAAATGCAGTCGAAATTGCAAGTGTCACAATTTTACGATGCTACAACATCATTCACTTGTCCTTGGGGAACTTTCTGCTGGAATGTCATGCCCTTCGGGCTAAAAAATGCAGGTGCTACCTATCAAAGAGCCATGACTACTATCTTTCACGATCTCATGCACGTAACTATGGAAGATTATGTTGACGACCTCTTGGGTAAATGAACAGACAAAAATACACATTTGGACATACTTTCAGTAGTCTTTGATTGGTTGGAAAAGTGCAAAGTAAGATTAAACCCCAAGAAATGTGTCTTTGGAGTAACCTCCGAGAAGCTTCTAGGATTCATTGTGTCCAAAAGAGGAATCGAAGCTGATCCAGCAAAAGTCAAGGCCATCTTGGACATGCCACCACTAAGAAATATCAGTCAACTTCGATCCTTACAAGGCAAACTCCAGTCCATACGAAGATTCATAGCGCAACTTGCAGATAAGTGTAATCCTTTTCAGCACCTACTACATAAAAATATCAAATTCAAATGGGATGATAACTGTCAACAGGCTTTCTAGACGCTCAAAGATTATCTTCTGAATCTGCCAGTTTTGATGCCACCAGTTCCAGAGCAACCTCTGTTACTATACATATCAGCTACTCCCACAGCATTGGGGGCACTCTTAGCACAACAAATTGCTGAGGGCACGGAAAAAGTAGTATACTATATCAGTCGCACATTGGTGGGATATGAGCTAAACTACACACCAATCGAGCATGCATGTCTCGTCGTGGTCTTTGCTTCACAGAAATTACGACATTACATGCTCACTCATAAGACTAAGTTGGTGGCAAGGATAGATTCGTTGAAATACCTTCTCAATAAAGCAACACTTACTGGGCGACTAGCCAAGTGGGTAATGATCCTAAGTGAATTCGACATCAAACATGTGGACAAAAAATAAATAAAAGGACAAGCCATCGCAAATCAATTAGCAGATGCTCCCATGAATGATGATGTTCCTCTAAGTTCAGAATTTCCAGATGAATCTATTTTAACAATGTCACATGCAAAGCCATGGCAACTGTACTTCGATGGCTCATACACACAGCATGGGGCAGGAGCTAGCATCCTCTTTATAACTCCTCAAGGGGATTCTATACCAAAATCATACCGCTTATCATTTCCTTGTACTAACAATATAGTGGAATATGAGGCATTAACAACTCGATTACGGATCGCAGTTCAGTGGAAGATCCAGGAACTTCGTGTTTTTGGGGACTCTCAACTTGTCATCCGTCAAGCAACTAATGATTACCAAACAAAAGATGAAAAATTAATGCCTTACAAACAAATGGTGGATGACCTGAAACAAAACTTCACATAGATAGATTTTGAGCAGATACCAAGAGAGCAGAATCACGTCACAGATGCCATGGCTATAATAGCTTCACTAATCGATCTACCTCCAAATGAGACCCGCTATGAGTTCTTGGTGGATAATCTTTTGGTTCCTTCATATGAGATCATTCCTACTGAGACAATATGTGTCGTCGGTTCTGAGTTCCAGTTATATGGTTCCATTTTCACATACCTTCGTGACAATACCTTACCTCCTGATCTATCAAATAACCAATGTCGCACATTCATTCACCAATCCTCTTGATATGTCATTTTAGGTGATATCCTATATCGGCGAGGTCTAGATGGCACTCTTCTTAGATGTCTAGAAAGCGACGAAGCTCAGATTGCGTTACGTGAAGTGCATGAAGGGATATGTGGTCCACATGCTAGTGGTCCTACCTTGGCCAAGAAACTCATCAGGACTGGATATTACTGGCCCAATATGGAAAAGGACTCATATCAGTTTGTTAAGAAATGTAAGCAATGTCAAATTCATAGAGACCTCATACATGCGCCAGCACAAGAACTACAACCACTTGCGTCTCCTTGGGCCTTTTGTCAGTGGGGACTCGATCTCATAGGCAAGATTCACCCTCCTTCTTCCAATGGTCATAAATTCATTATCACTGCCATAGAGTATTTCACAAAATGGATTGAAGCTGTGCCTCTCACACAAGTCACTGGAAAATAGATTGCTACGTTCATCCTCAACTATATCATTTGCCAATACGATATTCCTGTTTCCATTATCACTGATAATGGGCGTCCCTTCAAAAATCAAGATGTTCATGAACTCTGTGACCACTTCCATATTTCCCATCGTTTCTCCACACCATATTACCCCTAAGGTAATGGCCAAGCTGAGGCATCTAATAAAACAATCCTTAAAATCCTTAAAAAGACAGTCGACGACGCTGGCCGTAATTGGCATATCCAACTTAATCCTGCACTTTGGGCCTACCGCACAAGTGTCTGCACACCTATAGGAGCTACACCCTATTCACTTGTCTACGGTGCTGAAGCCATCTTGCCTATTGAGGTTGAGTTACCCTCTTTACGAGTCTCTTTGCAAAACATTATCAGTGATGAAGACTATAGGGTCTCTCGCTTACAAGAGATTGAACTACTGGATGAACGAAGACAAACTGCTTTTAATCATCTCAAGGCTTACCAACAACGAATGAGTCATAGCTACAATCACAAGGTCAAGCCTCGCACATTTGAGGTAGGTGACTTGGTTCTCAGAGAAAACCCCAAAAATTAGCAAGACAGAGAGAAGAAGGGCAAATTCAAACCAAATTGGCTTGGTCCTTACATCATTACAGCAGCATATGGATCTGGGGCATATCAGCTCTCAACTACAGAAGGGGAACATTTGGAGGATCCTATCAACAGCATGCACCTTCGCAGGTTCTACACATAGCTCTTCAGAGTATCCTAATTCAAAAATACAAAAAAATTCAAAAAATTCAAAAATACAAAAAAAATTATAAAACAAAAAAAATCGTTACTTGGTGAAAACCTGGCAAACAGGCGCCTTGTGACACAAAAAACATTGAAAAATAGAAAAAAGTAAAGAGAAATAATTTCGTCCAACGGTGAAAACCACTTTGGTGGTGCCCTGGGCAAGTACCATGGTGAAAACTGGGTCACCAGTGCCATGTGTAGAGACATTGCTCCTCCCTCCTTCAGGATTCTCTTTCATCCCTTCACTTTGCACACACTCACAAGCCTATACATCCATAATAAACTTACCCATTCCCATCATGGCTTGTTATTGATCTACCCAAGATTGGTTAGTCATTCATAATAAACCTCCCTTTTCATCTCCCTTTTCATCCATAATAAATCAGATCCTATCTGTGGCTAAGGCAAATCCTACGTCTAGTGATGGGTGTGGAACTGAGAACATCACATGTTTCGAGGAGTACAGTTTCTTCCAGCTTCCTTCAGTCTATCCGCGCACAATCCGCAATAAAGCAACATTTGCATCACAGATCCGCAATAAAGTTTCATCTTCTCCATAATAAACTATTAGTTTCATGGATTCAGTCAGTTTCAGATGAGACACAACAACAACAATGTGCTTCAACAAATCAAATCTTTCAACAGACTTAGACAACATTATGGTTCAGTGCTATCTATCCATTTTGTGAAAGTAAACATTGTGACCACAATCAAATACGGCTTATACAAGTGACAAGAGACACTAAATTTGAGGACTACAGTGGATGTTGGTGTCAAGTCTTGGTTTTCTTTTGATTTTATATTTTGGTGACATGTCTTTTAGCTTTTCCATGATGTCTCTGACTAGAGATTCTATCTCCAGGATGTCTTTGACTAGAAAGGCGAGGATGGGGTATCATCACCTATTTGTATTTGTTGTTTGTGGATTGTCTCTTAGCAATGCTATGACTTGTCCAAGGATATGAGGACACTGTGAGTCTAGTGTGAATTGAGGCATTCCCTATTTGTGACTGTCTTATCTCCATGCAAACAGGTACAATGACTTTCTGGGTCGGACATATGCCTTGATTGTCATACCCTACTTGCCATAATAAAGCTCAATGATGATAACACACAAGAAGCTCTTTCACTTTCATATCTTCTATCTTTCATCCCCCTTTGTTGATTGACTTCCATCATCCTTCTCGAGTCTGTGTAGCCTGCTATCACATGACTGAGTATAATGACACGCCAAAAACATTTGCATTTCATATAGTTGCACCTGCATTACCACATATAAGCATTTCATACATACATATAGATATCACAACTGCACCACATCCTGCACACAACACTTGTTAGCACAATTTACATTTTCATTTTCATCTGCATTACATGCATTCACATTTTCATCATGCATACACATATAAAACATAAAAGAACAAAAATATTGCATTACATCATATACATATTTGCATCCATATAATAAGCATCACATAAGAACATCTCATCACATAGGTACACATGCATATAGCTGCCGCAAAGATGAATCATCTCATATATATATAAAGTGTCATGATACAATGATGTCAAAATCATATGGCTACAATCACCCGAAGGTGTCTACATCATCATACAAAAATGATACAATACTGATACATAGGGAGCCCTCTATGGCTATGATGAACTCCCTCCCTCGGAGCCGCCCAGTCTCAATGGAATCTAAGCCCCCGAAGGACCCGCCCTAGGATCATCCCCTCTCTCTGGTGGTGGTGGAGGACCCATAACCCCACCACTAGATTCCTGTCTCCTTCGGCTCCCTCCTGTAGCTGTCGTTGTCCGCGATGGTCTATGGAAGCTCCTTGCCCGCTGATCCGCTGGCACTGCACCATAATAAAGATCCCACCAGTAGGCAATCTCCTCCCCGGCCCACAGAACATAGGCATATCTGGCCCCTATATCCTCTGTTGCCTGTCTCCCAGCCCTTAGTGTTGTCTCAGCCTCTGTGTAGCGCTGAATGGCCTGGTCTTGCTCCCGCTCAGTATCTCTGAGCCGCCTCCTAAGCCTATCCCTCTCCCTCTCCAGGTCCTGGATCTCATCTGCCTGTCCCTAGCAGATCTCCCTCAGCTCCGTCAGCTCATCCTCCTCTGCCTCTGCCCCCTGTGGCTCTGCATGTGGCTCCCCCTGTACGGGTGCCTACCCCTGTGCCTGTACCTATACTGGTACCTATCCCTATACCTATCCCTGTCCCTATACCTGCACCTGTCTGGGACCCTATGCTGCTGGCACCTATAGCGGTAATCCACCGCGACCTCTCACCACCCGAGCCTGCCTCTCCTCTCCACCCTCCCTTCGTGGTGCAACCCTCCTCTCTCCAGCTACCCCCCTCCTCCTCCGTCAGCCTCTGCCCCCATCAACTGCATCATCATCATCATCTCCACCACCATCTCCCTCAAATAACTCTCCTAGATCCGTCAGGTGTGGGAATGGATGCTCGGCCTAGTAGGTTGTGTACTCGGCGTCCATGTCGGCATCCTCAATCTCTGGCCACATGTCCCAGGGTAGGGGCATCATCTCTACTAGTTGCATCATAGCCTGATCATATGATAACAAGGGTCCAAACTGCGCCTGATCCCTGACTGTTCGTGCATACATGACTGAGCCCCGTGGCATCCTCTGGATCCTGCCAAACTGTCTGCCAACCCTGTCTACAAGTTGCCTCTCCAGTACATAAAGTGTCTGCCCAATCAGGTACCTGCTCTGGAAGGTGTAGGGCAGCTCTACCGCATCATCCTCCCACTGCTCGCATCCTAGGTATGGCCTCCATATGACCACATCAATATCATCTATCACCCGCCACCAGTGCTCTAACCTGTCAATCCGTGGTTGCGATGTGATCATATCATACAAGTGAACGAAACTGCGCCCGTGACCTCTACCTCTAAAATGTATCGATCTCGTCACTGGTAGATGCTCATAAGCCCACACCTACAACAATGTCACCCTGCAACCCAATCCCACTGACCCGTGGTATACAAACTGATGCAGCTCATAGTACAAGTGTGCCAACACACATGGTCCTTAGGCATATCTGGTGTGTTGTGTCACCAGTGTCTCCAATGCTCCTCCCCAGCCCACAGCCAATCCCCGTGTCACTCTATCAAGACATAGGAACCCATTGATCGCTCCTCCTATCACTGCTGGCAGTGCTAATCCTGTTGCAGTCATAGTGTCCCAAGCCACATGCCCTGCCCTCATCTCCAATCCTGGATCCTGGAACACTCGTCTAAGGCCTCCCTGTCTCCATCTCAATCGTAGGGAATCAACTTCCTGTCAATCGGTATCCTCAAAATCCTGTATACATCCTCTAGGGTGACTGTCATCTCACCCATCGACAAATGGAAAGTACATGTCTCAGAGTGCCACCTCTCTGCCAGTGCAGTCAGCAGTCTCATATTCGCGCGAAACTTAGGCACATATAGAACATGTCTCAGACCTATAGCCTCGATCGCAGCTCGGTCCTCAAGTGTCAACTCAGGTCGCAATCTCTGTGTCGACAGGAATCTCTCTCGTGACTCTAGCATCGGCAAATACTCCTGCAGTCAAGCAAATCAATCATGTCAGTCATAGTGGCATTCACTGTTCATCACAAAATGCTACTTTTTATTTAAGTGCATATGACATTCTCTCCTAGTGACACTCACTGTTCATCACAAAGTGTTGCTTCTATCCTAGTGACACTCACTGTTTATCACAAAGTGTTGCTATTTATCCTAGTGGTACTCCCTATTCATCACAACGTACTACGTGTGTGGCACTCACTGTTCATCATAAAGTGCTGCTCACATTTGCACTCACTATTCATCACAAAGTGCTGCTTATATTTTAGTACTCCCTGTTCATCATAAAGTACTCTATCTTGGTACTCACTGTTCATCACAAAGTGCCTTGATCTATCCTAATCTTCTCTAGAGGACTTGCTTGAGTGTATCCTCTCAGCAGCTTATCCAATCGACAGCGTATGTTCAACACAGAACTGCCGATTTGACCTAAAAGACACAAATTCACATTTTTTTGGACATAAACGCGCTTAAAGACTGCACAGACGCGCCTGAAAAACACAGACGCGCTTGAAAGACACAAACGTGCCTATGCTCTGCACAGACGCGCCTACACAGCACAAACGTGGCCGCATTCGACACAGACACGTTTTCCAACACAGATGCGCCTAACACAAACCTAGACGTGCCTAGCGAGCATAGACGTGCCTGGCACCAACGCAGACGCGCCTAGCCATTTTTTGACATTTTTTGACCCTAACCTAATCCGCATTTATTGCCCTATCTACTATGCATTAATGACAACAATAAATGCATCGAAGTACGAAGAGGTTTGGTGGTACTTACTAGCTCTCCTGCCTCTACTGGCCTCTAGAATCGGCAAACGCGATCGAATCTGTGAACGAAAGCCATCGCTGCTAACTGTTACTGCTCTATTTTCGCTCTGCACTCTACTCTCATGGATGTGTGGATGACAATGAGGATGTATTTCCCCCATGGTCTCTCTTATAGACTACCCTAGATCTAGCCCTCGTTTCCCGAGTCAGTCTTCATTATCCCATGACTCTGTCACTTTATCCGTTCAGTCCATTCTAGCCTTTCTTTCTTATCGAGAGATTGTCTGCAATCTTTTCAGACATTTTTTCATCCAATCTCTCAAGGGGGCATATCATTCCCATCTTGGGGCAACTTTGTATCAGTTCATATTATCTTCTTTGAAACAACGCGACAAGCCGCATTGTCTCAAAGATGGGCAAAATGTAGACACCCAAAATTGTCCAGTCTAATTAAATAAATATTTTATTTATTCAATTATCTAAGCTTAATTCTTCTATTAATTAAATAAATCTTTGTTTATTTAATTAATTCATTTATCCTCTTCTAGCCTTATTTCTCATTTAAATAAATACATTTATTTATTTAAAATTATTCCTTTTCCTAAATTAAATAAATATCTTATTTATTTAATTGATCCCACTTCTATTAATTAAATAAATATTTATTTATTTAATTAATTCATTAGCTTTTTCTACGCATAACACATGTCATTCATCTCTTAATTCATACACTACCTACCCCTTTTATTATTTTATTATTTCTTCTACCTACCCTCTAATCATAGCCGACCTCCTTTTACACCTCTCAATCTTATCCCTCCATTTCATATAGTGTCTTCTATATAAGGAGATGCCTCTTTCATTATCAAACCCTAACTAATGAACTATTTGATCACTTGACTACATTACGATCCTACTTGCAACCACATTCTATTCTTTGTTGAGCTCTTGTGCACATAAAATCTGAAAGCAAATATATCAAGCAAGATCAATGGAGATAAGAAGAATAGAGATCCAAACCCTATTGGACATGTGATGGTATAATCTTTGTGATTTCATTTGATTTGCATTGTCTTAGGTAATCTTCATATGTTATGGTGGATCTTTGTTGTTGTCAGGCTAGGGTTTTGTGGTTGAATTCATTTAGCCTTTCAATATCGTTATTATTGTTATCCATTTTCACCATATACACTCCTTATCATTTAGCTTAATCATAGACTAATATAGCATGCTAGGATAGTCTTGTTTACTAATCTTGTCATCTTATAACTAGTTTATTGCATTTATAGGATCATGCATAGCTTAAGATGCATTTCATCTTAAAATCAACAAAAGCATCTCTCGTTCTTGCATTTGTCATCCCTAAACCATTTTGCTCAGTGATCTGAGAGCAAAAACATTGGTTTGAGGGACCTTGCAAGATAGAGAACCATGGAACCAACCTTGGGAAGTTGAGCCATACTTTATGACTCCATAGCTTGCACCAAGAAGTCATGTGGGTGTGTGAGCAAGGCTCCCTAGAGCTCTGTTTTTCACATTTTGAGTTCTATCGACCTGCTTTTCCTGCACACATTTCTGGCGCCCACTGTGGGGCATCACCCCATATATCAAATCAGTTTTTAAATTTAACCACTTTTGCAAGTCCGCGGGAAATAGGAATCAGCGTGTGGGAAACATTCCCTAGCGCATCTGGTCAACAGCCTAGCGCATCTGACTTGCTGTTCAGCGCGTTGGGTCCATCAGCTAGCGCGTGAAGTCATTTCCTTAGCGCATCATAATACTAACCTTTTCTTGTAGGTCTCAGCGCGGGAGAAAAACAGAGCAGCGCTTTTGGAACAAAGAGTAGCGCATACCGAAAATAGTATAGCGCATCTCTGATTTCTTTTAGCACATCACGGTTATTTTGTAGTGCGTACAGTTTGTTTTGTAGCGCATCATAGACAGATAGAAATCAGAAAATTAAAATCTGTAACCAAGGGTAAAAATTAGACTTGTTGAAGTCCACCAGTCATCTAACATTTTTCGCTTGTTCTTTTGTAAGATTCTAACGATTTTGTTGTAGACAGGACCTTAGTCTTAAGGTTATTAAGATAGTTAAAATTTTTACTAACTTAGTTAAGTTAGTTTAAAATTTGAACTTATTTTCTTCTTAAAATTGAACTCACCCTTTTTTTTTGGGCTGTAAAAAGAACCACAAATCAAAAAAAATTCTTGTTTTCATAGGAGAAAAACTTTATTTTGGGGCTTTAAAAAGAACAATACAAACCTTCTTTCTTGCAAAAGTAGCTTTAAAAAGAACCTCACCATCCTTTGGTGTATAAAAGGATTCATTTCAAATTTTTGCAAAGGAAAGAACCGCACTTAAAAGTTTTTGTTACAATCAAAAGAGGGACGTTATTCCCCTCTTTTGCCAGTTTCTTTTTGTTGTCCGAAATCGAAGTTTTGCTTTGTTGACTCGATTATTTTCCTAGATTAAATAATCATTGATTTGGGGAAATAAAATAAACACCATGCTTTTTGGAGCAACATCTCCAAATAGAAGTTAGCAAATCATTTGTCTTGAAGGTTAAAAAGAAAAATTGTTTGCCTTGTCTCGAAAGTGGAAGGTATATGCTCTCCCCTTAACTGGGTGATTAAAAAGCCAAACCACTCTTAAGCTTTCTGTACTTCAAGCATTATACAACCTTTAGTAGGCCTGCCTTCTCGAGAAGTTGGAATCAACTCTTAAAGCCATTTATGGCCGGTGTGAAGGGAACAACCTACGTGGGAAATGACTTTGACGCCAAGTATTCCAACCCACTATAATCAAAAGTGGAAAGTGATGAAAGTCCTTTCCAACAGTTGCGCGTAGCGATTAGCCTTCCCCTAGTATCCTTGAGATACGTAAAGCCTTTGTTCTAAAGGTTGGGAAGCCTCCTGAGGGAGTTTATCACTGACGGTCGAACAGAAAGCCTGATTATGAACCATAGAAATAGAAACCTTGAGCCAAGTCAATAACCAAACATTTATAACATCATAGTGCAAGGGTGGAGAAGAATTCGCCCCCAAGATCGCTCACCATATATCTCCCAAGATAACTACTCAATTGTGAAGCAATTCACTTTGAGTTAATTTCTGGCAAAAGGCAAAAAAACGGGCGCCCTCTAGGGGGTGACACAGTTGTTTGAGCTGACGGAGTATTGAGACTAGTGGGCTATGATGTTATTTATGACCTTTGAATAAAGACTCTTCTTGAAGTGTATATTTTTTTGTATCCAAACCTGTTAAAATATTGGAGATTTGAACACATCCTCGCAGAACATACACTTTTTGTTAGATTAAGCAAAATGGTTATCTTTTTTTGTGTTGTGCTTGCATTTACTACTTCAGAAAATCATCTATCACGACTGAAAAACTCACAACAAAATCCAAAAATTGTCAAAAACCAACCAAAGGAAAATATCAGGGCAGTCTAGCGCGTGAGAGCAACTTCTTAGCACGTAAGGTACATTTGTTAGCGCATCAGAACATCAAATTAGCACGTCCAATTAAAACAATGGCGTTCTTCCAAAATTTTGAAACAGTGTTAAATAGTTAGCGCATCCGAAAAATAGCCTAGCGCGTTGAAGCATCAGCTTAGCGCTTAGGAGTCAAACTTTAGCACTTAGGGTTTAACAGTTAGTGTGTCGTAGACCCATATTAGCGCATAACTTTTTGAGCCAGACAGAAAACAAATTTTAACAGTCAAAAACTTTAATGTGTGGATGGGGGCAGCTTGGCGCGTGTGGTCGTTTATTTAGCGCGTGGAGTAATTTTGGTAGCGCATCTTGTCTCTGTTTTAGCGCGTGACCAAAACCAGAGAAATAGGAGGCAAAACAATGAGAAATTTTGAAAATTTAGAAAACATTTTTGGAAACCTCTTTCCATCAGCATCATTTTTTGTCAAAACAGAGTATTAGCAACTGAGCTTTAAAAACTATTTCTTGAGCAGAATTTGTGTCAAACAAAAGTTGTAAAAATTCAAAACTGATCGCACGATAAAACATATCTATCCTATCAAAATTAGGAAACATCATCACAAGTGGCAAAAGGGTCCTTTATCATCTCACAGATTTTATCTCAAAAACACTTGCTTAAAACCTCAGTTTGTCAAATCAAGTTTCCATATCGGGAGACTTTATCCATATCATTTGACACGCTTTGTCATGAAGGGGCATCTAAACCTTCACTTTGATAAAGTAAAAACTTGAATTTCCAAAGCAAGATCAACTGAATCCAAAACAATTCAAAGGAAACCATTGATTACTTATGCATGACTAATCCCCATATTCTGAGAAATCTGACATTCTTGCCCGACGAGTGTATCACTTACAACACACCCCAACCTGAACCACCAACCCCTGAGCAACATATCGAAGAGGATTTTGTCCCCTTCATCACTGAAAGTTTCTACTAAAATGTCTGTTACTCGCTCTCAACAAAACAAACAAGGCGAGGCACAAACAGAATCCAGTATGAATCGAAGGTTATCAAATCCTTTTGAAGGTCCACACCTAAAGGATACTGAAATTTTTGAAGAGCTTTTTCAGGAATGCCAAGAAAGTGCTTCATTCCAAAAGCTTGTAGAAAGGCTCATGGAAAATGATAAGGAAAAGTACTTGCTCATGCTCACAAGCAAAGAAGTCAAACTCCCTAAAAACCTTGACGCAGATGTGTTTAGAACGAGACCTCAACATTATGAATATCAAGAACAAGAATGAGAGGGGGAAGCACACGACCCTAAGCAAGATATTCCTGAGCAAAATATACCAGAACAACATACACTAAGACAGAACATCCCCAAGCAAAACATATCGTTCCATACACCATTTCAACCTAGGATCAATGCGAGGGAAGAACTCTTCCCTCAACAAACCAATGCACCTTTGGTTGCCCTTACTCAACAAATGCAAATGTTACAAAGACAAATGCAAGACATGCAACAAGGGACGACAGTGCGGTACTCTTTAAACGAAATTTGTCCTTATCCCTTTGATAGAAGATTGCACATGATCCCTTTTCCTCCAAACTCAAACGTGCCTAAATTTGACAAGTACGATGGGAAAAGCGATCCCCGTGATCATGTTAGAGAATTATGTACCATGAGTCTTTAATTTGCTCATGATGACACCTATCTGATGAGGTTGTTCCCAAGAAGCTTGGGAGGACAAACAATGGAATAGTTATCCAAAATTACACCTCCTGTCAGATCATTTGATGAATTGGTTAACAAGTTCATAACACAATATTCCTATAACATTCAACATGCTATAACCATGCTAGACATCTGCAACACCAAATAGAAAAACAATGAAACATTCATGATCTTCCTTCAACGCTAGTGACGTATGGTTTCACGATATCCTCAAGACATTCCTGAAAAGGAGAAAATGGAAATCTTCATCGACAACTTAAATGGTGAGATGAGTTATAGGCTCAAACTCCAATGCATACCGTCTTTCGCTAAATTGATTGAAAATGACATTCAAGTAGAAGAGGCATGTGTCAAAAAGGGAATGCTCAAATTCTTCAAAGAAGGAACAAATTCATCAAACTACAATAACCAAAACAACAACAACTTAGACAAGTCTAGATTCTAGACTCGAAACAAAAATGAAGGTGGTAATGAATCGCATGATCCAAAATCTAAGCAACCAGTGCTCGCATTATCCAAAAATCCTCAAGCTACAAAGAATCCTAAAGGTGCTAACCCAGACGCTAACACATACGCACAGAATACCAATCAAGGTCAACCCAACACAAACAACACCAACAATACTCAAAACAAAACCATGAATCAAGGACCTAATAACAATTCACGCGACTGCACCAACAATTTCCAAAAATGTGCCTTCACACCACTGGGACAATCGCTAGAGTCAGCATTCAGAGAGCTCTTGGCAAACAAGATTCTCTCTTTGCCTGCAATCAGCAACTATGAACCCCAAATCAAACCACCTTGGTGGAATGATTCACACTATTGTGATTTTCATCGTAACAAAGGTCATCAAATGAACTATTGCATGAGATTGAAAAACATTGTTCAAGATATGATTGATCGAGGTGACTTAACGGTAGATGGTCTCAAAACAAATGGTGACCACGGAGCTTTTAAGAATCCTCTTCCAAACTACAACAAAGATGGAGCTTCAACCTCAAACGATACACATGGATCTCGTATCAACCACATCTACAATAACACCATCAATCACATATCAGTTGCAGACCATCATGTGAATGTCATCACAATCCGAGACCAGCATGATCATGAATCTATCAATGTAACAACCAAAGCTCAGAAATATGTCTTGAAGGGACATACCGCGCCGACAACCACTACACCAAAAATCCAATATGATTTAGTCAGCCAACTACGCAAAACTCCAGCTCAGATATCTATAGTAGAATTGTTGAAACTGTCGTCAAAACACAAAAACATATTGAAGCAAGCGCTATTGGAAACCAATGTACCTCAAGATCTGGATGTAGACAGATTTCAAGCCATGGTCGCTCATATTACAGGGCCTCATAATCTCACTTCTTAGAGCATGATAATACTTCCTTAAGTCATCTACATAACACTCCTCTCCATATTGAAGTCATCGTTTATAAACGCCAAGTAAAAAGAGTATTGATAGATAGAGGAGCTGGACTTAATATATGTACCTTAAAACTTATTTATGCATTAGGCTTCTCAGAGGAGTCTATTGATCCATGTAAAAAGATTACCATAAAGGCATATGATGATGAGGAAAGGTCATCTAAAGGAACCATGATGTTACCCATTCAAGTTGGACTAGTGTAAAAGGATACTATGTGTCAGGTCTTAGACATAGACCTCACATACAATATTTTATTAGGTCGACCCTGGATACATGAAATGCAAGTAGTGCCTTCTACGTATCACCAGTGTGTCAAATTTCCCTATAACGGACAAGAGGTCTCTATATCTGCTGATCACAATCCATTTCAACATTGTAATGTAATGGGGGCAGCCCAAGACAGTTTGGTTCTCCATAATAGGGAAAAACAAAGATCTTCAACATCAGATCTACAAAAGGCAAAGTCTGAATCATTACCCAAAGATTTCAAGCAGAAAATGCAAATCAGAGAACGAGTTATGGGAGAATACTCTTTGGAACCCAAGTGTCTAGCCAAAATACCAACATCACCTAGATCTCATGGATTACCCACAACATCAATGCATCAGGTCACTCAGCCTGTCACCAAATTTGATGGTACCTTCATCCAACTAGGTACTCTAGCACATGAATCAGAAGATAAGGACATTCTTAGCTGGTTATACAAAGATGAGGAAGAAGATAATAGAGTAGCTACTCTAGATATAGTTCTACCAACACACCTATATGGAAAGGGCTACTTAATCATGCAACAAATAGGATATGACGGTAAAGGACCTATTGGAAAATGCAAAGAAGGAGTCACTGAACCAATAGATCTTCCTTCACAGCCCAGTAGAGACAAAACAGGATTGGGTTGTAAACTCACTTTCCTATTAAGAAAGACACCACGCATAACGCCAAAACCTCAATGGAAAGCTAAGAAGTACAAAGAAGAATCCTGGCAGGAAGCACTATTTGAGTCAACAGAAACAGTCTGTTAAGGCACGTGAACGTCAAGAACAGAAGCAGCATCAGGAAAAGCTCCTTATTCATACAAAGGCCATATCTGCAGTAGTAGCTCATATTCAAACACCAATATCTCAAAAACTAACAGAATCATCTCCTAAAGGAGGCACAGTCTATGAACAAATACAAAAAGTAGAAGCAGGATCCAACACTGAATCAGCAAAAACTATCAAACTGGTATCCATCATCAAAGATCTATTTTCACCATACAACATACCTATTTACGGCACTGATAGAATCTAGGATGATGCCTCAGAGACTGATTCAAATGAATATGAATGGGGTAGCTGCTCAAACGCTACTGGAGATATCACTGACAATACTGATTCCATATCCCTTTCTCAAGAAGAGCATAATGCAGAAGATAGACCTCTTGAATTTGGACCGCATAATATCTATGACGCCAAGGAAAGCAAACAGAAACATTATGAACAAGTCTATACGAAAGATGATACCATCGAAGACCTCGATGAAATCCTTGACTTCTTTACAACCAAATCCAATCACGATGAAACCTCTGTCTTGACACTTACAGTAACAGAACTTGATCCACCAAACGATTCCTTACCACTTGTCTTTCCCGACCTCATTGACTGGGACGAACCCGAAATACATGATATACTAATTTTCCCAGATGATGAATCTATTATCCACTACCTATGTATCGTTAACCCGGAAACGAGCTCTACTAGTGAATGAATTATGTCTGCAAACTAGGGAGTACCAAGTCTCTGAGTCGCAAAATGAACCAAATAAAAGATTTGATGCTGAAAACCAGTCAATGGCAGCTCTAGATCACAAAAAAGTAAAAATAAAGGATGCATCTGAGGGTGAAAACCTTTTTAAGGCACCTAAGGATGGGAGACTTGACACTCTTCCTGAACATTTTCATGAGCAATCACCCATATTGATTGAGCCCACTCAATCAATCAACATTGGTACTACATCAGCAGTCAAAAACATACACCTAGCAGAATCTCTAACAGAGGAGGAAAGATCGACATTTCTCATCTTTTTTAAAGAAAAGCAAATTAACTTTGCTTGGTCATATGCAGATATGCTTGATATTGATCCACACCTGATCATGCATCACTTGTCCATCTCTCCAGGAGTTAAGCCAGTCAAGCAAAAACTACGAAAGATGATTCCACAAGTGGCACTCATGGTCAAGGCTGAACTGAAGAAACTATTAGATGTCGGATTCATCCGACCCATCAACTATGTAGAATGGATCTCCAACATAGTACCAGTATCAAAACCAAATGGCAGTATTAGGATCTGCACTGATTTCAGAGATGTCAACAAAGCTTGTCCAAAGGACGACTTTCCTCTACCCAGTATCGACATAATTGTTGACCTCACAACAGGCCATGCAATGCTCTCACTAATGGATGGTTTTCAGGCTATAATCAAATAAAAATAGCCCCAGAGGATCAAGATAAAATAGCATTCACCTGTCCTTGGGGAACGTACTATTGGAATGTTACGCCTTTCGGCTTAAAGAATGCAGGAGCTACTTATCAACGGGCAATGACAACAATCTTCCATGACATGATGCATATCTTCATAGAAGACTATGTGGATGATTTACTAGCTAAATCCTTCACCAGAGCAGAACACCTCAGCATCCTAACAAAGATCTTTGATCGATTGGAGAAACTCCAAGTCAGGCTCAACCCTAAGAAGTGTGTCTTCAGGGTTACATCAGGCAAATTACTAGGCTACATAGTCTCAACTAAAGGTATTGAAGTGGATCCAGCAAAGGTACAAGCCATTATGGAGATGCCACCACCAAAGAATATTAGTTAGCTCAGATCTCTACAAGGATGACTCCAATCAATAAGGCGATTCATTGCTCAACTAGTCGATAAAAGTCTACCATTCAATCATTTTCTCCATAAGAATGTACCTTTCAGATGGGAGGCCAAGTGTGTAGAATCTTTTTATCAAATCAAATAGTATCTAATGAACCCACCAGCTCTAGTACCACCGATAGCAGGAAAGCCCCTTATTCTATATATTTCAACGACGGATATATCACTAGGGGCACTATTGGCACAAGAAGATCAACAAGGAAAGGAACGCGCCATATATTACATCAGTAGGACATTGAATGGCTATGAACTCAACTATACATTCATTGAGAAGGCTTGTCTAACATTAGTCTTTGCATCTCAAAAGTTATGACATTATATGCTAGCACACATAATTAAGCTAGTAGCAAAAATTGATCCTCTCAAATATCTACTCAGCAAGGCAACTCTTACCAGCTGGTTGGCTAAATGGGTCATGATTCTCAGTGAATTTGACATCCAATACATAGAATGAAGAGCTATCAAAGGGCAAGCAATTGCAGATCAACTAGTTGAAGCACTGCTACCAGGAAAACAAACTATGGAGATTGAATTTCCGGACAGGGACGTTCTTGCTATTTCTACCACGCAATGGACCCTATACTTTGATGGATCCTACACACAACATGGTTTAGGAGCTGACATTCTATTCATCACTCCTGAAGGGCATACTATACCAAGATCATATCGGCTTATGTTCCCATGCACAAATAATGTGGCTAAATATGAGGCATTGGTTATAGGCATCAAAATGGCCATAGAATGGAAAATCACAGAGTTAATGGTCTATGGAGATTCACAACTAGTCGTCAATCAAATCAACAACAACTATCAGACAAAGGATGACAAGCTACTACCCTACAAGCGAATGGTGGAGGACTTCAAACAGTATTTTGTACACATCACCTTTGAGCAAATACCAAGGTTGAACAATAAAGCAGTCGATGCCATGGCTACTATCGCTTCATTACTACAAATTCCAGAGTAACAGAGTCGTTACGAGTTCCTGGTAGAGCAATTGTTCTCCCCAGCCTATGACCACTCTGAATCCCATGTTGTCTATGCCTTAACCAGTTTGGATTCTCCTTTGTATGGACCGATATATGATTATCTAAAGAACAACATCCTACCCATTGACCAATCCCGTAACCAAAAATGTAATTTTATCCGCTAAGCCACCCAGTATACCCTTACTGCTAATACTTTATACCATCGAGGTCTAGATGGTACTCTTCTTCATTGCCTTGATCGGAATGAATTTGATTCCGCTTTACATGAGCTTCACGAAGATATTTGTGGCACACATTCAAGTGGGACTACTCTTGCTAAAAAGCTTCTAAGGATGGGATACTACTGGCCTACAATGGAAAAAGATTCTTACCACTTTGCCAAGAAGTGTCCTAAGTGTCAGATCCATGGCAATCTGATACATGCACCAGCACAGGAACTGCAACCATTTACCACATCCTGGTCCTTTTGTTAGTGGGGACTAGACTTGGTCAGAAAAATTAATCCTTCATCTTCAAATGGACACAAGTTCATTATAACTGCAACATAATACTTTACCAAGTGGATAGAAGCAGTCCCCATGACCACAGTAATTGGAAAACAAATTGCGTCTTTTATCCTGAACTATCTAATCTGCATATATGGTATTCCAAGTTCCATCATCATCGATAATGGACGACCATTCAAAAACCAAGATGTTCGAGAACTATGTGAGCAATTCAAAATACAACATCGGTTCTCTATGCCATACTACCCCCAGGGGAATGGTCAAGCAGAAGCATCCAACAAAACAATACTGAAAATCCTCAAGAAAACAGTAAATGATACGGGCAAATATTGGCATATACAACTCAATCCAGCACTTTGGGCATACAGAACCAGTATCCGTACACCTACAGGAGTCACACCTTTCTCATTGGTCTATGGATCCGAAGCTATTTTACCATTGGAGGTAGAAATTCCATCTCTTAGAGTCTCTCTAAAAGGCTTAATTCTGGATGAAGAATATTGAGTCAACTGACTGCAAGAACTGGAACTATTAGATGAAAGACGCCAGCATGCTTACACTCATCTCAAAGCATATCAGCAACGCATGTGCAAAAGCTACAATCACAAGGTCATCCCTCGCAACTTCAAAGTTGGTGACCTAGTCCTTAAAGAAAATCCAAGAAATTAGCAAGATCGAGAGAAGAAAGGGAAATTTGAACCTAACTGGTTAGGTCCCTGTGTCATCATATCCGTCTATGGATCAGGTGCTTATCAGCTTACAACTTCAAAAAGAGATGTGCTCGACGAACCAACTAACAGCATTCATCTGAAGAAATACTACACTTGAGTAGCCTAATGCATGGAAAAAGCAAAAAACCAAAAAAATCAAAAATCAAGAAAAAGAAAATAAAAAGGTACAATAAAAACAACTGGTGAAAACCTAGTAACAGGTGCTATTGTGAGAGGACAAATCCTTCATCTATATCTATACCCCTGCAGTAAAGTACTATCAGCCATCACCCAACACTTAGTAAATATCTAGTCAGGATATACTTAGCGTAGTCACTATCCTGGCTTATCCATCTAGCCTTTCACCACATCTCACCATGGCTTGGTAATCACTGTGCATTTTCACATCAAGAGGTACACTCAGCTAGGGGCAATAAATCGTCAAAACTTGCAGCCCGTTCAAGACATCAAGACTATTTGCAAAACTCCGAAACATCCCATCCAGCAACCAAAAACTTACTCCATCGCGGAACAAAACATTGGATCACTAAAACAAGAATCACAAAAATAATAAGATGGATGATTTTATGAAGTACTAAATGTTGCATTATTGCATAAAGCCTTGACTATTTTTGCATTTGAACTTTTTAAATTATTGGATTCTCTGCCTTTTCTCACTAATGCTTCAAAGCTAGAGAGCATGGGACAACTCCAATATTTTCTTAGTCTTCTGTCTGTGAGGCAATCACTTGTACTATGTAAATACTTGTCTCAAGACGCGATACGTCGAATATCACTAAAGACATGATTCCACTTTACGCATACAAATGGTTTAATCTTGTCTGTTTATACGCAATCCGCGCTCTGGTCGTCCTGGTTCAATTATACCTTGACGCTTGTGCTATCTTGCAAAATCAAACATCATGTAAATTGTTCTCAGGTCATTATGGTTCAATTATACCATTATGCTTGTATAAATTTTCAACATATCCCAAACAAATCAATGCTCAATGATGATACCTATATCAAAAACAAATAACATATGGTTATATCGAGATGACAAATACAGAATGAGGATGCTCCAAAAAGAAATAGTTGCATATCATTTTACAAATAGTTGCATATAATTTTAAATCTTTCATTTAGTTGCACAGCATATCAAATCATACATCTCATTTTCAAGATACATATCATATCATTATCATTATCATACATCTCATTTTCAAGATACATCTCACAGCATATCAAATCATACATCATACATTTACATCATGCATCATATCATCTATCTAAAGAATTGCATCATCATAAAGTAAAGAAAGAACATATAAGAACATGAATCCATAACACATCACATGATCAAAGAAAATGGTGTCATATATATATATATATATATATATATATATATATATATATATATATATATATATATATATATATATATATATATATATATATATGTCAAAAATGATCGAAATGTACAAAATTTGTCATGTCTATGCCCAGTACAAACAAAACAATGATCCAAAAATACAATAGAGACGTCGTCTCTCAAGTATGACTATCTCCTGAGGGGGATGGTCTCGCAGCTGATGTCCCAAATCCTGGATCTCCAGGAGGATCTTGTCTCGAGGGCCCCGTCACGCCTCTGCTCTCTGACTGTGACCCAGTCTCTTGAGATCGACTCAATCTTGCCTGCGTGAAGCTTTGCACTCTGTGCTCCCTAGGCATGACATCCTCATAATGGTGTCGATAATACTCCACCTCCCTCACTCTCGAAGACAACTCTCTCATGATGTCCCTCATCGGACCACCTGCTGTCACTCTCTGAATACTCCCTACCAGCTCCTCCGCTCGACTGCACCGCTTTATCTCCATATCACGCTCTAGGGTCAGCTGGGTAATCTGATGCTGCTGCGTCAATAGTTGTGCCTCTAGCTATTGTACTGTCAACTGTAGAGTCCTGATCTGAGCATCCTCCACATGTGTTGGGACTCGGACCCGTAGGGGCACCTATGAAGGGGTACCCCTATCCCTCTGCCTGTCCTAGGTGCTGGTGGTGGTAACTCATCAATCCTCCTCCTCTGTGCTAGCCGTCTCCACTCATTCGTCCCTCCCACCGCTGCCATCACCTCTCCCACTCTCCCCTCCTCCCCTGCTCCGATCGCCAACCCTCCTCTCCCTCTGTCCATCATAGCTCGTCGAATTGCTCTCTCTAGCCGACCTCCCCCATCTCTACCCCTATCTCCTCTCCTCCCCCGATATCCTCTCCCTCGTTGTCCTCCTCTGCCTCCATCATCTCCATCATCACCATCTCCCCCAACCTCCTCCTCATCATCATCAAAGGCAGGCCGCATCTCCTCAGGATCTGATATCCTAGCCACAACACGAGCTGCAAACAAACCAGCGAACTCATGTGTCATCCCCGCATCTAGTATCTCGAGAGCATAGTCCCATATCTGACCTGCTAAGCTAGAGAACTCCTCTACAACTACTCTGCTATCAATAGTAGGGCCCCAATCAGGTTTGTCCTGTCTCCGGCGCGCATACAAGCAGGTCCCCTGTGGTATACCCTGCTGCCGACCATACTGCCGCAAAACCCTGCCCACCTGGAATCTCTCAATCACAAAGGGTGTCTACCCTATCAAAAACTGACTCATGAAAATAAAAGGCATCTCTAGCCCATCCTCGGCCCAGACCTCACAATCTGTATACGGTCACCAGACGACCATATCTATGTCATCCAACACCCTCCTCTAGTGCTCCAGTTTGCCCAGCTTACGCTGGACAACTAGACCCCTATAACCATATGCATATGCCCGCCCAGCAGGCCTGTCTCTATCCACCGGTGGCCTCACTGCTAAAATGTGCTCCTAGCACCATACCTGTAAGAGTGTCACGCCAGCTGACAAACTGTCATAACCTAGATACACAACCTAATGTAGGTCCCTGTACAAGTGAGCTAACATGGCTAATCCCCAAGCAAACCTGCGGCCCTGGGTCACCATCTCCTCAAGCACCAATCCCCAACCCATGAAAAATATTTTCGACCTATGGTCAGGACAAAGGAATCCATCGATGAAACCTGCTAGTACTGACGGGAGAGGCACATAGTCTAGATCCAAGAACTCCTACTAGGGGATCTCGTACCCGCACACTATCTCATGGTGGAAAATGCACCGCAGTGCCTCAGTACCACCCTCCTCGGTCTGCTCATATGGCAATAAAGCACCTGCTACGGGAATCTGCAATATCCTGTAGTAGTCCTCTGGAGTAACTGTTATCTCACCAGTAAAAAAGTGAAAAGAGTTCGTATCACTATGCCATCTCTCGGTGAGAGCTGTAAGTAAACCCCAGTTCAAGTGAACTGAGGCATATCCAACAAAGATGACAAGCCGCATCTCTCAATGACATCTAGGTCAGCCTATGCCAACCGTGGTATCAATGCCCAAGGTCTAGGGAACCGCTCCCGTGACTGAACCACTCCCAATCGCTCCTATCAAAAAGCAAAACAAGTCCAATATTAGTTTCCACATCAAAACAAAGATATCAAAATCAAAATCACATCAAAAACATGAAACAATTTGCAAAATCTAATCAAGTTCCACATCATATCATTCCATATCAACTTGTAACACAACTCAAGTTTTTAAAAACCATATCAAAACTTGTAAAACAACTCAAGTCTCCACATCACATAAACTTGTAAAACAAATCAAGTTTCCCACACATATTAGCTTGTAAAACAACTCAAGTTTCCAACCCATATCAGCTTGTAAAACAACTCAAGTTTCCAACCCATTTCAGCTTGTAACACAAATCAGACTCCACACATATGAACTTGAAACAGTGCAAATCAAATCATGGTTTGATCAAAACAACACATTAATATCTACATCAATAACTTGAACAATCGCAAATTAAACCAAGTTATATCAATACTCATATTGGACAAATTATCACAAAACGTAGCACATGACAAAAATCCACCTCCCCAGGCAAAACTAACATTTTCCTATGTAATTTTCTACATCAAAAATCATCCAAATCTTGCAAAACCCCATCCATGTACTAATTAACTTTGGCTATGTGCTAAACTATATCCATGTGCTACCCTATTTTCTCCACGCGCTATCCTATCTATCCTATGCGCTAGACTAACTCTATGTGTTATCTTTTTTTCTCCATGCACCAACTAATATTTTTTTCTCCATGTGCCAACTAATCTACCCTAAGTGCTAAAACTGACCCATGCGCTAACCTATCCCATGCTTGCACTACCTATTTAACCCTATGCGCTAGGTCTAACCTACGCATTACATCCCCCTACCCATGCGACCCCCTGTGGACCCTATTTGCTAGGTTTAACCTATGTGCTACCCTATGTCCATCATGCACTAACCTACGACCATGTGCTAACCTAAAATTTTCATGCGCTAACCTATAAATTTTCGGACGCTACCCTAAAATGCTACCCTATGTGCTACTGAATTTATCGTATGCGCTAAACTAAGACTTCAATGTGCTAAAATGTTAAAACCAAATTTTAAAAATAAAAAATGGACCAAAAACGATCAAATTAAAAATCAAAAAGGGGTCAAAAGGGTTGACTTACCAGTGGTCCATACGCGGCAGGCCTCTGATGCCTCCGAACGCACTCGAATCGATGCATAGAATAGGGAATAGGCATTTTGTCTTCTCTCCAAAAGTCTCTTTCTCCAAAGTCAAAAAGCACAAATGAGACAAAACAAATGCACTTTTTCCCTTTTATAGGGTAAAATGAAATTAGGGTTAGTGAAATGAGCATGTAATTTTCTCGCGGTCTCCCTCGAACCCTCGCACACATCAATTATCGAGAGATGAATCAATTTAAACATTTCACCTAGCCAAAATTTTGCACTGTAAACGCAATTATCAAATCAAATCAAATTTTCCAAAATCTCGATTCATCTCCTGAGGGGGCATTATCACCATCGTTTATCGAATATGGGGCATGACACATCAAATCTGGGGCACGACATGAAAATCCATAAAGACGATATTGATCATAAAATCGCAACGACACGTCATTTTCTTTGAATCAACATGTACACACACGTCACTTCAAAGAGGGGCAAAATGTAGACGTATAAAAATGACCATATTCCTAAATGAATATTTTATGTTCATTTCTTTGTTTAATTAAATCCAATTTAATTAAATTACCCGCATTCCTGTATTTAATTAAGTAAATTACTCGATTAAATTAAATTCACTATACCATTTAATAGGATAAATTCATTTTATTTAATTAAAGCCCCTGTCCACTTTTTAATTAAATTCAAATTTAATTAAAATAGTTATCCTAAAAATTAAATAAATCTAATTTATTTAATTGCAACCAAATTGAAATAAAGCAATTTATTTTAAATTAATTCTATTTTCCCTCACCCACTTGCAAAATCCTACACCTCCCACTTGCATCCTAACCCTCTTTCTAACCTCTTCTAGATTCTTCTAATCCTGATTAATTAACCCAAACCCATCCATTATCCCTTTTCCCTAAATTTGAGGAGGTCACTTCTCAAATTTGGAGTAAAGTCTTCAAAAGGCATTAAAGTCTTTATCCATTCAACTTGTTGAATACCCCCAAATTTGGAAGGACTCTTACAAATTTGTCCCCAAAGTCTTCATAACCATTAATGGTTAACTCAACCCTCTTACATGGTTAAAGAATTTCCATAAACTCAACCTCCATGTAACCCAGGGGTCTCATCAAGCATTTATTGCTTTGACCATGGTTATCCTTAATCTTTTGCACAAGAATTTATCCTTAGGATAAAAGCTTTATCCAATGGGTAATCTTAACTTAACCTTAACCCTTAACCCCTAGGGTAACCATGAGGTCTCCTCAAGCATTTAATGCTTCTTACATCTCCTCTCAACCAACCTTATGTTGACAATTGTCACCATTTCATTAGTGCCAATTGCAAACATGGATTCCCAACTTTCAAACTCAACCCTTGATTAAATCTTTCAATCCTGGCCATCCATTGCCCTATTTTTGCTATAAATAGAGCTCTCATTCCTCCATTTTCATATCATCCAAGTCTTTAGCATCACACTTATACTAAAATCCATTCAAGCTTTCATATATCATTTATGCTCATCATTTAGCCTCTCTTTTAAATAGGAATCAATCTAAATATGCAAATTTAGAGTATGCTCCTTATCATTTAGCTTAATCATAGACTAATATAGCATGCTAAGATAGTCTTGTTTACTAATCTTGTCATCTTATAACTAGTTTATTGCATTTATAGGATCATGCATAGCTTAGGATACATTTCATCTTAAAATCAACACAAACATCCCTTGTTCTTGCATTTGTCATCCCTAAACTATTTTGCTCAGTGATCTGAGAGAAAAAACATTGGTTTGAGGGACTTTGCAATATAGAGAACCATGGAACCAACCTTGGGAAGCTAAGTCATACTTCATGACTCAATAGCTTGCACCAAGAAGTTATGTGGGTGTGTGAGCAAGGCTCCATAGAGCTCCGTTTTTTACATTTTGAGTTTTATCGACTCGCTTTTCCTACATGCAGTTATGTTTGTGGAAGATTTGGACACTTATCTAATCAATGCAGAACACATACCAACATAGGATATGGAAAAGCTATTCAAAAAAATAATGTGACTTGTTATGCTTGTAACAAGATTGGACATATTGCAAAATTTTGTAAAAGTAAGGCATCACTGGCAAATAACAAAGGACCCAGTTTGAAAGGTATAGAGAAAGTAGAAGAGGTAAAGCAAGAATTTTCAAAACAATGGATTAGAAAGAAAGATCAAAATGTTAATGAAGCTATTCCTTCACCGGTAGAACAAAGTATCACTCCACCGATTGGAGATTCTTCATCTAACTGAAAAGAAACCTTTTGGGGTATGGAAACTAATTGAAAATCATGCTAGTTTACCCTCGGTTGATGGTAAGAAGTTGAATTGCTTCTTTATCGGCAGATGTGTTAAGTTTCACTTAACTGATAGGCATTTAATGTGGTAGTTGAAGGAAAAGACATTATAAAGCAAGTGTTTTTCACTCTTTTTCACTCACCGAGCATTCAAATTTCTTAAGAGCGCGAAAAACCCGAGCGAAGGCATCCACAACGAGAAGTGAAGAAAAATCATTCAAGCAATCAAACCTAAAGGCAGATTAAAGTATTTATCAAATGGCTTCTTCCTATGCACCCGAATTCATTGCAAACCATACTATAATTGAAGTGGTTAAACGCCCTAGGCCCGTATTTAAGATCATACCCGAAGTAGTGAAGCAAGATGATACCCTAGGTGCATTCTCTAAAATATCCAAAGGAGTTGCATATGCAGAAGACCCTAGGATATACCTACATTGTCATATTGAGGAACTTGGTGCTGATGAAATAATGAACATGTATAGGACTATAATTTGTGATGAAAATTGTATTGTGAAACTGGAACACAAGATCATTGAAACCCTAGGTTTTGTGGAAATTCGTAGTATTCCTGATTTTACAAAGGAAGTTATGAGAATTGTACTGAGCAGAGTTCATGGGGAATTATTTTGGCTTTATTCCATCCACAATATCATAAGAGAAGCAGTTAGGGTAGTGATTGGCTTACCTTCCACCGGTAGCAGGCCTGACAAAACTAAGAAAGTTCCAAACAACACTGTAATGACCCTAATCTGTGCAACCCATAACAGCAGATCCTTAAGAGTCAATGATGTGAAAGATATAAATGTCATATTCATTAGCATGATACTAGGATACAAAACTACACATGCCAACAGATTACACTCTGTTTCTAGTTTATGTATCAAGAGTGCTTATGACATGGTGAATAGTAATGCAAAGATTGGCATATGTGAATGGTTAAAGGATGAATTGATTGACAACTTAAAGAAAATTAAAGGTGATAAGAAAGGTACTTTTATATTTGGTAATCTACTTGTATGCCTAATGCTATACATAACTAAGGAAGTTCCTAGTATAGGTAGAAAAGAATTTGGTTTTGACATACCGGTAGGCAAACAACTTTTGGATATCCTTACTGGCATGGGAGATGATAGGGAAAACAATATAATTGAATACTTCCAAGCATTTAAAGTTAGAATGAAAACAAGGGAAAGGCAAGATAGGAGGTCCTCCAAGCATAAAAGTAACAGATAACTTGCCCCCACCTCCTTCTGATACTCCACCGCTTGAGACTATTGATACACCACCGATAACTGATAATGTTGAATTGAAAACAACACATGAAGACACCAATCCTGATTCGAAAATTTTATACACTATGAACATTGATACACAAGAGGTAAACATTATGGTTGATAAGGAAACCACTGAGAAGAAAGATGTGGCAACTGAGCCACCGGTTGAGAATATTGTAGTGGAAACATATGTTGAGAAAATAATTGAAAATATTGATATTGGGGTTGAGACACAAATTGAACAATCAGTTGATCCCCTGGCTTCTAGAATGGTGACTAGTACAACTGATGCACACATTGAGGAATCTACTGAGTTAGAGAAACTGGCTACTGATAACACAGTGAAACATGTTGAGATACCAGCAGTAGACAGTTTAGAGGTACATATTGAGAAACTGACAGTGAATACTAGGACAACATCAGAGAAACGGATAGTAGAAAGCACAGAGAAACAAACTGAGGTACAAACTGAGAAACAAGAAGAGAAAAAGGTTGAGGTGAATGTTCAAACTGAGATAGTACCACTGGCAACTACTAAGAAACCCAAGCCTTTGCTAGTTGAGATGCAAACACAAACTGACCTATCAGAGGTCAACACAAGCAAAGAGGTTACTCACACCGGCGGAATGCATCTTGTTAAGGTAGTTGGACAATCATCTAGTTCTTCCCTAACAGAATTCAGACCGACAAATGTGACAAAGGTACTATTGGATTCCATCAAGAAAATAACAAATTGCAATGCACTTGCATACAAGGCTATTGATGATACTGTATATGGTGAAAATGGATAACAATATTAACAATATTGAAAGGCTAAATGAATTCAACCACAAAACCCTAGCCTAACAACAACAAAGATCCACCATAACATATGAAGATTACCTAAGACAATGCAAATCAAATGAAATTACAAAGATTATACCATCACATGTCCAATAGGGTTTTGATCTCCATTCTTCCTATCTCCATTGATCTTGCTTGATATATTTGCTCTCAGATTTTATGTGCACAAGAGCTCAACAAAGAATGGAAATGTGGTTGCAAGTAGAATCATAGTGTAGTCAATTGCATAAATTGATTCATTAGGGTTTGATAATGAAGGAAGCATCTCTTTATATAGAAGACACTATATGAAATGGAGGGATAAGATTGAGAGGTGTAAAAGAAGGTCGGCTATGATTAGAGGGTAGGTAAAAGAAATAATAAAATAATGAAAGGGGTAGATAGTGTAGGAATTAAGATATGAATGACATGTGTCATGGGTAGAAAAGACTAATGAATTAAATAAATAAATAAAGATTTATTTAATTAATAGAAGAATTGGGATAATTAAATAAATAAAATATTTATTTAATTTAGGAAAAGGATAATTTAAATAAATAAATGTATTTATTTAAATGAGAAATAAGGCTAGAAGAGGATAAATGAATTAATTAAATAAATAAAGATTTATTTAATTAATATAAGAATTAAGCTTAGATAATTAAATAAATAAAATTAAATATACTGGACAATTTTGGGTGTCTACATTTTGCCCCTCTTTGAGACAATGCGGCTTGTCGCGTTGTTTCAAAGAAGATAAGATGAACTGATACAGAGTTGCCCCAGGATGGGAATGATATGCCCCCTCGAGAGATTGGATGAAAACGTCTGAAAAGATTGCAGACAATCTCTTGATAAGAACGAGAGGCTAGAATGGACTGACCGGATAAAGTGACAGAGTCATGGGATAATGGAGACTGACTCGAGAGACGAGGGCTAGGGGTAGTCTATAAGATAGACCACGGGGGAAAATACATCCTTATTGTCATCTACACATCCACAAGAGCAAATTGCAGAGCGAAAATAGAGCAGCAGCAGTCAACAACGATGGCCTTCATTCATAGATTCGACCGCGTTCGTCGATTTCAGAGGCCAGCAGAGGCAGGAGAGCCGGTAAGTACCACAAGACCTCCTTGTAATTTGACGCATTTGATTTTGTCATTAATGCATAGTAGGTAGAGCAATAAATGCACTTAGACCAGGGTCCAAAAAGTGTCCAAAAACGTCTAGGTGCGTCTGCGTTGGTGCCAGGCGCGTCTGTGTTTGTGCCAGGTGCGTCTGCGTTTGAACCCGCGACTGCGTCAAATGCAACCGCGTTTGTGCAGTCTTCAAGCGCGTTTATGTTAGTAAAGCACGTTTGCGTTTAAAAAAGTGAAGTTTTGTCTTCTAGGTCAAATCGGCAGTTCTGTGATGAACATACGCTGTTGATTAGATAAGCTGCTGAGAGGATACACTCAAGCAGGTCCTCTAGGGAAGACTAGGATAGATCAAGGCACTTTGTGATGAATAGTGAGCACCAAGATAGAGTACTTTGTGATGAACAAGGAGTACTAAAGTATGAGCAGCACTTTGTGATGAACAAGGAGTGCAGATGTGAGTAACACTTTGTGATGAACAGGGAGTACTACTAGGATAAATAGCAACACTCTGTGATGAACAGTGAGTGTCACTAGGATAGATAGCTAGATGCATTAGATAAAAAGTAGCATTTTGTGATGAATAGTGAATGCCACGATGACTGACATGATTGATTTGCTTGACTGCAGGAGTATTTGCCGATGCTAGAGTCACGGGAGAGATTCCCGTCCACTCAGAGGTTGCACACTGAGTTGTCTTTCAAGGACCGAGCAGCCATTGAGGAGATGGGATTGAGACACGTTCTATATGTGCCTGAGTTTTGGGTGAACATGGGACTGTTGACTGCATTAGCTGAGAGATGGCACTCTGAGACCTGTACGTTTCATTTGCCGATGGGTGAGATGATAGTCACCCTTGAGGATGTATACCGGATACTGAGGATACCAATCGATGGGGAGCTGATCCCATACGATTGAGATGGAGACAGGGAGGCCCTGAGATGAGTATTCCAAGACCCAGGACTAGAGATGAGGGCAGGACACGTGGCGTGGGACACCATGATAGCCACAGGATTAGCATTACCAGCAGTGGTAGGAGGAGCGATCAGTGGGTTCCTGTGTCCAGACAGGGCAACACGAGGGTTGGCTGTGGGTTGGGGAGGAGCACTGGAGACACTGGTGACACAGCACACTAGATATGCTTGGGGACCGTGTGTGCTGGCACACTTGTACTATGAGCTACATTAGTTCATCTACCATGGATCAGTAGGATTGGGCTACGGGGTGACATTGCTGTAGGTATGGGCTTATGAGCATCTGTCGATGACGAGGCCGATACACTTCAGAGGCAGGGGACATGGACGCAGCTTTGTTCATTTGTATGATATGATCATGTCGTAGCCACAGATTGGCAGGCTAGAGCATTAACGGTGAGTGATAGACGACATAGATGAGGTCATATGGAGACCATACCTGGGTTGCGAGCAGTGGGAGGATGATGTAGTTGAGCTCCCTTACACCTTTCAGAGTAGGTATTTGATTGGGCGGATGCCCTATGTGCTGGAGAGGCAGCTGGTGGACAGGGTTGGCTGACAGTTTGGTAGGATTCAGAGGATGCCACGGGGCTCAGGCATGTATGCCCAGACGGTCAGAGATCAGGCACAGTTTGGGCCTTTGCTATCATATGATCAGGCAGTGACACAGTTGGTAGAGATGATGCCCCTACCCTGGGACATGTGGCCAAAGATTGAGGATGCCAACATGGATGCTGAGTACACAGCATACTGGGCAGAGCATCCCTTCTCACGGTTGATAGATCCAAAAGAGCCATTGGATGGAGATGAGGGTGGAGAGGATGATGATGGTGGAGGGGTTGGGGGCAGAGGTCGACGAAGGAGGAGGGGAGCAGTTGGAGAGAGGAGGGTTGCACCTCGGAGGGAGGGTGGTGAGGAGAGACAGGCTCGGGTGGTGAGGGGTCATGGTGGATTGCCGCTACAGGTACCAGCAGCATAGGGTCTCAGGCAGGTACAGATACATGGACAGGGACAGATACAGAGACAGGTACCAGTACAGGTACAGGCACAGGCATAGGGGCAGGCACCCGTACAGGGGGAGCCACAGGCAGAGGCGAAGGGGGTTGACCCGGTGGAGGTTGAGCTGATAGAGCTGAGGGAGATCTGCCAGGGCCAGACAGATGAGATCCAAGAATTGGAGAGGGAGAGGGATCGGCTCAGGAGGAGGCTCAGAGATACTGAGCGAGAGCGAGACCAGGCCATTCAGCGCTACACAGAGGCTGAGATAGCACTAAGGGCTGGGAGGCAGGCAGCAGAGGACACAAGGGTTGGATATGCCTACGTCCTACAGGCAGGGGAGGAGATCGGTTACTAGTGGGATCTCTACTATGGTCCAGTGCCAGTAGATCAGCGGGCGAGGAGCTTCCATAGACCGTCGTGTACAACAAAAGCTACAGGAGGGAGCCGGAGGAGACAGGCATCGAGTGGTGGGGTTATGGGTCCTCCACCACCACCAGATAGAGGGGATAGGTAGATGATCCTGGGGCGAGTCCTTCAGGGGCTCAAATTCCATCGAGGCCAGGCGGCTCCGAGGGAGGGAGTTCATCATAGCCGTAGAGGGCTCCCTATGTATCAATATTGTACCATTTTTGTATGATGATGTAGACACCTGCGGGTGATTTTGTAGCCATATGATTTTGACATCATTGTATCATGACACTTTATGATTATATATATGAGATGATTCATTTTTGCGGCAGCTATATGCATGTGTACCCATGTGATGAGATGTTTTTATGTGATGCTTATGATATGGATGCAATGCAATATATTTTTGTTCTTTGATGTTTTATATGTGTATGCATGATGCAAATGTGAATGTATGTAATGTAGATGAATATGATAATGCAAATGTAAATTGTGTTAACAGGTGTTGTGTGCAGGATGTGATGCAATTGTGATATCTATATGTATGTATGAAATGCTTATATGTGGTAATGCAGGTGCAACTACATGAAATGCAAATGTTTTTGTTGTCATTATACTCAGTCAGGTGATAGTAGGGTACGCGGACTCGAGAAGGATGATGGAAGTCAATCAAGAAAGGGGGATGGAAGACAGAAGATATGAAAGTGAAAAGAGCTTCTTGTGCATTATCATCATTGAGTTTTATTATGGCAAGTAGGTTATGACAATCGAGGCATATGTTCGACCCAGAAAGTCATTGTACCCATTTGCATGGAGATAAGACAGTCACAAACAAGGAATGCCCCAGTTCATACTAGACTCACAGTGTCCTCATATCCTTGGACAAGTCATAGTATTACTAAGAGACAATCCACAGACAACAAATACAAATAGGTGACGATAACCCATCCTCGCCCTTCTAGTCAAAGACATCCTGGAGATAGAATCTCTAGTCAAAGACATCCCGGAAAAGCTAAAAGACATGTCACCAAAAGATAAAATCAAAAGAAAACCAAGACTTGACACCAACATCCACTGTAGTCCTGAAGTTTAGTGTCTCTTGTCACTTGTATAAGTCTTATTTGATTGTGGTCACAATGTTTACTTTCACAGAAAGGATAGATAGCACTGAACCATAATGTTGTCTGAGTCTGTTGAAAGATTTGATTTGTTGAATCCCATTGTTGTTGTTGTGTCTCATCTGAAACTGACTGAATCCATGAAACTGATACTTTATTGTGGAGAAGATGAAACTTTATTGCAGATCTGTGATGCAAATGTTGCTTTATTGTGGATTGTGCGCGGATAGACTGAAGGAAGCTGGAAGAAACTGTACTCCTCGAAACATGTGATGTTCTCAGTTCCACACCCATTACTAGACATAGGATTTTGCCTTAGCCACAGATAGGATTTGATTTATTATGGATGGAAAGGGATGAAAATGGAGGTTTATTATGAATGGCTAACCAATCTTAGGGAGATCAATAACAAGCCATGATGGGAATGTGTAAGTTTATTATGAACGAATAGGTTGTGAGTGTGTGCAAAGTGAAAGGATGAAAGTGAATTCTGAAGGAGGGAGGAGCAATGTCTCTACGCATAGCGCTGGTGACCCAATTTTCACCATGGTACTTGCCCAGGGCGCCACCGAAGTGGTTTTCACCGTTGGATGAAATTATTTCTCTTTACTTTTTTCGATTTTTCAATGTTTTTTTGTGTCACAAGGCGCCTGTTTGTCAGGTTTTCACCAAGTACCGATTTTTTGTTTTAATTTTTTTTGTATTTTTAAATTTTTTGAATTTTTTGTATTTTTGAAATTAGGATACTCTGAAGAGCTATGTGTAGAACCTGTGAAGGTGCATGTTGTTGATAGGATCCTCCAAAGGTTCACCTTCTGTAGTTGAGAGCTGATATGCACCGGATCCATATGATGCTGTAATGATGTAAGGACCAAGCCAATTTGGTTCGAACTTGCCCTTCTTCTCTCTGTCTTGTTGATTTTTGGGATTTTCTCTGAGAACTAAGTCACCCACCTCAAATGTGTGAGGCTTGACTTTATGATTGTAGTTGTGATGTTCCTTGACTGAATGATGTGTAGCTTGAGTGACTGTCTTCCTTATTGAAGAAAATGAGATAGAATTACTAGTGTGTGGACTACACAGGTCCGTATGCGTGTCACCTAAAGAAGTTTGGGCATCCTTGATAACAAAAGTCCCTCAAGGAAGCTCCAGTAAAGGTCCATGATGTATAGCCAGGAGGTAAAGGATGTGTGGAACAAGTGGATGAGTTATGAAGGGTTATGATTGAGAAAAGAAGTGAAAGTATCATGACATGTTGGAGACTTAGGATCAACAAGTATTCTTTTTGACTTGAAATTTTAGAACTTTTGCCCCCAGTTATTTTGGTATTAGGGGAGATCAACTCTTTCTCTTTTTGCTTCATAGGATTTTTATCCTTGACTTTGATTTTTGCAGAGTCTAGTAGCTTTTGATTTTGATTTGGACTGAACGATTTTTCTTTATTTTTGACTTGTAGATTTTTCTTTTCAAAGCTTGATTTTTGATCCCCAATGAGTGAGGGCTTTTCTGATTCTTGTTGATCCAAGTTTGGAAGTGGAGTGGAAACGGAATGAGTGGATGATATGGTAAGGCTATGTGAGTTCTCAAGAGGGCTGGCGATATGCTCAATAGATTCTTTGTTGGAACCACTCTTAGGACTATTGATATCAAGAGTTACTTGCACCACTAGAGGAGATTTGCATTCAGACTTAGTAGCCACAACACTAGGTGGTTCACACCCAATTCCTTGATATTGCAAATTGTTTGTAGATTCTTCATGTTGACTGAATGTGTTAGGAGATAGTGGGAGTTGCTCAACATGAAATATATACTCACCACATCCCATGTCTTTAAACTTGAAATTTTCTTTGATTTCTGCTTGTTTTGACGTAAAAGCTTTCAAGGATACTGGATCCACCTATGCTGATGAAGGAATAGCTTCTTGATTGACTGAGATTGTTATTTCTGATCGAGGTTATAGATTGTTGCAATATATGAATGGATTTGGATCCGCTTTGACGGTCACTTCAACTCCATTGTGTGGAAACTTGATACATCGATGATATGTAGATGGGACTGCGTTCATCTCATGAATCCATGGATGTCCCAAGAGTATGTTGTATGTGAGATCTAGATCAAGGATTTGACAAACCACATCCTTTGTAACTGGCCCAACGTTCAGATCAGTAGGAATGGCGGTGTCTCTCAAGATTTTGTCAAGAATGGCTTTATGTGCGGGGGATATGCGTAAGACCTCAAGGATGGAGATAAGCGTGGGTGTTTTCCCTAACTGTTCTACAAGGTCATACTCAGGTTTGGTTGATGAAGAAGCAGCATTTTTAGTTGGAGCACCTTGCAAAGTGATTTTACCTCGACGAGTTGTGACATTACATTCAGAGGTAGTTTCAGAAGAAGATTCAACACCTTTTAGGACAATCTTGGGTCTCTGGGTAGAATTCTCAGGGTTTTTGTCCTTAATGATAATGGTAGAGACATAATTGTCCATCGAAATGTGATTGATAGTTGAATCATAGTTGTAAGATGCTCTGGTATAGTTGGTTTGATCCTTTGTGGCTTTAGCTTTTCCCTTGTCATGTTTTGGGAATGGTTCCTTAAACATCTCATGTTCTTGATTAGATGAATGTCCCTCAATCTCAATGTCACCTCTATCAATGAGATCTTGTATGATGTTCTTCAGTCAATGACAATTTCCTGTCTTATGACCTTTGCTCTTATGAAATTCACAATATTCATCATCATTCCACCAATTTGGTTTAACTTTGGTTCATATGGAGGAAAATCTGGAACTGTGATTGCCTTGTTTGCCATAAGCTTCTTGAAAACTGACTCAAGTGGTTCTCCCAATGGGGTGTACTTCCTTCATGATCTAGAAGTTGTTTGAGTATTCACTTGATTGTTTGTAGAACTTGATCCAGAAAAAATGAATTTGGGTCGCACTGTATTGGCATCAACAACACCATCGTTGACTGTGTTCTTGTTTTTATTCCAAAATCTTGGCTTGTCTTTTCCTTTAAAGTCATCTTTGTTTTCCTTGAATATCTTAATGACTCCTTGTTCAATTAGGACCTTTTATGTCGCTAAGCCTTTTTCAATAACATCCTCGAAGGTGGACAAACAAGCTTTCCTTAGATCATAGCCAATGTCTTTGTTAACATTTTGTGTGAACATCTCTACCATTTGTTTTTGTGGAATTTCACAAGAGCATCTGCTGGCTAGATTTCTCCATCTTTGTAGAAATGATGCAAAAGACTCTCCCTCTTTTTGCTTGGTGTTGCACAAAGTAGTGACTGATATGTCTGTCTCTATGTTGTAGGAGAAATGTTGGATAAATGCCTCTGCTAGATCACCCCATGACTTAATACTAGCTGGAAGTTGGGAGAACCATTCCACAGCTTGTCACCTAAGCTTTGTGGGAATAATCTCATCAAATATGTCTCTTCTGCTACTACCTCAATGCAAGCTGTGAAAAATTGTCTTATGTGTGCCTTAGGATCCCCTTTTCCTCTATACTTATCAAACTTAGGCGTCACAAAGTGTGTAGGAAATGGAGGCATTGGAATTCTTTTGTCAAATGGATAGGGACATATGTCTCTCATTGTGTATGTTGGATTTGGTGTATTTATGTCCTCCATTTTCTTTTGTAAGTCCCTGATTTGTTGCTCCAAATTGTTCTTAGGTGGAGATCGACTTCTTGGACCATACCCTATGCTTGAGGCACCAATTGGAGGAGGAGCATGTTGCATATATGGATGATATTGATCATACACATGTTCATATGGAGGAGGTCTATAGTGATGCTGCGTATATGGACCACTTGGTATAGATTCATGTTGAGGAACACCATATCTATTTTGTGCATGTATACCATACTCTATAGGCATGTCATGCTCTATTGTATTGCCCCCAAATTTGACACGGGGTTTCCTTGTGTCCAAATTTTGAGCATGCCTTTGAATATCCCATTGCTTTGGTGGTTGATCCTTAGCATTGGTATGTGATTGAGCATATCTGTCTGCATAAGACTTCCATAACGGTCTGTGAAGGTGAGTATCATATGCTTGACCATGTGTATGTGGGACCTCTGGTTTTTGAAACAAAGATGATGGTGATTCAGGTACCATATGTGGTCCTCTATTTCCTTCACTATTAGGTCTCCTTTGATCCATGTTGGAGTGAGTTTGTTGCAAAGGTCGATTTTCCATTATTTGAGACATGTCAAAATCATGAGGTATCTTGGCTCCACTTTGTGCCATCATTTGTAAGAAGTATTGTCTATCCCTCCTCATTATTTCCTCAACCAATCGATTGAAATGGGGATTCATAATGGATTCTTCCACATCTGCTAAATGTACTGAAAAGTTTTCCATATTGTCATTATGTGTAGCATTGTTGTTTATAGTGTCCATGTTCTCAACATTTGGAATGTTTCTATAGGCATCCATGTCAGGTAATGTAGTATGATCAGAATTGAAAAAGATATCATTGTCATACTCATAAGAACTCATGTTTGCGGACTCTTGAGCCTCTTTAGTTTCTCTCCTAGATTTTTGAAGATGAGTTTCAACCATGAACTAGGTATTGACCAAGATGTGTGAGACTAGATGAAAATGGAAAGAGTATGGAAGATTAAGAGTTGGATGGAATGTAAATTAATCTGAGGTGTACTTGCAATGTCCAAAGTGTAAGACCAAGTATGTATGTAGTAGAGTAGGTGTGACTTCCAAAGAGAGGATAGTTTCTCTTGATGAGGTAAGTTGACCTTGACTCTAAGTAAGACCAAATGAGACCCAAAGGTAAGAAACCTTGATGAGGGACCACTTAGCAAAGTGATGTTGTATGTAGTGTGTTGACAAAGTATAGTGAGGACAAGCAAGTGACCTTTTGACTCAAGTTTAGACAAATGTGAATGTAATGTAAGGTGTAAAGCAATGACGGATTTTGTGAGACCCAAAGACAAGTTGAATGCTAGATGAAAACCTAGAGAAATGACCTAGGAAGCTCAAGAATTCCGAAATTGACTGTGTTTGTTTGCTGGACTGTAACAGTTTTTCAATTCTGGACACAGATGCGCCTGTATACTTCATAGACACGGTTTCCTGACACAGACGCGGCTCTGTTTAACACAGACACGTTTCTAAGATTTTTTTTTGCAAAGTGTGATGTTGATTGTTGGAACACAGACACGTTTCTGCCCTTCACAGACGCGGTTTCCTGACACATATGCTATTATGTCCGACACAGACGCGTTTCTGTAAAATTTGTGCAATTTTTTTTTCTAATCTGTGAAGTCATTTTGTTGTGACCAAATCTGACTGTTTGACTATTTTTCGTGACAAGAGGACACAATGTTGATGAAGACCCAATGTTTGATAGCGTCTAGACTCAAAATGACTCCAAGAAAAGTGTGTTGTTTGATGTAAAAATGTTTTGCATACACTTGAAGACACAAAAGACACAATGTTTTGTTGTTTGGTCTTGAATGTTTGAATGTTTAACATAAGTCAAGCACAATTCTTATGGCTGGCCAAGACAATAGTTGTTGATCCCACATGGGGTTTTAACCCCGAGGCTACGCTATTCAGAGTGGATACTTAGATGCTTGACCTCACTGGCTCCACCCTCGGCACTCACTTCTCGGGTCAGCCAAGCATCAGTCCCCACGAAAACTCCCCATGGCAAACTTTGTATCTCTACTAAAAACCATATGTGTGTGGGCCGCTACCAGAGGTCCGACCTCCTGCCCCAACAACTAGAAGGATTTGGGCTTCTAAAACAAAAAGGTGCTAGTAAGGGCATCCGCTCGTGTGGCCATACATGCGGCACTTTCAGCTCTATAAATACAGAAGGCTCCCAGCTGGTAGGGGTTACGCCCTACAACTGATCAAATAAATTTGATCAAACAGGTTTATGGGGAGACATAGTGTCGGTATGAACTAATCAGCACACGCTATTCATAGTTTTCACCATGAATACAGTTATTTATAGTGGTTTGGAAGAAGATGGCTTTTCTTTTGCTACCACTTGGGTCGTTCTCTTCTCACTAGTAGTCCTAATGACCACACGGGAAGATAGGCCCTCTAAAGATTAAACAAAAAAGAGCCTATTGCTCAAGACACAAAAGACAATGATTCAATTTTAGTGCACTAATCAAAGTGTTTGCTATTCTATGAAAACAAGGCACACAATAAAAATCCAAAAACCCTTGCCAAGGACCTACAACAAAGAGTTGTTAGTAGTTTGGATTGTTTCAAATGATCACCCCTTCCTGCAAGCACACAAGTTAGGTAAATTTTAAACCCAAAAGACTTTGTGAAAATAGGGGCCTTCAACCAAATGATTTTAGCTTCCAAGACAAGATGCACCAATTTCATTAGCTAGATCTGAAAATGTTAGCTCATGATAAACCAGATCTGAAACCCTAAATGCAAAATCCGAAAACTGCATCAATAAAACTTCAAAATTTGAAACTGGTGAACACAGACGCAATTACCCTCGACACAGACACAATTTCGAGACACAGATGTGGTTCTATGAGACACAGACACGACTACAGAACGCAGACACGTCCTCTGAACACAGACGCGACCAAAAGCAGCACAGACGTGGCTTCGTGACACAGACGCACTTTCCTAGAACCTGCAAAATAAAATATTGTTGTAGCGTCCTAAAATTGCGACACTTGCAATTTCGACTGCATTTCGGTCTTCACGATGGCGACGCAACACGCAACCTAAATGGAGACCCCGAAACCTGATTACGACATTAAAAACTACATTTTTCAAGCACCCTGGCCTGAACCTCCTTGCACCCTGCTGTCCCGGGAGGTGGGACCAAAGCGCCCAGCACCCTGGTCCCCCAGGACAATGGCGCCTAGCGCCCTGGTCCCTGGGCCTATTTTGGGCCCGGTCTCCTATGGGGTCTCGGGTCTTTTTGTTTGCAAATTGGAAATTAACTTTCCTGGTCGGCCTAAGGTCGGGAAAATCAGTCTTTTAACCCTAATTGACAAGTATATAAACTACATTTTCCTCTTTCATTTGGATAAGAAGAGGATGAATGAAGAGGATATGTGTACAAGCGTGGAAACTATATTCAAGCATTCAAGCATTCAAGCATTCAAGCATTCATTCCAAGTCTCCATTCAAGGCTAAGTGTTGCATTCAAGACAAGGATTCAACCATTGAAGAGGAGATCACATACTACAACATACAACATACAACAAACAACAACATCTATACCTTCGCACATAAGGATACCAACATCCTTACAACAAGGTATTAGTACTTGTTTTACATTATAGTCATTTACATTTACAGCATTTCTCATTTCTTGGTTAATTCCAAAACCGGGGTTTGACCTAAAGGCAAACCTCTAATCCCTAACCCCCCAATTGTCTTCGCTTTTCTATGTGTAGGTTGCAGATACGCGGCTGAAATTGAAGATCTAGAATCCTTGTGCAGAGACGAACCGATCCACCTTCGTTTCGCGGATTTTTTAGAGGACCGTGGCACCGGGCGCCATCGTCCCGACAATTTTTGCTCAAATTTGCAGGACAGCGCCGTATCGACATTTTACTGCTAATTCCAGGTCCGCAGCTTCATCCTATATCCCTAACTCAGTTTATAAGCGAATCTTTGTCACTTTATATGCATTCCTAGCTTAATTCTTCTATCAACATTCTTTACAAAAGAGGGTAGCCTTGCTGTCTTACCCCTTGAAACTTATTTAGCATCCAATCTTGCATTACGTGGGATTGGATCTTGTAGGTTTCAACCCCTCTTTTGAATGTAAAGTCTCTCCCCTAAGTGAAAACCATCAACCCTAGCGAACCTCCCTTCTCTCTCCTCGGAGTTGGAAGAGGGGAGAGCAACTAGGGTTCGATTGCGATTTTCCGCTTTACAATTGTTGATAACACAGACATGATTCCAGATGTCGCAGATGCGCCAGAAAATCAAAAACGCAATCCGAAAGTACGCAGACGCGGAAATATCAAAAAAATGCTGCCGAAAACGTCGAATCTGCAACTTCAAAATACAAAATCTGCAACAAGGAAGTTAAATGCAAAAAGGACAAGAGTCCCACCGGGTGTGCCAAAATGTATATGGTGAAAATGGATAACAATATTAACAATATTGAAAGGCTAAATGAATTCAACCACAAAACCCTAGCCTAACAACAACAAAGATCCACCATAACATATGAAGATTACCTCAGACAATGCAAATCAAATGAAATCACAAAGATTATACCATCACATGTCCAATAAGGTTTTGATCTCCATTCTTCCTATCTCCATTGATCTTGCTTGATATATTTGCTCTCAGATTTTATGTGCACAAGAGCTCAACAAAGAATGAAAATGTGGTTGCAAGTAGGATCATAGTGTAGTCAATTGCATAAATTGATTCATTAGGGTTTGATAATGAAGGAATCATCTCCTTATATAGAAGACACTATATGAAATGGAGGGATAAGATTGAGAGGTGTAAAAGGAGGTTGGCTATGATTAGAGGGTAAGTAAAAGAAATAATAAAATAATGAAAGGGGTAGATAGTGTAGGAATTAAGAGATGAATGACATGTGTCATGGGTAGAAAAGACTAATGAATTAATTAAATAAATAAAGATTTATTTAATTAATAGAAGAAGTGGGATAATTAAATAAATAAAATATTTATTTAATTTAGGAAAAGGATAATTTAAATAAATAAATGTATTTATTTAAATGAGAAATAAGGCTAGAAGAGGATAAATGAATTAATTAAATAAATAAAGATTTATTTAATTAATAGAAGAATTAAGCTTAGATAATTAAATAAATAAAATATTTATTTAATTAGACTAGACAATTTTGGGTGTCTACAGATACAATTCCTTTATTAAAATTGATTGCACCCAAGTGCAAAGTGGACAATAAAGATTCCTTGAGCCAATTAGACACATTGTCTAAGTATATCATTGGCAAGTTACTAACAGTTGATCAGATTAATAAGGAGACACTCAGTGAGAAAATGAATAAAGAAAAAGATAAATTCTTTGATGAGACAATAATGAAGTGCAAGGGACACATTGATACCCTTTTACCGGCACTTGGCAAAACAGTAATGAAGTTTAAAGAGTTGTACAGGGATACATGTAAAACTAACATTTTGACAGTGGATATAGACAAAGAGATCAACATAACACAGAAAGAAATAAATGATATTGCTGATAATCTCATCGGTTCATCAGAACCCATATTGGTCATAGAGCAGGAAATAACAGGCTTTGAAGAGAAAATTGAAAAGTTTGAAAAAGAAAAGGAGAGAATAAAATTCAAGGCTAAAGAACTGAAATGCAGACTTGGTCCGAAACTTGACAACCTCATCTCTTTGAGAAAAGAGATCTTAGAGGCACTTGTTCCTGGACTAAAGACACCGAAAGAGAAAATGCACATCCTCACCGGTACAATTCAAAGAACAGAGGCAACATTGAAGGATAGTGAAAGGTTCACTAACGACCTGAATTTTGTATTGGCAGATCTATTTCAGATTGTAACCAACCGATTGCAGGGTTCCAGCTGAGAACTACACTCACTTGACATTTTTGATAGCCTTTGTCATTGATGTCAAAGGGGGAGTAGTAGAGATGAGAAAAATGATTGATAGAAGAGATCATCTGCTCAGGGGGAGCACACAGTTTTGGTACAGTTTTTGGTATGATTTTTGGACTTCAATTTTGGATACATTTTTTACTTTTTCTCATGAGTGTTGCCATCAATGCCAAAGGGGGATATTGTTGGCATTGCACACTCCAATGAGAAATTGTAGGTGATTGAAGGTATTGTCATTGATGGCAACCTTGTAATCCTATGGCACCGGCACTAATAGACTCTACACCGGAAAATAGTTTACCGACATCAACAAAGATGATTACCGACACCCTAGTTGACATGATTTTGTTTATTGTATATTGTATCTTATTGTAATATCTTTTTGTAAGTCAACGTGGCATATTGTAATAAGACTCATATATAAGTATGAGATCTTGTTGATCATTAAATAATAGAGAGATATGATAGATGGACATAATGAGCAAATATTAAGGCAGATTTTGGAGTAAGGTTTTTGGTTATTGTAAGAGCTTAAACGGGTATTGAACTTGGCATAGAAGATGCTTTTTGTAGCAGAACATCGCATTGGATTTCTATAATCCATTTTGTAAGTCAGTGAGACTTCCTTTTGTAACTAAGAAGTGAGCTCTAGGCAGTTGGTCGTCCTGCATGTGTAGGCACACATTTTGTAAGTAATATCCATTCATTGGCTAGTGAGTGAATATTGTGGGTCACAAATCCCACCGAGGTTTTTCCCACACCAGATTTCCTCGCAAAAAAATCTTGTGTTATGGTGTGCTTTCTATGTTGTTCTTATTGTTCATATTTACTGCATTAATTCTTGTTTACCGGTACACTGTTTTGGAATGCAATTTGTTTAATAAGTTAAGAAAATCTACTCACCGGTTAGATACTGATTCACCCCCCCCCCCCCTCTCAGTATCTTTGGGAATCCTAACAAAGTCAGCATTTCTAAATGGAATACTGGAAGAAGAAGTATACATTGAGCAGCCAGATGGTTATGCTTTGAATGATGTAGAAGATATGGTGTGTAAACTGCACAAGGCACTATATGGTTTAAAGCAAGCATCGAGAGCATGGTATGAAAGGCTACATTCAGACCTTATGAAGACAGGTTTTTAGAGAACCATTGAAGACAACAATATATATCTCAAATCTGAAGGAGATAAGATACTCGTTAGTGAAGTGTTTGTGGATGATATCATATTTGGAGGCAATGATGACATAAGTGATGACTTTGCAAATGAAATAAAAAGTGAATTTGAAATGTCTCTAGTAGGAGAGATAAAAAATTTCATAGGTTTGCCATTTCAGCAGATGAAGAGTGGTATTTTTATCACACAGTCTAAATATGTGAAAGAGGTATTGAAGACATTTGGAATGAGTGACTGTAAACTAGTTGGGACACCAATGGTTATAGGTTGTAAACTGTCTAAGGAGGATGAAGCCGCATCTGTCGATGAAAAGGAGTACAGGTCAATGACAGGGAAACTGCATTATGTTGTTCACAGCAGACCGAATATTGCTCATGCAGTTGATTTAGTTGCTAGATTTCAGAAGAATTCAAAGGAGACACACTTGATAGCAACCAAAAGAATATTCAGATATTTGAAAATACTATTGACTATGGATTATGGTATCCATATGTAAGTAACTTCGATTTGAAAGTTTATACAGATGCAGACTGTGCAAGTAATGTTGATGATAGGAAGAGCACAACCAGTGGTGCATTCTTTCTTGGAGGAAGACTTGTATCATGGAGCAACAAGAAGTAGAGTTGTATATCACAGTCCAATGCTGAAGCTGAATATGTTGCAGCGTATATGAATTGCACCAAGACAATCTAGATGAAACACATTCTGGAAGGATTCAAATTGAAAATTACAAATCTAGAAAAGATTTTATGTGACAACACCAATGCAATAAATATTTCAAAGAACTCGGTTTTGTATGCTAGAACCAAGCATATTGAGCTGAAAAATCATTTCTTGAGAGAGAAAGTGCAGAGTAAAGATGTGTTATTGGAGCATGTATCTACTAAGGAGTAGCTAGCGGATATCTTTACTAAACCTCTGCCTAAGACAACTTTTGAGTATTTTAGAGGTCAACTAGGGGTTGTGTCCCTACATGAGGTCAATTGAGCAAGATGTTGAATACATCAGTCCCGAAGCTAATTGAAGAATCTTGCAGTAGTATTGGTGTAGAGTGGAGCTATTCCACAGGGGGAACATCAAGTTGTAGGTTGATGATGTAGAATAGTGAAGTATGACACTGCATGTTTTACTTTCACTTTGGCATTGTTGTCAATGGGGGAGAAGAACTATATGACTATGAGAAGAATTGTATGATTGGCCAGTTACCAACTGACGACATGGTTACTCAAGTTGAAGGAGAGTAAATGGTAAAATGTAAACCATGATTCCTATACACAATCATCACAATCGAGGGTACTGATACTTGTATTGCCATCAATGCCAAAGGGGGAGATTATTGGCATTTGCATGAAGATTGCATTGATGAATTATTATGTTGTCATTGATGTCAATTATAATTGGTAATGATGTTGTTTTGCAACCGATAGGTGAGCTAGTGAAGGAAATTGCAACTGGTAGGAGAGCTTGTGAAGGAAACCAGTACTACTTATGAAGTAGTAAGATCAACCGGTAACCCCACCTATTGATGTGCCAAACCCTAATCGATGGAGCTTGGTGAATCGGTTGTATTAGTTTATGATCAAATGATGAACGGTAATGATTATGCCACATATGCATGTTGTATGAGAAGAGTTTCAAATGGTTTTTGGCGTGTAGATATAATGGTTTTATCTTGGGAATGAGCGGGTTCATTGCATGAAGGGGAAACTGTGTGATGAGTTACAGTGATCGACGAAGCGGTGATCAAGGAGCATGAAAAGGATCTTATGAGATCTTAGGTTTGTGATGTGTTACCGACCTATTGTTTTGTTTATAAGGTCGATGAGTTGTTTTGTTGTAGTGTTGGCAATTTTAGTTAAGTGTAAGAGTGATTGGTTGCCGAACCATGATATGTATCTACAATATGTGTGAAGGTAGATAGGAGCATGAAAAGGATCTGATCAAGAAGAGTAGTGCTATTCACCGGATCAACAAACCCCTGTTGTTCTCTAACAATTACAACAGTCAAATCCCTTAACTGGGTAAGCTCTAACAGGCTTAGTGTTATCTAAATCCTCTAACCAGGTGATCCATTAGCTTGGATTTCAAATCCTCTACCGAGGTTCCTTCTAACAAGGTATTGCTTATAATAGGGCATTATAGTCAATCCCTTAACTGCGTGGTCCCTAACATGATCAGTTCTTAACAGGACTTTTGTAAAAGCTTTAACAAGCTTGGCTCCTAACAGGGCAAACTTCAGAAAAGTTCAGAATACTTGTGGGTATTCATCCCCATCATGGTTTTTCCCATTTGGGTTTCCACGTCAAAATCATTGTGTCAATTGGTGAATGTTTTTGTGGTTATGTTTGCTATGGTTAATTTACTTAACTGCTAAATCCATTTAGATATGATATGATGACCGACAACAATCTGAAATGTGTTTTTACTTTTGTCAATAAAGTATTTGGATGTTTTGGTTAAAAGGTTTTGAGAGTTTCAGAGTTATTTTACTATTATTCTGTTACGACAGTCAACCAGTTTACTTGACAGTGATATTGCATTTGATAGTTTAGTGTTTGAACCAGTCAGTTCTGAGTTTGACTTGAGAGGTTGTTTTTAAGTTTGGTGAAAGTCCAGTCAGTTTTCTATCTACTGATTCACACCCCCCCCCCCTCTTAGTAGTTGTCTGGATCCTTATTGATTCACCATACCATCATATCTGCATATGTGTGTGTGTGTGTGTACCAGGATTAAGAGATCAAAAGAATATAAGACTATATTCCTCACTAAATATTAACATGAATATCTGTATGCAATGTATGAATATCTGCATACAATACCAAACAATACCAAGATTGAGAGACAAAGGAATATAAGACTATATTCCTCACTAAATATTAACATGAATATCCATATGCAATGTATGAATATCTACATACAAATATATATACATTTACACACACACACACATGCATATATATACACATACATATATACATATATATACATACATGTATATGTATGTATGTATCTATATATATGTATATATACATGTATATGTATATATGTATGTATGTATCTATATATATGTATATGTATCTATATATATGTATATATATCTATATATATAGATACATACATACATATATACATATATATGTATATACATGTATATATATGTATATGTATATATATATGTATGTATATGTATGTATATATGTGTATATATATATATGTATGTATACATATATGTACATATATATATATATATGTATATGTGTATATATATATATGTATATATATATGTATATATATATATGTACATACATACATACATACATACATACATATATATATATATATATATATATGTATATATGTATATATATACATATACATATATACATATATATGTATATATGTATGTGTATATATATGTATGTATATGTATATACATATACATATACATATATATGTATGTATGTATACATATATATATATGTATGTATATATAAATATATATATGTATGTATATATAAATACATATATATATATATATATACATACATACATACATATACATACATATATATGTATATATACATACATATATATATATATATATATGTATATATATGTATATGTATATATATATGTATGTATGTATGTATAGAAGAACGAAACAATACTAGGATTGAGAGATCAAAGGAATATAAGCCTATATTCCTCACTAAATATTTATATACATAGAACCATTTGTTGGATACAATTGTTTAATTGTGTATTGTCTTTGATGTTACACAAATGTCATATCAGTCTACCGAGCTCAAAATGTTCGGCAAGGCAGTTAGACAGAGTCTACCGAGTTCAGATGGTAAGAGAAGCAAGTTACAGAGTCTACCTAGCACTCCAGAATACTATACCGAGTTCGCAGTCTTTACCGAGTTCAGTCGGTCTTCGAAGAATATGTGAAAGAAAGTCAGTCTTTATCGAGTTCGCAGTACTTACCGAGTTCAGTCGGTTACCGAAGAATCAGCAGTGTTCACCGAGCATCAGTGAAATGTTTATGTAGCCGACCGAAGCAGAATTTATTTATTGAAACTTGTATATGTAGCCGACCTATGTAATATTTATTTTAACTTGTAATTGGGCCGACTTGGTAACCTGAATGGTTTATATGAGAGATGAAGTTGCGATTTCGAAGTGTGGTGAAGTATGAAAAGTATGGAAATGTGAAGGAGCAGAAATGTGCGAATTCTGATGAAGGATCAGTGATATCCTTGAGGTGCAGAAAAGATATATGTGATCAGTAAGGATCTATTGGCACAGAACAGAGATCTGTATCAGCAAGATAAGTTGTATTTAATTCAGATCACTTCATTGTTGCTTTCTAACCATTGTAGCAGTGATACCGAAATCTCTTAACAGAGTTGGTCTAACAACCATTTTTGTAAATCCTCTGACAAGGTGACAATTCGGTTGAATTGTTCTTAAGACCTTTCACAAGGCCACTCCTAGCAGGGTGATTAAATCCTCTAACAGGGTCACACCTAACAGTGTGTTTTGTAACCTTTAACAGGGTTGGCTCCTAACAGGGCTCACTTCAGAAGAGTGAAAATCAGTAACTAGTTACATTGGTGGTTTTCCCAAAATTGGTTTTCCACGTTATATCTGGTGTTAATTGTGTTCATGTTATTTGTCTTATGCATGTTAATGTTTAATGAACAATGATAAGTTAATTTACCGAGTTTCAACAGTTTATATTTAAGACATCTAAGGGACTTGTGGATTTATTTTTGTGGTAACTGATTCACCCCTCCCCTCTCAGTTACTCCATCCATATTTCCAACAATTGGTATCAGAGCTTTCGGTGCTTGTAGGAAGGATTTCAAGGATCTAAGATAAAGATCAAGATGTCTTACAAGAGGGAAATTCCAAGGCTAAACAGAAATAACTTTTCAGCATGGCAAGGTCTCATGAGACTCCATTTGGCTTCCATTGGAGATACAGGATTGACACATCTTGACACAGAATATGTGACACCCACTGGTACACTAACTGTTGCTGATATTGCTGCAAAGAAGACTCATAACACCATGATGATAGACATTGCATCTGCCCTAAGCTATGAAGAGTTTGATGATGTCAAAGACTGCAAAACTGTATTTGAAATGTGGAACAAGCTGAAAGATATCTATGGTGGTGATGACAATGTGAGAAGAGCCAAAGCAGAAAGCTTGAGAGGACAGTTTGATCAATTAAAAATGAGTGAGGATGAAAATATTGCAAAGTATGTTGAAAGAGTCAAAGCCAGTGTCAGTGCAATCAAAGCTTCTGGAGGTGATATCTCAGAGGAAACAGTCATAAGCAAAGTTCTCAGAACATTACTACCCATTTATGCAATCAGAGTTTCTGCAATTCAGGAAAGAAGATGTGAAGCAAATCACAAGATAAATTTAGAGGCCATAGTTGGAAGATTAACTGCATTTGAGTTAGACAACTATGACAACTATGTTCCAGCTTCCAAAAATATGGAATCAGCATTTGAAGCTAAGGTTTCACTCAAGGAGAAAGGCAAAAAGAAAAAGGAATCTCGGTCAGAAAGTGAAGATGAATCAGAACCAAGTTCAGACAGTGATCTTGAAATAATTGAAGCTCTTCTAGCAAAGAAATATTCCAAAGGCAGAGGAAAATACAGAGGCAAAGTTCCTCTAATCTGTTTTTCATGTGATGAAGTCGGTCATATTGCTGCTAGATGCCCAAACAAGCAGAGCAAAGATGAGAAGAAAGATCACAAATGGAATGGCAAAAAGGACTACAAATCATTCAAAGGTAAGAAAACATGCTTTATGGCTAAGGATTCTGATAATAGTGAAGATGAAATTGTTTATATTGCTATAAGAGATGATTCTGATAATGATGAGGAAGATAAGATGGCACTTATTTCTCATATAAGCAAAAATGATATTTGGATCATAGACAGTGGTTGCTCTCATCATATGACTGGTGATAAAACCAAGTTTGAACATTTTATAGACTATGATGGAGGTAGTGTAAGATTTGGTAATAATGAACCTCGCTACATAAAAGGAAGAGGTAGAATCCCTATAACCAAAGAACTTGTATTTGATAATGCCTACTGGGTTGAAGGTCTCAATCACAACTTGATGAGTGTGGCACAGCTACTTAATAGTGGACTCAAGGTGGAATTCATGCATGGAAAGGCCAAACTGCTAAATAATCAAGGAAAGCTGATTGGATCAGGCACTCAGACAAAAGGTAATTTGTTTCGACTTGAAACAAGTGAAAATTCATGTTTTATTGCTCAAGTTGAAGAAAGTTGGTTATGGCACAAAAGGTTATGTCATGTAAATTTTGATAACCTAGTGAAAATAAGTAAATTCAGAAAAGTAAGAGGTATTCCAGATATAAAGAAACCTGAGGTCGGTCTATGTAAGAATTGTCAAATTGGAAAGATGGGAAAGACTAGTTTCAAAAGCAAAAACTATCAATCTGAAGATATATTAGAAATTGTGCATACTGATTTATGTGGACCCATAGGAACTGAAAGTTATACTGGAGAAAAGTTCTTCATTCTTTTTGTTGATGATTACTCAAGAATGATGACTGTCATGTATTTAAGGAACAAATCAGAAGCATTTGAAAAGTTCAAATGGTATTTGGCTAGAGTAGAAAAAGAAACAGGTAAAAGACTTAAATGTCTAAGGTCAGACAGAGGTGGTGAATTCATCTCTCATGAATTCAATAACTTTTGCATTGAAAGAGGAATCAAAAGACAAGTATCAGCCCCTAGAACTCCTAAGCAAAATGGAATAGCTGAAAGAAGGAACAGATCTATCATGGATTGTGCAAGAACCTTAATGATTGAAAAGAATATTGCTATCAAATACTGGAAGGAAGCTATCAGCACTGCTGTTCATACCTTGAACCAAGTACAACTAAAGAAGGACTCATTCAAAACCCCCTATGAATTATGGTATGGCTACAAACCTAATGTAAGTTACCTAAAAGTATTTGGAAGTAAATGTTACATTTTGAAAGAATCTAGAAAAGGAAAATTTGATGTGAAAGGTGATGAAGGTATATTCCTCGGATATTCTTGCAAGAGTAAAGCATATAGATGTTTGAACTTGTCTACTCATAAAGTTATAGAAAGTGCACATGTGAAAGTTGATGAGTTTGCAGAAAGATCTGAAGAAGAAAACAAAAGAGAACCAGAAGATTATAGAAGATTTGTGTCTATTGAACCTGATACAATACCAGATACATCTGCTAATCAGGAATCTTCTAGTCCCGAGTCATCAGTAACTGAGTTACAGAAAGAGAAAACCGAGCCAGTATCTACCGAGTCTGATGAACCAGAACCAGTGTCTACCGAGTCTGAAGAAACCGAGCCAATATTTACCGAGCCAGACCAGCCAGTTGAAGAACAAGAGGACAATGATGAAATTCATTCTAAAGGCAAGAAACCTGTATTAGCCGAGTATGTCAGACGACATCACTCAGCAGATCAGATCATTGGAGACAAATCTGAAGGAACCATGACAAGAGGTAAGTTAGGGGTCACTCCCCTATCTGAAATTCACTAAAGAAAAGTTTTAGTGATGCATCAACTCATCCTAAGTGAAAAATCTACTAGTTGATGCAGTATAATCAGGAAAATATTGCATATGAATCAGTACAAAAGGTACATTATAAATCAGACGAAGTCTTATTGTCTTTGGCATATGTTGTCAAAGAGGGAGAGTTTTACTGTCATATCCTACTAAAATTTGAAAGAAAGTTCATTAAGATAAAGAGGGAGAGTTGTTTGATAAAGAGGGAGAGTTTTACCGTCCAAAGATGAAGTTACTTCACAGAGGGAGATTATTGAAAGAGGGAGTGTTCTCTATCCAAAGGGAAAGTTATGTTGGCATGTTGCTGTCATAAAAGAAAAGACCTGTTTTCAAATTTCATTCTGCTATGACATGTTGTGTTGCCATCAATGCCAAAGAGGGAGATTGTTGGATACAATTGTCTAATTGTGTATTGTCTTTGATGTTACACAAATGTCATATCAGTCTACCGAGCTCAAAATGTTCGGCAAGGTAGTTAGACAGAGTCTACCGAGTTCAGACGGTAAGAGAAGCAAGTTACAGAGTCTACCTAGCACTCCAGAATACTATACCGAGTTCGCAGTCTTTACCGAGTTCAGTCGGTCTTCGAAGAATATGTGAAAGAAAGTCAGTCTTTACCGAGTTCGCAGTACTTACCGAGTTCAGTCGGTTACCAAAGAATCAACAGTGTTCACCGAGCATCAGTGAAATGTTTATGCAACCGACCGAAGCAGAATTTATTTATTGAAACTTGTATATGTAGCCGACCTATGTAATATTTATTTTAACTTGTAATTGGGCCGACTTGGTAACCTGAATGGTATATATGAGAGATCAAGTTGCGATTTCGAAGTGTGGTGAAGTGTGAAAAGTATGGAAATATGAAGGAGCAGAAATGTGCGAATTCTGATGAAGGATCAGTGATATCCTTGAGGTGCAGAAAAGATATATGTGATCAGTAAGGATCTATTGGCACAGAACAGAGATCTGTATCAGCAAGATAAGTTGTATTTAATTCAGATCACTTCATTGTTGCTTTCTAACCATTGTAGCAGTGATACCGAAATCTCTTAACAGAGTTGGTCTAACAACCATTTTTGTAAATCCTCTGACAAGGTGACAATTCGGTTGAATTGTTCTTAAGACCTTTCACAAGGCCACTCCTAGCAGGGTGATTAAATCCTCTAACAGGGTCACACCTAACAGTGTGTTTTGTAACCTTTAACAGGGTTGGCTCCTAACATGGCTCACTTCAGAAGAGTGAAAATCAGTAACTAGTTACATTGGTGGTTTTCCCAAAATTGGGTTTCCACGTTATATCTGGTGTTACTTGTGTTCATGTTATTTGTCTTATGCATGTTAATGTTTAATGAACAATGATAAGTTAATTTACCGAGTTTCAACAGTTTATATTTAAGACATCTAAGGGACTTGTGGATTTATTTTTGTGGTAACTGATTCACCCCTCCCCTCTCAGTTACTCCATCCATATTTCCAACACCATTATGTGAATGTAACATGAGAACCATATACTTCCTAAAATGAGGATTTAGATCAGATAAATGTATTCCTAGAAGTCTACCAACCCTTGGTGACCATACAACATTCTTGTGAGACAACATTCCAAAAGAGCCTCAATTTAAACTATAGATATTCCATTCGCTCCCAAGTTTGCTAATTCATCAACTCGAGAATTTCCATCTCTAAAGATGTGATTGAATCTAATGTTCTTAAAGGACTGGCCTAAGTTCAATGGCCTCCTGAGTATCACATCCAACCTCTAGTTTGGCATGGATCCTTTCCTTAGAGCATTGCTCACAATGGTTGAATCCTCTTCAATGGCTAATTTTACCACCCCTTTCTTTATGCACATTATTAGTCCTTCCATGAGAGCCATAAGTTTTGCTTTGTTGTTAGTTTCTATACATATTGGTTTTGCTAGCCTTGCCACCTCCATCCCTTCAAAGTTGTGGAGACAACAACCAATGCCTACCTGACCAGGGTTGCCTCTGGAGGCCCTATCAAAGTTGAGCTTAAACCACCCACTCTTGGGTGGCTACCACACACACTCTTCCTATTTGGGCTTACCCTCCTTAGCCCCTGGTCCAATTAAAGGAGGAATCTTCAGCCCAATCCACCGACCTCTCATCTTCTCATCCCAGAAGGTCATGATTGCTTCCCCACCATGGCTCTTCATGATTCTATTATTTACAATCTCAATGATGGTGGCTTCCATCTTATTGGTAAGTTGTTCCAAACCTAGCCTTTTCTCTTTAAATATTCATCTATTTATTTATTTCCACAATTCCCATATGACAATAGATGGAGCCACAATCCAAAGACCTCCATATAAGAAACTCATGTTTTTGATAGGCCAAGCTTGGAACATACCCATAATAGAACTTGGAATTGTTGAGATCCACCCAAGTTTACTATGAAGCCAATTTCATCACTAATGAGATAAATTACAAGATAATAGTATGTGATCCACACTCTCTTCATCCTTTTCACAAAGAGGATACCTGCTTGGGCCAACATACCCCATTTTTCTAAATCTATCAGCAGTGTGGATCCTGTTATGTAGTGCCAACCATGAAAATTGTCTGACCTTAGGTAAGCATTTTTTATCCCAACACAACCTTAATGGGATATTGCTTCTTGGTCTTAGTTGTTTTCCCATCAGGAGATTATAACCTATCCTTAGAGCTATAGGTCCTTGTTTTTGAGCCATCCCGAACCAGCCTATCTTGTCTAGGCTGAAAAGTAATATTTTTAGATCCAAGGATTTTGATCAGCTCCTCCCTTTCTTTGACTGGGATATTGATGTTGTCAAAGGACTTCCACTTCCACCATTTAACACTGTCACCCCTCTCAAATTCAATGTAGTTATAAACATATTTTCCCCACCTTTCTTCCAAGAGGGTCTTAGCATTTCTAAGTTTGGAAACCTTGTCAATCATAGGATATCCCCCCAAAGAATTTGACCAAAACAGGTTCTGATCCCCCCCCAAGATTCCATGATAGCTTCTCTATAATAATACTTCTATAATCTAAAATGAAGTTCCAAATTAGAGATCCTCTAGGAGGATTAATAGTCCTAAAAATACTAATAGGGTTATTACTATTTAAATATTTATGGTAGAGGATTTTGGCCCATTTTAGGTGAGGGGTTTTGAACATCCTCTAGATTATCTTTGCTCCAAAGGCCTTGCTCTGCTCCCTAATGTTTTTTATTCTGACCCTAGCCTCCACTTTAGGCCTACATACTTTATCCCAAGCCAATAGAGTCAGCTTCTTTTTTTCCCTTGCTCCTTGCCAAAAGAAATTTCTGAGGTATTTGTACACCTCATCTTTTTTAGCTGTCGGGAGATCAATACATGAAATTTGGTATATGGGCATAGCTGAAAGAATTGATTTAATTGTGGTTACTCTTCCTACAGAAGATAGCCATTTACCCTTCCAAGTTTCCGTTTTGCTCTTTATTTTGGTCACCATATGATCCCAGAGTTTTAAAGATCTAAGGCCTTTATCTAAGGGTAATCCAAGGTATTTGCATGGAAGCACCCCCACTTTGAATTTTAAAATATTACATATTGCATTTTTCGTATCTTTGTTGGTATTAAAGAAGAAGATTTCTGACTTCTCCTTGCTAATTTCCTGTCTCAAGGCTTCAGAATAGGAGTTAAGTAACTCTTTAAAGGATCGCGCCTCATGCCTATTACCATGGCCATACAACATAGTATCATCTACAAATTGATGATGTGTGATAGGATCCAATCCAATAGCTATTTGAATACCATGAAGGGTACCCTTTCCCTGGCCTTGGTGATGGATCTTCCTAGAGATTCTGCCATAATAATAAAAAGGAAGGGGGATATAGGGTCCCCCTACCTCAACCCTTTGGAGATACTAAAAAAACCTTATGGGGTTCCATTTACAAGGATGGATATTCTTGGGGAAGAGATGCATTCATATATAAGGTTGATCCAAGATTTGGCAAAGCCGAAGGCTTCCAAGCATTTACACGGGAAGTGCCACTCCACCTTATCATAATCCTTTTTTATTTCTAACTTGACAAGCATGCTATATTCCCTATTCTTCTAGATAGAATGAATAGCTTCTTGGGCAATGATGACACCATTATATATAGACCTGCCCGAGACAAAAACCTATTTGATCTTCACTAATTGAGGGGGGGAGCAGTTTTTGCAATCTGTTTGCCATAGTTTTGGTAAATAGTTTGTAAATAGTATTACACAATGTTATTGGCCTAAAGTCACCAAAGTTGTCCACTTTATTTTTCTTGGGTATATGGGTGATGAATGTGGTGTTGATTTCTTTAAGCATGTTGCATGAGTTTCTTACCCCTTCCAATGCCTCTGTAACTTCATCCCCAATAAAATGCTAACACTTCTGAAATAAGGTTGTTGGGAACTCATCAGGCCCCGACGCCTTGTCTACATTCATCTGCAATAATGTTGTTTCCACCTCTTCTTTTGACAATCTAGCTCCCAGGCACTTATTTTTCTCTTTCGTGATGATTTTTGGGATGTTCGCAAGGATTTCATCCCTGGAGCCCAAGTTGGATCCTGCCCAATTGTTAAAGATTTCCTCATAATACTGTAGTGTCATAAAATTGTGACCCTAGCAATTTTTGACTGCATTAGGGTCCTCACGCACGCGAGATCAAATCCCCTAGCCTGATCAGAGATCGGAGATCGCTCAACCCTCAAAAACAGCTTCTTTCTTGGCCTTTGCATCACCCCGTCCGCACTCTGCCCTGGAGAAAGGGGTAGGACAGGGGTGTGGTGCCACTTTCCCCCCTTGGATAGGGGCGTGGCTCTCTTGTCCTCCCAAGACAGGGGCATGGCGCCCCTGTCCCTGCCCTATTTTGGGGTAGGACCCTTCCTAGGGTTGCAATGTTGGTTGTGCATTTGGTGGGAAACTCCCCCAATGGCGGCCTGTGATGAAAATCAAATCCACTAACATGTATTTAAGGGGGCATCTATCCTCTCATTTTCATAAGTTCAGAAGGTGGAATTTAGATAAGGTCATGTTGCATAAGCGATCAAGCATTCAAGAGCATTCAAGCATTATTTTCCACCATTGAGCATTCTCAAGTCTCCCTTTAAGGCTAGGTGTTTCATTCAAGTCAAGGATTCAACCATCGAAGAGGAGATCGATTCCAACATTCAATTCCACACAAGCATTTCTATCAACATTGCTATCACAACCTCCCTTAAGGTGATTTACAATTCAGTCTTTCATTTACATCTACTTGCAAGTACTTTCTTTCATTACTTGGTTAATTCCAAAATTGGGGTTTGACCTAAAGGCAAACCCCCAATCCCAACCCATTTTCCTCTCTTTTCTATATGCAAGTTGTAGGTGCGCAACTGTACTTTCAGATTCAGGCTCCATTTGTAGAGGTGGAAAAACCCTTTTCGTTTCGCAGATTTTTCAAAGGACCGTGTACATTCCCGCCACGGTAAGGGCAACTTTTCCTCAAATTTGTAGGGTGACTTCCTCTTGATATTTTATTGCCAAATCCAGGCGCACAACTTCATCCCATATCCCAATCTTAAGTTATAATCAGTTCTTTGTCACTTTTGCACTACATAATTCAATCAATTCCTTTCCATTTCAAACAAGGAAGAGGGGATCAACTTATCATTCCCATTTCATTCAGAATTCAATCTTCTTTTGTGGAGGGTTGAATCTAGTGAATTCTCCTCTTCTCTTCCAAATCTAATTTGGTAAAAAGTGGTTGAAGGGTAATCAATAGTGAAACTCTCATCTCTCTTTGAGGGAAAGGATAGTTTTCCTTTTGATCCATCATTCACCATTTTCCCACATTACAAATACTTCACTGCCTCAGATGCAATTTGGTTATGATCCTTGGTAATCGATCCCTCACTAGTTCTGATTTTGATAATTCTATTTACTAATCTCCTATGTCTAGTACTATCATGAAAGAATTTTGTATTCTTGTCGCCATCACTTAGCCACATTTCTCTGGATTTTTGTAATAACCCACTATTACTTAATCCAAAAATCTCAACTAATTTTTTTTTTAATTTAATAAATATTGATTACTTGTTCCTACTTATTGTTAACTATTTTTGATTCAATCACATACTCAGGTACATCTATCCAAATGGGATAGGCATCCATCCAATCGAGATGGGCATCTAACCATATGGGTTAGGCATCTAACCATACAAGTTGGGCATCTATCCATACGGGACTAGGCATATAACCATACGAGTTAGGCATTTGTCCATATAGGACATGAGGTTTCATCTATCCAATCCGGGATAGGCACCTATTCATAAGAATAGGATATGCTTTGGCCAAAGACTTTAGACTCGTCGAGACCATCTGGGTCCTGAGCCACTCTCTAAAGACTACACTCCCCCTACTAGGAATGCACTGAGATTGTCGTCTTTAGGAGTATATAAAAATAATTATATAACAAGCTTGAGTTCCATCTCAGAATTCGGCCTAAAGCCTTGAGAAGTTATGTGAATCCATACGAGATTCCTTATGAGTATGCATTGAATTAATTTTGACCTTTCAATTAGTATTTACACCATTTGATTAAAATACCAAGGAGCTTCGAGAACCAAATACTCACCCAAAACCAAATCCTAATCCCCATCCCCGAATGCTTGAGTACAAGGGACAACTTCGTCCCTAGACTGCCTACATACTCGTTCCAGGATAGGATCAAGGCTTCAAGTATGTAGTTCTTGTTTCTAACTATGGTTTAATGTAAATTGTTTGGTGGGTACACAACCCTTTCTAAGGTCAATGTCCTAGACAGTTTCTCTACGATTGCTACCCATGATGGTAGCTCAATAGCGAAATGGCTCATGATGACCTTCTGCTTGTGGCTTGAAATAACTAAGTCTTATTTCCTTTTAAATACATCACCTTTAATCCGTTATCATCCACTGAAATCAATAAGATAAAATAAATTTTCAAAAATCATAACACACAACCAAACCCTAATGGGGTTTTCTAAGGTTTAACTGAGCGGATGTAAATTCATTTAAGATTTATCTTTTTAGATTATCAATCCAAGGGGGATTGCATGCCTCTTGGATTTTAACTTAAATGACCCTTATTTCTTTCCGGCGATTTAGAGGGACGATGCCACAGGCATCATTGTTGCAGCTTTATTAGGCGTTAAGTGCAATAGTTCAACACAACGACATTACCCATAAGCGTGACCCAAAGGCACCATAGATATCAAACACTGCTAAGGTTTTTGGTTTCAACTCCTCTTGTATAGTTTTCTAACTAATAATTTATCTTTGAATTTAAGTAAAACACTATATTAGTATAACTGTAAGAATGAGACTATTTTATGCAAGGAACTATTTCTTGAAAATAAAGGTTAAGGTATTAATTCTACGTAATTGAAAGAAACATAAACAAATCATCTACTTTGGAGTAGTATTATCTTGAAAGAAACTATGATAATAATTAAAATTCTAAAATTTGAACTAATTTACATGAAAGTATTAATTACTTGGAAGTATTCAATACTCGTAAAAGATAACTTATGAAAATGATTTTGAATTACTTGAAAGATATTATTTGCTTAACAAAACCATTAAACTCTTAAATATGGATCCTATTATTTGAAGGGCATTAAATTGCTTGAAAGAAAAGCTAAATTATTAAATAACAAAACTTGAAAATGAATTTAATACTTATATGTTTGAAAGGGATAAAAAACTATTTAATAATAAACTTGTGAATAACCACATTATTTATAAACCAACTAATTCTTCCATTTGAAGTAACATAAGATTTATCTTTAATTATCTTCTACAGTGGTAACCTAGCTTATAATTTGAATCATAATACTTGAAAGGTACTAAAATGTTTGAAAGAAATAAAATGGAATAAATTGTTAAATAACAAGACTTTTGGAAATGAATCTATTAAGAATGAGCTTGATAACCCCATTACTTTTTAATTACCAAAGTTTGGAAATAAGATTAGAAGAGAGTCTAAATTACTTGTTGATTATCCAATATAAATAATTTTTTTGAATAATTCTAATCAATCTTTTTCTAGTTGCTTTTGAACTAATGCCAAATCCTTTGCAAGATTATAATGAGATAACGAACTAGTCCTTCCACTTGAAGCAATGTTAACGTTATCTTTGGATATTTTCTACAAATAATAACTTTATCTATATCCTTTATTACGAAAGACAATGACACTAGATTTTGAAATTAATATTTGGATGACTCTTTGACAATATCTATGATTACATATTATATGAAATTTGATAAATTATAATGACTCCTAAATCTTAAATATATTAAACTTAGGTACATAATCCACACCATATATATATATATATATATATATATATATTTTACCTCTAATATTTTTTATTATATTTATAAAGTCATTATAATGATTTAAATGATATATTCCCCTACCCACCAAACTTTAAATGAGGAAATAAAGTAATAATAATATTCAATTCAATATATAAATATATCAATTTCATAATCCCCACCAAATCATCATGATTTTTATTTATTTATTTATATTTTTAATGCAACACTACATTACTTTTTCTTTATGAAAAGGGGAAACATTATAAAAGAGAAAAGTTTAAAAGAAAAGAGAATTTATTAATTAAAAAAACAACTTTATTCTAACATGCCATGTGAGAAAGGAGTGTTTTTCTAATCTTGAAATTTATTTTGAAATTATCCCCACTTCACTCCCCTTAATTTTATAAGATGAAAATAAATAAAACCTTTAATCATTTAGTTAAAAAGAAAAAAGAAAAAAAAAGAATGTCATTCAAGTGAGATACAGGAAAGTCGAAGGAAATATTTAAAAAGAAATAGTATTTCCTTAAAATCCCTAAAAATCCTTAAGGATTTCCTTCCTAAAAGTCCTCAAGGATTTCCTTTACTTCCCCCTTTATTTTTCACCATGACAGGAAGAAATTAATAGTACATAAAATAATTGGATTAAATCAAGGGATGGGTTTTTCAATTGATATTCTCATTTGTATACACATTTTTTTGAAAGGAACCCTACTAACTTATTAATTCAACATGAAGGCAAAATACACATATTTATTTCATACAGGCATGTAGATTTACTCTATCAAAAGTTGGAACAAGGAAAGATACATGCATATGTTTTTTTCTCTATAGAAATTTGAGAACATGCAATGTATTTCCTTTATCAAAATCTAAAAACAATGAAGGGGATTTCTTGAAGAGAGATGAAAATGCAGTTTCCTACATTGCTTAACCCTCCTTCTTTCCCATTTAAATAAAATATCAAAACCTACATAAAGTTATTTCAAATAATATGCTTGCAAATAAAAAGTAATCCCCCCTTCTTTTCTCTACTTAAAAAAAGAACATGCAAGTAAGTATGGAAGGAGGAACCTGAATCTGTAGTCAAATGAAGACTTTGTTGTTGATCACCTTCTCTTTTCCCAGTTGTCCTTCTTCAATCCTTTCCTTGTAGCCTGGTAAGGATCTTCTCCAAAACCTCTAAAATCCTGCAATACTTCTATGAAATTTGTCCTACAAGTATCATGATATTGAAAGTAATTTCGTAAGAAATCAAAGACTATTTTATCACAAAAAAATAATCAACTCCCCTCTTTCGAAAATCTAGTAGTCAATATATAGAAAAAGAGAACCTTTTCCCACTACCAAAGAATTAATTGATTTCCATATTCTTTTTTCCCAAAATAATTCCATGCAAAAGTGGGGGTTACATGCATATTAAATTTGAATTTGCAATTCTTTCATGCAAGACACATTCCTTACAACTTGTCATAGTAGCAGTTACATTCGACCATGTATTTGAAATTCGCTTCTAGAATCTTCTTAGTTCTCCTACACCATGTGCTCAATTAGAATATTGAGTAAATAAATAATTTCCAAATACGTTTATGACCTCATGTGTGTCACCACATATTAATTCTTCTTTTTTAAATAAGTCCATCCTTATTCAATTTTTCATCTCTAACTAACATTACTCATAAGATTAATAATAACAATGATAGTAGTAGTAGTAGTAGTAGCAACAATAACAACAACAACTAGTCCTATCAATAGGGTTATGACAATCCACTTTATCTTTCTTGGGTATAAGGGTGATGAATGTGTTGTTGATTTCTTTAAGCATGTTGCCTGAGTTTCTTACCCCTTCCAATGCCTCTGTAACTTAATCCCCAATAAAATGCCAACACTTCTGAAAGAAGGTTGTTGGGAACCCATCAGGCCCCGACGCCTTGGTTGGATTCATCTGCAATAATGTTGTTTCCACCTCTGCTTTTGAGAATCTAGCTCCCAAACACTTATTTTTCTCTTCCGTGATGATTTTAGGGATGTTCGCAAAGATTTCATCCCTGGAGCCCAAGTTGGATCTTGCCCAATTGTTAAAGATTCCCTCATATTACTTCACTACCTCATATGTAATTTGGTTATGATCCTCAGTAATCGATCCCTCACTAGTTCTGATTTTGGTGATTCTATTTACTAATCTCCTATGTTTAGTACTATTGTGAAAGAATTTTGTATTCTTGTCACCATCACTCAACCACATTTCTCTGGATTTTTGGCTCCATAGAAATTCTTCCTTAGCTAGAATATCCTCATAATCTGCTAATAACTATTTTTCTTCTAGGTAAAGAGCCTCATCCATTCTTTTTTCAATTACCATCTTGTTAACTTTACTCATTTCTTCTTCTAATTTAACCTTTGCCTCAAAAAAGTTTTATTCCACCTAAGCAGATTGTTCTTTACCACTTTTAATTTACAAATGACTCTATATAGCTTAGATCCTGAGACTTATGTTCCTTTCCAACATTACTCGATCAACCCCAATACCTTATCATCTTTTAGCCACAACTGTTCAAACTTAAAAGGACATCTCTTGGGTTTAAATTCTTCATTAATAAATAGATGAACTAGGTAATGATCCAATCCTGAAATAGGAAGGATATCCGTGGATGAGGAGTTAGGGAAGTCAGTCAGACTACCTCTTAGGAAAAACCTATATCTAGTTTTTCAACAATGTGGTTGAAACCCTTCCTCCTGTTATTCCATGTGTAAGTATCCTTAGATGTTTTGATCTCCATGAGGTTGTTCTTATGGACCCAATCACAAAAATCCCTTTCAGATTGTGAGATTATTCTCCTCCCTCCTCTTTTTTCATTGTGATCTAGAATGGCATTAAAGTGACCTCCTATGATGCAAATTTGATTAGGGATCGCCCTTAGGTATAATTCTAATTCATTCCAAATCCTTCTTTTGTCCCTATTTTGTATTGAATCCTAAACATTTATTAGAAGGAAATGGAGATTGTTTTTAATGCCTTTTACCCATCCACTCATCCAGTTTGCCTGACTCCTATCTATTTCAAAGGCTACCACTCTTGGATCCCAAAAACTGCTATATCACCAGAGGCTCCATTAGCCGAGTGACTATTCATTAAATCTCTAATGCCTAATTTTTTCCTGAAAATCTCTGATTCTTCTGCATTTAGTTTAGTTTCCTGAATCATTATTATTTTAGAGTTAGATGTTGAAATGCAACGTTTTATGATCCGCTACTTGTAAGGGGCATTCATGCCCCTAACATTCCATGAAAGGAGTCTCATGGCTCCTTGGGAAGGTACTTCCCCTTCCCTACATCAAACATAGAAGTTAATTTGACCTGGCCCTCGATAGACCCATCTAAATTTCTAAGTTCTAACAAAGATTTTCTTCCTCTTCTTTTGCTCTGCTTAGCACAGTCCAGGGTCTCCTTTTCGAGTTCATTAAGAGAAATCCCAAGGGCATCCTCCCTAACCTCATTATCTTTACTGCTTAATTCTACCATCAACTCAACATCCCCCATCAAATCCTCATCCTCATTCCCTAAATCCATTTTTTTTGCAATTAGAAGTTGTTTATGCAAGGCTAACTCATCTTCATCGACAATTTCCTCTACAAACCTATCCATGAGATTGCTAATGGCCTCATTACAAACTTGGGTGATTGACTCCTCAGTCTCATTCTCAAATACCTTGACCTTTTCAAGTGAAGGCACCTTATTTTTGCCATCTTGTGACCCAAGACAATCCTCTGCCAAATGTCCTGCAACCAATTCCATTCTAACTACACTGTCTGGCCCGACTTCCTCTAATGCTTTAAAGGGAAGAGGTCTTGGATTTATTTCTTCAAAAATTGCCTCATCCTCCCTCTTACTCTCAATCTCATCGACAAGATCATGTAGATTGTCTTCTTTGATCCCACCTGCTCTTTGAGTCCTATCATTTCCTAATACTACTTGAATGGGCTCAAGTACATTGTGATCTGGATCAAAACCCCAAGAAGGGCTCCGAGACCTTTCCTCCTGGGTGTTAAAAAGCAAGGGAGGAGTCATCTTAAGGGATTGGTTTTGACAGGGGTTGTCAAGAGCAACATTATCCTGAGAGACACAAGGGAAGTTCATAATTACTCTGGTAGATGCCACCATCACATTCTCCTCTGTCTTGTTGCCAACCTCAGGGGTCACCATCTTAGAAGGGTTACCATCCATTTTATTCTCTACAATCTCCCCTTCTTCAATTTGAGCAGGAGAACTAGATTGTTTGTCACCGTCTACCTACCTAGAATGGGCAGCACTAATAATGAAACCACCCATGTCTTTGTTGAAGCGAATATCAATATCGTTACTCCTAATGGTAGGAGCCTATGGGGGGTTCTTCTTAACAGGGGTATTCCTGAGCCATAAGGCAATGTTATCCGATACCGATCCTATATAAAATTTAGGTTTGATGGAGTATTTAACATTAGCTATAATGAATTCTATGTTAATAAGTTTAGTTAAATTGGTATCCATGTTTACTAACATTTTCAGATCAGCGGAGCGAGACCAAGTCCCTTCTAAACCTACAAAACCTCCTCATTTGTCTCCAAGTTTAAAAAGGACCCAAGAGTGCATAAGTTCAATAGAAAGAATTCTAAAGACAATCCACTTTGACATCTTGTTAAATTTATAAGAGTTGGGATTAAAATTTGGATGCCAATCAATGAAAATGAAATTGAAGCCTTTATAAAACACAAGATCCCCAAATAAAAATTCATATTTTAATGCTTCCTGTTTGCAGCCAATGAACAAAAAATTATTGTTGAGAGAGATAATACTTACCTGGTCGACATATTCTATCTCCCACCATTTAGTGATTTTCTCAATAGGTTGCTCATTCCCACACCACTTGGCAAAAATACCCAATTTTCTGTAATGAACCCTTAATCTCTTGGCAAAGATTTCTTCTCTAACCTCCAAATTAGGGTTATCATTGTTCATAGGCCTTTGGTTACTCTGAGATATTCTGCCAAATGCGTGCTTTAGGTCCAGATTCCCTATTAAGTTGATCTACCTGATGGTTACAGAGATATTTGGGCTCTAGATCCTTTTGTTTCCCCGAGAGTTCAGGATTTCCCCTACCCCTAAGAGGATCAACTCGAGGATGGTAGGGTGTAGATTTGTGACCTATGAAGGGATTAGGGACAAACTATAATTTTGATTCTTGCCTTGGATGGACCATCGGAGGCAGGAGGTCAGAGGCCCTCCCAGGGTTTCTCTTCATACCCAGAGGGATTAAGTTGGCTCTTGAGGCAAAACCAAGGGTTCTGGAAGTAATTGGAGCAATCCATACCCGAGCCCCAAGGTTTTGTCTGATATTATTTCCTGTTTTGCCATTTTGCTTGATCCTGGATTGTGCATTTATAGCCCTTTGGGATCTCTTGCCTCTAACCTCCTGCCATTTGTTAGCAAATTGCCCTTTCAATCTGGAATCAGGAAGCAAGTCCTGAGGTCACCGTTCCCTCCCATGGGAGTTTCTTGCAGAAAGGGAGCATCCATTAATTTTCTTTGGAGAGGAAGCCTTATAGGCTAAGGGAGGATGACGACCCATGACTGCAAATTGGTTTGCAGTAAGCCTTTTTCCTGCGTGAGCATGATCGCATGCCTGAAACACAGAAAAGACCCTCGAGCTCTTGGCTGCTTTTTTTCGCATATTGCGAGCCATTATTTTCATGTCAACACCTATATGATTATCCACTTTACTTCAGTTATTTAATTTAATTTAATTTGTTTAATTTAATTTAATTTATTTAATTTAAGTTAAGTTTTTTATTTGATTTTTCTACTCATACAATTCATAAATTTGCAATCAGCGTAAATTTTACTATGTTTGAATTATTTAATTTAATTTAGGTTACATTATTTTATTTAAATTATTTAATTAAATTTAACTTATTTTATTTATAAAATTTAATTTAAATTATTTAATTTAAGTTACGCTGTTTTATTTGATGTTTTAATACTTGTACAGTTTTGAAATTTTAATTAGCTTAAATTTTACTATGTTTAAATTACTTAATTTCAATTATCTAATTTAATTTAATTTATTTTAAATGATGTGTGTAAAAAAAAATAACTTTACTTTATTCTTTTTCTAAAAAAAAAATACTATTTAATTTAATTTATTCAAATTATTTAATTTAATTTAAGTTGTTTTATTTGTCTTGTATGCAAGTTTCTATTAGATTGTGTGAGCAATTTTTACCATCAACGTTTCAAATCACACTTCGCGATTCATCCGAGTGTGATTTGAAACGTTGATGGTAAAAATTGCTCATACAATCTAATCTAGAAACTTGCATACAAGATTATAATGGATTGTGGAAATATGATAGATTTGATTGCTTTATTTGATTTTTTAATTTTTGTACAATTCTTAAATTTTAATCAGCATAAATTTTACCATGATATAGTTTTCATTTTAATACTTAGTTATTTAATTTAATTTAATTTAATTGACTACATTAAATTTAAATTTAAGTTATTTAATTTATTTTTAGTTATTTCATTTAATTATATTATATGACATTTATATATTTGTCAAATTTAATTTATTTTTAGTTATTTCATTTAATTATATTATATGACATTTATATATTTGTCAAATTAAATGGTTTTAGTTTTTATTACCATATATTTATGCATAATATGTGCATAATTAAATAAATAAAAACATGGATAATGTAAGAACAAAGTGTCCTGTCTTTCCATGGATCATCAATATTATTGGCGGGGCAGCCACCGAAACAAATAAGAAAAATCAATGGCGGTCTCAAATATCTCTTCTGTTTCTCTGCCGACCCGTATGATTCCTGCAACTAATACTCAATTCGGGGAATTTCGCAGGCATTTCTCAAACCGAATCTATGTTTTTTATTTTTATTTTTAAATTTCGTATTTCAAATCACCAATGCAATACCTTTTTTCTTCGGATTAAGAAAAAAAGTTGCAGAGGAACTGGGAATGTAAAATAACTTCTCCTGCTTTCATACGCTAGAAGAAAAAAGCCAAAAGAAACAAACCTACGTTGAAATAGATATTTTCGAACAACTGATAAAAATCCCTACACATGCAAAAATCCTAAACCTTAAAACCCTACTGCTAGACTTTTGCAATTTGGATTCTCGATAACTTGGATTTTTTCTGTTTCTTTTTTGAAGCTTGTAAAATCAATTCGAGGTCAGCCCCGGGGTGTAGACTAAATGGTTGAGCCGTTCAAAGACACGGACAAACAATGCAGGTTGGAAACCCAATTCAGTCAGCCTCATTGAGAATGGGCATTCTTGGGTGTTCATGCGGCCCAGAGGATTAAACAGATTGCCTTTTGAGTGCTGAGCTTGACACCTCTGAGTTACCAAAAAAAAAATTCACTCGAAGTTATGGTCGAGATATGTTTAGTTTCTGTCAAATTTTCTTGACAAAATATTAGCCATTTGAATATGAACACTTGTCTTAAATTTTATGAATAAACCCCTTTTTTGCATGTTTTTTTTCGGCCCGTTAATTAAAAAGTGGTTATAGGCAATTAATTTTAGTGGCTATTTTATTGCTAAGTGGCTCTGTTTGTCAAAATCTTCCGAATCATTTTTGTTTTATAAAGCTGAAAATTGGCTTTAATTTCCATCGAAATAAAGTTTTTCCTTTCACAGTTCCAGAGAAATTTGGGTTTTGGGTAAAATGTCTATTTTCCATCTCGTGGCTGGGAATTGAATGACGGACCTGTCTGGTCTGCAATGGGCGCTGTTTGTGAGTTAGGAATGCTGAAAAATCGCTTGAATCCAAAGCAAGGAAAAAAAGGAATTTGAAATAAAATTCTATTTGATGGCTAGTTTTTGGTACAGACTTGGCGAGTACTCACCGCAATTTTGGAAAAATTTGGTGAGTACTTGCCAGAAGTTCAATAGGACTTGGGTCAGAAACATACTTGATTAGTTACTAGCTGGTCGCTTTTTGTGCGCTTGTTCTGCGAGTTCCAGGCAACTTTTAGAACTATATTGTTACCACTAAGCCATATTTCTATGGATGAGGTTCATAGTCTAGTTATGATATCGTGCTGAATTTTTCATGGATGGCTAGGACTTGAACCTATAGGACCTCTGGGGTGCACAATCGTAGTCCCTAGCGCTCCATGTGGTTCAGAATCTGGATTGTTTCAACATAAAACCACTTATATTCTTTTCAAGGAAACAACAATTTTTATTATTACACCATCAAATTTTAGAAACTAAAAGTTGAAATTGAAAAGAATTCACCAGGATTTCAATGCTTCATAAGTTTTCTGTGCCGCCTTAAAACAAATGACATACTTGTCCTCGCAGCCAAGCTCCAAGTTCCCTCAGTAAGACATCTTCCATGTTCGAAGACATGAAGTTATTCAGTTATTTAGGTTGATACAATTAGACAGACACAATACCAACTTCAGACTCTTTAACTTCTACAAATCAGAAGATGTGACAGGTAGATTACTAGTATTTTTATTTATTTAAAGGCCCTTCCCCTTGAATAGAGGTCCTTAGGTTATTACAGGAAAACTAACTCTAGAGGTTGATTTCCAGGGTAGTTCTAACTCTTTGACTTGACTCTGAAACTTATTCTACCGCTTATGTATAAACAACAATGACATTTCAACTCCAAAAAAGATGATTAAACTGTTGTATTGTCACGTCATTGGGCTTAATGATGATGCCCAGGTGCTCCAGAGCTAATGGAAGGAATTGGTTGTCTTTCTGGACCCTGCCACAAATGAACAGTATATAATTTGTATCAATTTGAATCTTTAGTGGGGATTCTTGCGAGACCCCTTCTATATTATGTATAACCTTTCCTTAAAGCATTTTTTAACAATACCAACTAAATAACTGCTCCAGATACATCTAAAACGTTCAGGTTTTCTGCTTTCTTCGCGAGCTTATCAATTTCATCAATATCAATCAATGCTGTATGGAGCTGCTTCAACATTGAACTTGGCAGCCATGAGATGCTTAAACAATATGGACGTCCTGTCTTTGTTGACATACTCTGCTGCAACAAGTAGATCCACAATAAGAACATTGCTTTTCTCCAGGTCCACATTGTGGCCGCTACAAAATTGCTATGGAACATCTTCTGCAGCAACTTTGTGACTGTTGTGGAATGACTTCTGATGCAACTGTTTTATTGTTGTGGAACAACTTCTACAGCAACTGTATGACTGTTGTGGAGTGACTTGTGCAGCAATTATGTAGTTACTGTGGAAGAGTGTTTCCCTTAGCTGTTTTTACACAATCTTGCATTGCTTGAATCTATCTGCAGACATGTTTTAACCATGTCATCCTCATTATGGTGGCTCATAAGCCTTAGTTGAGTTCATTTGTGACTAAATGATCAAAGAGTAACCATTTTGTTCTTGCCTACCCGTGCTTGTAAATCACCAAATTTGGGGATGATGGAAGATTGCTGTTTTGCCCAAGGATGCTCATGCATCAGACTATAGGAACCATATTTCTAAATGCCTGGTATGCAGCGGCAGTTGCCAATGAAGCCAAATCAATTAGTATTAGCAAAAATAAATTAGTTACAACTTACAGATAATGATACAATTGAATTATCTCTTTATTGACAGACTTGGGATTATCAAACTGTCAGTTGTGAGAATTACAAAATATTTCCTTGTAAGATAGGAAATGATTTATTATCATTTCTTCACAACCTTACCACATGTTCATAGAAGTTATGAGCTGCTTTACGATGGTGATTACAACATGGGACTTGATCAAATTTCCCCCATTAACATTAAACTGCGATATCTTGGAAGTTTCTAGGAAGTTATTCTATAATAGTTTGAATTCATTTACTCTTTTTTATAGTGTTCAGCACTTGATGTAGTCAGCTTACCTTTGCATTTCTCTATGAATTTCTTCTCGTATTTACAGCTCTGACTACTCCAAATAGACCAGAAGTGATATTAAAGGGTAGGATTTATAGGTTGTCATTTTGACATGGTACTTGTTGTTGTTGGAATCTGGAGTGCACTCTGTTGTAGACAGTGCATTTCTAACCTGGTTTGTGAGGTGAATAATTACTTGCAGGTGATGATAGAGTTCTCCGTGTTGATGAAATTTGTCTCTCAAGTCCTTTACAGTGTTCCCGACATTTTGAGTCAACCCAAATTTTATATCCATTTGGGGTTGAACCTGGTTCTTTTGTGTGGCAACACTGCCAACCTCAATCATTAGACCACAATCTTATTTGATTATGCTTGGTAGCATTTGATTATCTTGCTTTATTTTCTTAAGATTAGTGCCCTCAGGTCTAGTTTTTGTTGTTCTAGTAAATAACTCTCACAATGTAATTATTATCCTTCTCAATTTAAGAAATGCTGATATTTACATTCTCAACTTTCAAAGGAAGGATTTGTGGAGAAGTTCATTTGCCAATTTTGCCCTAATTTGTCATTCATATTTTGTAGGTATCCAATTTGTATGTGTGTTTCATCAATCAAGGTGTAATGTTGGATACCATTTTAGTTGATATATCCTTTTATGTAGCTGTGGATGGTTATAAATTGGGCATGAATAGATCTCATGCACTAGCTAATATTTTATTAATTATAGCATGTCTGAATTCTTTTTGTTCTTTTTGGGGATGCTCAGAGATATTACATGTGATTGAACAAATTATTTTGTGACAGTCCTGAAGTTACTCTAAGATGGTACTTTTAACAGTTACAAAGTTGGAATGAACTTGTTGGAATATATTTACAGAATTGAATGCATCATTTAAATGTAGTGCTTTGTATTACAGTTCCAGATTTAGCTCGGCAAAGGCACCTACGCTGTTCAAAAGATATAGATTGATCACATGTATTTCTGAATCTTCAGAGAAAAATGGTATGTTTCCTGTCTCAAATGACTTATGGTTTATTGGCCCTTGGTCTAATTTCTTTGTTTCTTTGGCTTGGTATATCATCTTTTCCTATTGCAAATCTACGTGTCAGAGGCATGAACTGTATATGTATTGTTTAATTAATAATTTAATTGTGGTACCGGGTACGAAATGAAAGTTTGACAGCCACTTTAGAGATTACTGATTAGAAGCAGCAGGAGTAAAATTTTCATTTGTTAACTTATATAAATTATAATATTTATATAAATCAAGGCTGTTTCTTTGAATCCACCCAGTTTATGCTATGTCTGGGTAACTTTTTCAATATTTCGTAGGCTTGTTAGTATATTATGGACCTAAGTTTGCAGGAAACATCATAGGGAGCCCGCATTGACATTTTGCCAGTTCCATAATGGAAATACCTGGAAACATTTCAAAACACCTGATCAGGCCAGCGTAATCCATAAACATCTCAGAAATGTTTGGGATGTTGATGGATTCTTCCTATATAATTTTTTTTCTTTTAATATGTTCTATACAAATGTTATTGTGCTTTTTTATATTAGGGGTTTGATGAAAATCAGTTTTTCCAGATTCAGTCTCCAATTTCATTTACTTCACCTGATAACAGAGCTATGGGTTACTCCTGTCAATTAACTGTAGTCTCAGTTGTCAAAGTGTCTGTGGGGCACTGCATAGTGTGCTTCCCTTTTCTCTTATTTGATTTTCTATATCAATCTAAGGTAGGTAAATGTGAATTTATTTTTAAATTTACAATAATTATGTAGCCAAAGATCACTATTGTCTTATAATTCAATATAAATTTGACATCCATCAAGAAAGACACAAAATTATTGCTAATATTCCATAACCAAGTAAAGTTTTATAGACAATCTTGATTTGTTGCAGTTAACATGACAATGTTACTGGAAAAAGATGATGTTGCCAAATCACAAGCAGGATACCCTTTTCCCAAGGTGAGCCTCTTATTTCATATGAAGGATACATGATTACTGCTTTTCTCTTTTGTTACTGTTTGCAATCAAACCAATTGCTTGGGGAGTCAAAAGTACCATAACTTGGCCATATGTCACTGAAGATGGATAGCAAACAACAATAAATGTTGGTATTTTAAACAGAGAAAAATATTCCTTTTGCTTGCAAAATTTTGATGCAGATTTTTGTGCTTGTTATTTTCATGAAGAATTGGAATCTATCTTCTTTCAGACTGTGTCTCATCCTCTATCTTCTACAGGAAGCTTTTAATTATCAAACCTGTTGTTCTTATTTATGTTATAACCAAATCAATCATATACACTGTTGAATGAATGTTGTGGTCATCACCAGCCAATATACTGCTCAAGAAGACAAGTTACTAGATAGTATTGAAGTGTAGATACTTAAGCAAGCAACACTAAAAGACTATTGTGGAGAAAGGCCATTACCAACCAAACTATGTCTGAATACCTATAAGTTGTACTTGATGTTCATTGCTTTGAAGTTTGAAGTAGTCACTAATATGGGATCTTTTTGAAAAATCCAACTAGCAATCAATAAACAAATGAATACACAGAGAAATAATGCTCAATACAGATTTTGGTTCCATCTTATGCAGGAGGGCTAGTACTAGAGCCTCTTCCATCTCAGATAAGGAGGCTTAGTTTCAGAGGATTGGTGTATTGTAGAGAAAGAGGCTCAATACTAGAGTCTGATTCTATCTTAAACAAGGAAATGGTAGTTTCCAATCTCAAAAAGCTCCAGCAGCATTAAATTATAGTTAGATGTTCAATTTCCATAGAATTTCAGATAATCAATGCAAGAAATAAATATTCACAGAGCTTTCAATATGGTCAACATATAATCAGCAGCTTGAAATACAGCAATGAATTTATCATTTAGATATTGCAATGAACCTCACTGATGCCACCTGCCAAACAGAAGATTTCTTAGCACTCAGAGCAGTGAACTCAACCATATTTCATTCAATGGCATATTTTATAGGTCAGAACATTTGCCTACTCCTAAGGCAGAACGGTTTCCATTATAATGACCTGAGCTCATGTTCCAGTGGACATATTTCCTTTCATAATGCAGATGTAGTAATGTGAGACAATTTGAACTAGCTTATGTGCAAGGTTCAAGTGAATTTTGTAGTAGTAAATACTGCTAGTACCTGGCTTCTAAGCCAAACAGTATTCTGATAGTGCATCTCTCCTGCATCAATAAGATGTCAAGTGAGAATGCTTGCCAATTCACAGATTAAAAGTCAAATATGGTGGATATCAAAGTGTCTTTGTGCCATAGTTCAATGGTGGTTATGGAGTAATAATTGTGAAGTACTCTTCCATCAGAAGTTTTAACGATTTCAAAAATTATGTGCGCACCATGGGGACCCTAGGCTTCCATGGAAAGTTTGAATCAACAATGACACTTTCCGAAACAGTTTGACTATGAGGATGACCTTTAACACTGGTTTTATTTTTGCATTACCGTAAAGTTTACTATTTCAATAGGATTGTGTCCTTTGCATTATTGCAACAATTGTTCATTCTTTGTATTTGTTTTAACTTTTTCTTGTGCTTGTATCTTATAGGTCTAGGCACGGGAATTGTTGTAGTTGACCCAAATAATATCAGTGATTCAAATGGAGGAATTAGAATTGACAATAGAGTAGTGTTGGTGCATTATATTATTTTCTTGCATTTAGTTAATTACTGTAATGCATTATGTGCACCTAATATAGGATAAGTTTGCAAAGGTAGGTATCTACCTATGTAGGGTGTACTTGCATCATGTGACTTGTATCTTCCTAGTTTGGTGAAGATGACATGCACATATGTGACTATATCTCCTTTATCCCACATTGGTTGTATATTCACATCTCTTGTCGATGTATCCTATATATTCCCATTTGAGCAATTGAGAATCTAGATTCATTGTATATGTTCATCCTTTCATAAATAGAACAATTTTCTCATTTTGGGCCTCTTTTGTGCTTTAATTGAAGCTTCTATATCTTAGGTGGTTGATTCCATGGCCAAATCTTACATGGTATTAGATCATGTCGAATTGCTTCTTGTTAGCCTTTTTGGAGATCTAAGTTGCATATCTTGTACTTGCTCGAAAAGTTGAGTATGCTCTTCTAATGCATTGAATGAAGACTCGGAGAATATATTTTTTTGATAAAAAATACCAGATTTTGGGGGGTTCCTAAATGGGGTTTTGTTTTGTAAGTGCATTTTTGAGTTTGATGGCAGTCCGTTTTTCTTTTTGTTTCATCCAAATTGATCATAGGAAACCAAATCTACAAGGATTTTAAGGGCTTTCTATTAGGCATTTGCAGATCACTTGTCATTTGGAACATTTTGGGGCAAAATGAGCCTTGCCATTGCAACGAGAAGATCAAAAACCCTAAGATAGTCGGTCAATCATCAAAATCAAAGCATTGTGCTTTGGGGTGTTAGAGGATTCTTGCATTGTTGGCAGATTCATGACATAAGTTGATGTAGGCACTAATGCAGGAAGAGTTGACTTTTATTAAATAAAAAAATTGTCTTTTATTTGATTTTTCAGATTTTAAATTGAAAATAATTAGTCCTGAAGCTTAAAGCATGCCACTACAAAGAAAGAAAGAGATTTATGTTGTCTGCAAATGAACAAAGTAGGTCCATGGGATTTAAAAGTACCCTAGCAGCCATAGGGAAGAGCTAGGATAAGAAGGCCACACTAGACATTCACATACATGACTTTTCAGGCAAACTCAGTACACACTTATTCTTTCAGTGAACTAGGCCCTGGGGTGATTGATGCCTATGGAATAGAAACTTTGCTGAATTAGTAATGGTAATTTCTGCATACCCTTCAGTGCGCATTGTTAGCCTGAGTAAATTCAACTTTCTAAGTTGTGAGAATCTTTCTCTGCCAATGAATTGCAATTACAAGCTTCCTCTGCCATGACTTTTTCCTTTGAAGAAATAATTTCTTACTTATTCAAGGTGGTCTATTTCCAAATGCACAAGGACGTTTGGTGAGAGCCTGAATCAAAAGAACTTTTCTTTTTGTATCTTTTAAGTTTCCTTGGTATAGGATCTAAGCGCTGTTATACAGGAAATAGTTTTTGAAAATAGCCAATTAGAGTATTAGATGGTACTGTACAAAATCCAAATGTTCTGTATCAAAGACATTGTCATAGCCTATAGGCAAAAAACATACCTTCTGATATACCTTTAGTTAGAAAATATATTTTAATTTTCTATGGTACCATTCTGAAATGGAACTGTCATTCTTGGAACTTGCTTTGGGATAAAATTGTTTTTGAATGCATGTGACACTATTGAAAGGCACTGGAAGCCCGAGTGAAATAAAATTACCTAGGTTGTGTGAATCTTCTTTCTTCAGAGATAAAAATTGTCCAGTTGGGAACTTACCATACTTTTTCAAAAGACTCATTTTGCAATGCACACGAAGCTCTGACGAGGCAATCAATCAAAATGAACTTATAACCATGTACCTTTCACTCTGTGTTTTCTCTATTTTAGTACCTAGTACTTGTAATTGTAGAAGATTGGTTAGGTAGTCTGTTAAATTATTAGATAGTATGAATTGAAGCCATAGTTATGAAACATGCCTCGTGATATGCTGTAGGTGCAAGTTATTATTTATTAACCATAAGGAAGGTTGTATTTATCTTTGCACATTATAAGAATCTTCATGGGAGGAAATTTGTTTTGGGTATGTTAGAGGTTTTAATAAGGAATTCGGGAAATTGTGGCTTATCTTGTCTGCTGTAAATATAAAATGTAAAAATGACAACTACCAAACAAGGCTTTCCTAGACACATTTGATGATAAGACCACCTGCCAAGACACAGAAATCAACTGGTGAAGTAGAATGTCACGCTAATGCCTCATCCACTGGACAATGGAGTTTATCAAGATTGGCTCATCATTGCTGGATCAAATGCATGAACCACAACTAATTTCTAATGTCTTCTCATAAAACAGGGCCCTAGGTGGATGATATTATTTATGATGATGAATTAACAGATGATCCTGACTGGAAAGGTTGTTCATGGTGAGGCAATGTACTCAAATGTCTTTGTGTGCCCATGTTTGAAAAATATAGACCCCAAAGTTGTAAAAGGCCTTTTAATTGTCCTTAAATAGAGAGATTGGAGGTGTTACCCCTATTTTAAAAAGTAGGGGGTAAGTGGCGGTCAAATTTTGAATGAACAATGATCTCATATCTGTCAGGCTAGGGATTTCATTTTTTTTTTGAAGAGAGGTAAATGTTTTTGACCAGAGCTATGAACCATTGCGGTCACAAATGGGGGACCTCATCCCCATTTAAACATTCAACAATATTACCCCTGTGGGGTTTGAACCTTGATGGCAAGAGCAACAACACCACAACTTAAACATCACAACATGCCAATGTTGGCAGGCTAGGGATTCTGTCTAATGGTCTGATTAAAAATCGTTCTCAATATTAAATCTTACATTTGCAATTTATCTTTAGTTGCATATCTGCTTATTTCTTCCAATTTAGCATTTAAAATTTAGATTATTTTAATATATTGCGTTTATTTTTTTATGTTCAAAGAATTGCATTGAAAATTGAAGTTTAAATCTACCGTCAGGCTGGGGGAAGGGTCCCAAACTTGTCATCAGAAGACTCAAAAGTTTCTACAAATGGAAATCGTATTCTTAAGTCAGATATTGAACTGCCAGACTACGATCTGGATATCAATCGCTGGCTAAGGTCATCACGAGTCCAGGTAGAGTTATCATAACAAGACTTGCAACATGGCACAAATGATGCCAATGGTCTTACTTTGTAGGTTCCATGAGTGGATTTCATTGAAATAAACTCAACTAACATGACTCTAACCTGACAGTGGTACCCAGGTCATATTGCGAAAGCAGAGAGAGAACTAAAGCAACAGCTAAAGTTGATGGATGTTGTCATAGAAGTACGTGATGCAAGGATACCTATGGCAACTGGACATCCAGAGGTGAAGCCTATTTCTTAGACCTGGATTGGCATGTCAGTAGTCAGTTAACAAGTATGGCTGCGTAGGCATTTCAATCTCCTCAAGGTTTAAATTCTTAATTTAGGAAATCAATTTGGTTGGTATTTGTTTGAAATAACGCATAGAATAACACATAGATCATTCCTTTGATGCAGACTAATAAAATTTCAATTTGGACAGATGGACTTATGGATTGGTGATAAGAAGAAAATTTTAGTTTTAAATAAAGTAGACATGATCTCAACCGCAGACAAGAATAAATGGGCTACATATTTCTCTAAACAGGGGATGACAGTAGTCCTTGCAAATGGTCAGCTTGGAATGGTAAGTGATCTAACTTTTACTACAATGTACTTGTGCTGGTCAATTCTTTGCACTCTACAACATTTGGCAACATAAATATATGATTTATTTAAACTCTCTTCATTAGTGTGGCTTCTAGACCTGTGTGCTTTATATTTTAAATGTATCTGAAAACATGGAAGAGTGCAGGGGACATTGAAGTTGGCAAGAGTTGCAAAATCATTAGCTAACAATTTTAATGCCAAGAGGAGGGCTAAAGGACTTCTTCCTCGTGCGGTAGGGACTTACCAATCTGTGATTATGTTTTATCTTTCATCTCTCTGGGTGCATTCTTTTGTTTTTATATTGATTCCTTTCTCAAAATAATTGCTAGCTTGGATGGAGCATAAACTTGTTTTGGTGAATCACCATTTTGTGGAGGTTGGGGTTGAATTACCCATTTGACAATTTCATTGTTGAACTTGAGAAAAAATTGGATTTAAGCGAGACATAAAATTATATTTAGAGAGTACAGAATATAGCAATGTTCCACGAAGTTTCCTGACAAGGGAACAGGGGAACGTGGAGACGGGTTTTGGGGACAAGGTCACCAAGGGCCTAAATTTGGGGATGGGTGGGGATGGCAGCAGAGTAGTAGTGGGGGAGCAGTGCTGATATAAAAATAGAGTTCAATTGAAACCTTCAAGGCAAAATCTGCAATATAACACCTCTATGGTTGCCCCATGAAAGGCCAACTAATTTTCACGAAGTTAAAGGTTGCAATCAGCATAGTTACCAAGAGACCTGTCTCCTACCCCCTAAGATGCATCTCGGAGACGGAGATGCATCTCTAGTACTGGAGACGTCTCTGGAAACTTGCCTACGCATAGCATGCTTTTGGCTGCCATCTCTGAAGTCTCCCAACTAGAAATTGACGTTTCCCACCAGAAAACTTAGGGCAAAATGCAATGAAAGGCAAAAAAAGAAGGCAAAGAAATAAAATAAGCCTGCAGCAAAACAAAGTCGTACGGAAATAACTAATAAGGAAACCGCATTGCAGGAAGACAAAAATCCATGCAAAGTTATAGTGATTGGATCTATTGACAGTTTAGACTTTTTGAGAGGGACGTAAATAGTTGTATGACTGATTTCTTGTCATTGTAATGGTCAAAAGAGAAATTGCCTTTACTAATTGGTTGACAATATTGAGTGTGCTCAACACCTATATTGCCTTATTTTCACTAAACCTTTTAGGCTGGCTATGATACCATCAATATAAGCACTTTTAATTTCAAATTTTGTTCAATTTTAAAGTTAAACATTGCCACTATGCTTATTTTCAAAATTCTTTGTCATGATATTTTCTGGAAATTGTTGAACTACATTAAAAAAAATTGTCCCCTATTTTTGAAAATTAGCCTTACCAGTATCAGTACAAGTCTCCAGAGTCTCCAAGTACCCCTGTCTCCTAGTAATCTTGGCAATCAGTATATAGAAAGTGACCCAGCGGCATCACCAACAGAGGTAGCAGAGGTGGTGGTGCTGTGGGGGGGACGTTTCCCCCAAGACCCCAAGTCTCAGAAACATCCCCTATAGGGGTTGCGGGTTTTTTTGGTGTTGGGGGGGTGTCTCCAAGGAACACTGGATTATAGTAATATACAATTTGCACATTTTCTGTAAATAGTGTAGGTAGTTACATAATAAATCTTTGTTATAAATAACTTATTTAACAGAAATTTATTACCTTATACCACTAGTTAAACATATACTTAAATTATGTTTAGGGAGAGCAGAGAAATCAGGGTGCTAATATTAGTTTCTTTATGCATGTTTATGTTTTAGATTAATGCAGACTCGAGCGGGAGTGGTTGGGTATCCAAATGTAGGAAAATCATCATTGATTAACCGCCTGCTTAAGCGAAAGATCTGTGTAACAGCATCCAGACCAGGTGTTACCCGGGAATTGAAGTGCGTTTCTTTTAACTGATCCTGGCATTATCAATGTTTTGTTAACATTTTTCCTTGTTACATAGGCATTCTGTTCTAATGCATGTCTGATCATCTTAACCAGTGCCCATTAGCAAGATTTTTTTGGTTTTTCTTTAATATTACATGTTCTCATCTCTAAGAAATAGGGAATCAATATTTAATTAATGACATATAAATAAAAGTGATTACAGAATTATCAAAGAAAGTAGTAGATCTCTTTGCATTGCACTTACTTTCTGCTTTTTCTGAAAGGTGGGTTCGAATTGGTCAAGACCTAGATCTATTAGATTCCCCTGGTATACTGCCGATGCGTTTTAATGATCAGGCTCCTGCAATCAAATTGGCAATTTGTGATGATATAGGAGAAAGATCATATGCTGTTACTGGTGTAGCTGCAATTCTCGTAGAGATTCTGAAGCAGCATCCAGATGCAGGTCTCTCTCTCTCTCTCACACACACACACACACACACACACACACACGCTCATATTTTTAAGGTAGTGATTTGTATATCATAGATGTTTGTTTGATAGTGACATGTATGGTCCCAGTAAATATATTAAACACACCTAGGCTAAATATGTCAAAAATAGAATGAGTTCAATTTGAAGCCAATATATTTAATAGTCTTAATATATTTAATATATAACATGCAAGGAGAAGCATTAGGGATCCTAGTTACAAGGAAGAAAACGACAGAAGTTGAAGAAAAGCTTGCTTCTCGCACTGCAATTACAAGCGAAGTAGAAAGTGCCCTTTTTCAAAATACTGTACAAATGGTTTTTTACAATGCATTCCCTGTTTTCAAAATCAAGGGCGTCAGTTATGTAACTCTCTATTGTGCAACAGGACGTTGGTCTCCATCTGTGTGGGATATACACGTAAAAAATGATGTACATGTGGGAATGTTAATTTCTTATCATGATAAAACACATTTGCATTGATAGTTACAATCCCACGTGATGACATTTGCTTCTGTAAAAAATTATTGAAGATCCTGGATTTAATTGAGAATATTATGTAATTTTTTTAGATGTAAGATATTCTATCTAATATGAGTCGATTGACCAAAAAACTGAATTCATCATTGAAGGTGCACTGTAGTCCCCATTTTAGTTTTCCCTTAATATACACAAGCATCCTTGTTGCATCTTTCTAGCAATCAACACTAGGGAATGTGACGAATCTTGATACCATGCCAATTTCAGAGGTGTCTGGCCCAGTTTTGGGGAGAAATTAAGTAAATGGTTACGGCATTGCCTCAGACTTACCATCATTTATAGAACATTGCATTCATTGTTCTCAATTTTCTTGGAAAATAATTTTTCGGACTTCAATTTTCTTGGCAAATAATTTTTCGGACTCTAATTTGTTCTCAATTCTTCCTTTTGTGATACCATTTCTAGACATCCCAGTTACATTTTTTGGCTCTTAAATAAACCTCTCCCTAATTTTATTGATTCTCTAAATCTTCTTATTGATTCACAAAGAAACAAAAAATATAATAGCTTTCAGAAACCTCATGACTGATGCAGGAGCAGGAGTTCTTCAAAATCGCTATAAGATAAATGCAGATTGTTGCTCGGGAGAAATGTGAGTTTTTCATTACTATTTCAGAATGTATTAAAGTTTAATTTCATGTCACCTACTGATTTTTGCGCATTGTTTATCTGCCTTCTTACAGATTTGTAAAGGCATTGGCACAACGTTTGTTCAATGGAGATGTGACTCAAGCTGCCTTCCGTATCTTATATGACTTTCGGAAAGGGAAATTCGGTTGGATAGCTCTTGAGAGGCCTCCGTCAAATACCATGTAAAGCCCTAACATAATAGAGGGTTCAATATTTTTTTGGGCTCCAATGGTTGCAATAGTGTTTGAAAAGTTGATTACATCCACGTTGACGTATAAACCCCCCTTCTGTGGTTGAGTGAGCATACAAGACCTGAAAGCTGATGCATCTTGATATTAGCAAAATGCTATACAAAAAGTTTTAGATATATGTGTATGACAATAGAAAAGCTGATATTAGAAGCAAAGCCAACGTGACCACATCAATCAACTAAATGTATAAATGTAAAGTTCTGTCACTATGGTCTAGTGTAATGTGCTGCCCTTGCATCTGGCAGTGACACAAGTCCAAAACTTGTCCGGAATGCCCATTGAGTTTTAGTGCCACAAAGTTCACATTTGTAAACCTACCGTTTGTTTGAAACTCAAAAAAACTCATCATGGTTAGCAAGAGAGGTGACTTTAGATCTTATAAAAAAAATGTATAACATAAATCTTAACAATATTTGCCAATTAGGTTTTTATTTACGGCAAATGCAAAGATTTCCACCATCAGCGTGTATATAAAATGAATTTTAATATAAGAGTGGATGAGGGTGCTTCTGCTAAATTTTTACTCGTAATTTTGTTTCTTTTTTTTAATTTTGGAAATTGGTATATAACTGTCAAGGAAAATATTATTACTAGGGCTTTTACAGTAGAAGCTCCTTTTCAAAGCTTGAAAAGACATATTACATGCTAATGTGTATTAATGCTGATGGTTACAATTGGTTGAGCTGACATATTGTATATTAATGTATATAAATGTTGAGGGCTGAAATTGTGTGAACTAGCATATGTAATTCTAGGCAGGCATATCTTTACAAATTAAGATCGATCAAAACGTGTTATATTTCAAATAGGGTTATTGGGTTTTCTTATGCAGTATTCAAACCAAAATGTTATTATAAAAAGGGCTCCATTGATCTAGGAGGAAAAACATTCATGTTGAAAAAAAAATGTAGCGGTAAGCATGTATGTTTTGGCATTTTCAGAACTACTATCTGTATGATAAGTAAAAAAAATTATTCATTTTTTTTACTAGGTTTTCTGTCTATATATTTATAGTCATGAACAATAATTGAGGTAAAAATGCAGATAACATTATTTTGAGTCTTCTATAATGAAAGGTTTCACATACTAAATTGATGTGTGATTTGAATATGATCATTAAATTACCACTAGTTTTAATCCTTTTTGTTTTATAATATTCTCTTTAAGGATCCAATAGCCACACCCAAACCCCAAAGAACTTTTGCATTATAACCAATACAAAGCTTTACAATATCTAATAAAAATTGTCATATGCATTAATACATGTTCTCTTGTGGATGTGTAGTTGATCAATAAATGTTATCAAAATACATGCAAGTTCATTTCTAATATCTAATATAGGACAAGGTGCCCCAAAATTCTCACTTTTATAATTACATTAAATCTTTTATGTTTACAATAACCACCCACTTGCATAAGGTTCAAAACTCAAAGTAGTTTATACATATACGTTTTTATGCGTAGTTATTGGTTTTTAATTTGAAATAAAATCAAGTTCCAATCAACTTGATGAGTTGCCAAATACACATTCTCCCATACTTGCTTTCACATCTGCATGGGCCCAACTCTATTCTCTATAGGTACTTGCACAATAATAAATGATGTAAAGGCCCCCAACTAGACATAAAACAAAATATAATTCATAATTCAATCATGCCATCATAGAAATCATACATAAATCGTAACTACAATGTGTAAGTTAGTTGTTTCATATTATAGGATTAAGGCACATTTTGACATCTTGTTTGATCCTATAACTCACCTTGCCTTTATAATCATGGCTATTGTACACTTTATAATATCTCATAGATATTAATATTAAGCAAACTCTTTTCTTGTATACCCTCTTTTTGGAAGGCTATTGTTGTTTTTGCTGATGAGCTTAGAGTGTTGAGTTAATCTTAGGCTCCTACAACATTGGCTTGCCACCACTTATGCATATATCAATTGTCAATCTAGAAACATGATCATTTCTTATGGAAGTAACATAAAGAAACTAAGCATCTATCATCCTTCTCAACCCTCAACAAAGGACCCATTTTGATTAAAACATGAGGAAATTAAACATCTTGCTTTCCTTCTACGTGTATCAAGGATATTTGTTAAGAGTAATTGTTTTGGTTATTCTAATAGAGTAAGCAAATCAATAAGGTGGTTGACTTGTCTAAGGATATATAGGGAAGCTAGTTTGAGGGGATGTTGACTAGGCTACCTTGACACAAAGGTACGATCTTCCCAAGATACATATGGTTGCTTATTCTTAGTATGAAGAATCTCATATCCATAGGTACCATCAAACAACCAAGTTTTCCAAACATGCATTTCCATTGTACAAGACAAGTTGTATGTTGCAAAATATCTTATACTAATTAATCAACCATATACCCACTTTATTTAAATTCTTAAGCATATAAAGGAAATTAAACCACTTTTTCTTGTCCACATTTTGGTGAACCTAAGAATCTTAAACACTTGCATTGCACGTGAAATAATTGTAAAAAAAATCACCTCTAGAAGTGTATTAGAATAGCATCTACAAATATCTGAAATGTACATAGATTTGTGCCCAAACTGCAAGTTCATATTAGAAAGGATTGCTTGTCTAAATTTACAAACACAACAATTGTAATTCATTATTTATAAATGTTTTTGAAAGTATGGTATAGAGCAAGGCAAGCATGTGTAAATATTAAATTATACATGAAATATAATTTTATTTTTTAAATCCCTTCGCACAAATTTCAGACACAAACATTAGATTCCTTGAGGAAGATAAATTTGGTATTTAATTACATCTTTCTTGATTTTAGAAGTGTATACCAAAGATTCAACTATGGAGGAACAAGCACAATTACTACCTCATAAATAGAATACAGTAGAGGCAATCTAACCTAATGCATAATTAATATATATTTCTTACATAATTATTAAAGTACAATTTTTGCTACAAAGGTTTTACAAATGATTTCTAACAAGTTAAGCAGGCCTAGATGTGAGTGAAAATCCTAAAACTATATCAAAATGGAAGGGGAAAACTCCAAAAATAGTATTTCAATAAGTCAATCAGCAAGAAAAAACCACATAGTTTACCCAAATAAAAGGAGTTTATAAGAAAATAATTTGAAATAAAAATAAGAAATATTTCTTCACATATAAAATGAATTTCAAATAAACTAAGAAAGAGTGAGCAAGTCAATGTTGAAGTTTTACCTTGATGAACACCAAATGGTCAAGGTGCTCACCAAGCCTAAACAAAATGGTGTTGTGGAAACCATGTCATCTACAACATTGATCTTTGAAATCTCCTTGGAATGAAAATATTGCGGAGCTTGAAAATTCATCATATAATTGTTTCTCAAACAATTGTAGCTCACAATGGAGATTGGCTACACTACAAACCAGAGATTAGTATAGATTACAAATGCATACTAAACAATGCCATGAAAGTGGTAAATTACTAGTTGCTCTTCCAATTGTATACCTTAATACCAATATCAACAAGGAGATCCACAAGTGTAGACTTCATCTTTCTCTTACCACTCTTGAAATTATCCCCTCCAATAAGATTGTTCTTCACAATGACCAACTTTATTAAATTTGCATGACATAATACTCAAATAAAGTTGCAAGCCAATGTCTCATCCCATATTTCTTATTTATGATATTATTTATATTTTAAATTAATTATAGGCCCCAACATTATGGAGCATATATGATATTGTGGAAGGACATGTGTGACATTTTGGTTCTACAAAGAATTTTAGGCAAATAGTTGAACTTTGGAGTTTTCAGGGAACAATGGAGATGTTACACTAGTTAAAGGATGATAAAAAATTGTCATTGAAAAACAAATATTTTAACAAATAAATAATCAAGCTTTTTAGGCATGAATGAAAGCATTAGCATGGGATGACCATGTCCAAAAGTGTTATGATCAAATATATTCTAAGAAATTATTAAATTTGAGAGTTTGGAAAATGAGTATGACAACTTTGACAAGTCCAATAGGTCAACAAATTTTACAAGGCTCTAGATCAAATTGTTGGGATTGGGTGGAAGGGTACGTCATGAGGATGAAGGTTGACAAACTAATAGACAAATGGGAAGTGGATATGAATGAGATGGCATATCAGGAGTGACATACCCCAAAGTTGGAAACTCCAACAATATCTAGAACATAAGGAAATCACCCCAACGCACCCAAACTAAGAATAATTTATAAATTTAACAACCTTGTACATATAGTGACAATTACAAGATAACACAAGGTAACAATTTAAGTAACACTTTGACTCATGAAAAATCCACTTATACTATCTTGTATTGATTATAAAAGTTAGGCTAACATAAAGAAACTATCGAAAAAATCATATAGGTTGATCAAACAATTTCCTACTTTACCCGATGAGAGAAAAGAATGCATGAAAGCTTACATAATAACCATACACAAAGCTCAAAGAAATACCACATGTTAACACAAGACATACCTTTGAAAAACCCTCAAGAGGGAAAAACCTAGCCTCCAAAAGCATCCACATTCAATGTATTATTCAACAATTAAAATATTGTAATACTTACAAAGTCTCCATGAATACTTATAAAACAATAAGATTCTCCAATGCATCCTCCATGTATATGCATATCCCATGTTATGCTTTACATATGCACTCTTCAAGAGTAGGCTCAATACAATGAGAGCCAAGCTAATAACTATCCAACTTCAACCACTAAGCTTGCTTTTATAGAATCTGATAATATGATGAAACTATACAGATATGGTCAACTACTGAGAGGGGGGGGGGGGGGGGGGGGGGTGAATTAGTAGATAGAAAATAAACTAAAATTTCACCAAACTTAATTCCAACTTAGAAACCAATCACTAAACCAACCGGTTTAGTCACTATATCAAAAACTACAACTGCACTGCCAAACTTTACCGGTTGACCAAAACATCAATGATACAAGGTAACAGATCTGAAACTCACATTCCATTTATCCAAAACATTAAACCACTTCACTAATACCAGTAATAACTCATTTCAGATCATTTCCAGTTATTTAAACATATCTAAGTGGCTTTACCAGTTATTCATATCAACCATATCAAAAACACATTCACAAAATCATTCACCACTTGACACAATGATTTTTCGCGTGGAAACCCAAATGGAAAAAACCACGGTGGGGATGAATACCCACAAGTATTCTGAACTCTTCTAAAGTTCGCCCTGTTAGGAGTCGAGCCTTGTTAGAAGCTTATACAATAATGTCCTGTTAAGAACAAATCCGATTAAGGACCACCCGGTTAAGGGATTGACTACAATACACTGTTAAAGGCAATACCCTGTTAGAGGCAACCTCTGTGGAAGATTTCAAATCCAAGCTAATGGATCACCTGGTTAGACAATTTAAACAAGAAGCATGTTAAAGCTTACCCAGTTAGGGGATTTAACTATTGTAATGGTTAGAGAACAACAGGTTCTTTGTTGATCTAGTAATAGCACATCCTTGCTTAACCAGATCCTATTTTGCTCCTATTTGCCTTCACAACATTCTGCAGACACACCTTCTGGTTTGGCAACAATCACCTTAACCAAATTTGCCAACACAACATTGAAACAAATCATCGACCTTATAAGAAAATACAATAGGTTGGCAACACAAAACAAAACCTACAAATCTCATAGAGATTACAAACATATTGGTTCCAACATGACCGTTAGATTACATAGCAATCAACTACACATTGTTCTAGACAACTTGAACTGCTTTTGGATCACCACACATTGGATCCTATAACTCATCACGTGTTTTACACTTCATGCTATGCATTTGATCATTCTCAAGATAAACAGTTATCTTCACATGCCAAAATCACTTTGAAACTCATCACGTGCATCATGCATACGTGACATCTTCATCTCCGATCACCATTCGGTCATAGATCATCACAACCGATTCTCCAAGCTCCATTGGTTAGGGTTCTGCTTATCAACTAGTTAGGGTTACGGGTTGATCACTCTGCTTCAATGATAATACCAATACCGGTTGCCTTCACTTCTCTACTACCGGTTGCATTATTGCATCATTACCAGTTGCAATACATCTTCATTATCGGTTGCTATTGACATCAACAACAACACTATACTTCATCAATGCAGTCTTCATGCAATGCCAATAATCTCCCCCTTTGGCATTGATGGCAATACAAATATCAATACCCCTGATTATGATGATTGAGAGTAAAGCATATACATAGGTATAGGAATCCTGGTTTACATTTTTCCATATACTCTCCTTCAATTGTATCTTCATGTCTTCAGCTGGTAACTGGCTATTCAATCATACAACTCTTCTCCCCCTTTGACAACAATGCCAAAGTGAAGGTTAACCATACAGTTTCATGCTTCACCGCTCTGCAACTAGTTGCTCCCCCTGTGGAGTAGCTCCACTCTTCACCAATCTTGCTTCAAGATTTTCAATAGGCTCTGGGATTGATGGCTTCCCCATCTGCTGCAATTGACTTCATGTAGGGGTACAACCCCTAACTTTACTCTAAGATGTACTCAAATGTAGCCTTAGGTAGAGGTTTGGTAAAGAAATCTGCTAGTTGTTCTTTAGTAGATACATGCTCCAGTGACACATCTTTACTTTGCACTTTCTCTCCCAGGAAATGATACTTCAACTCAATATGCTTTATCCTAGCATGCAACATCGGGTTCTTTGAAATGTTTATTGCACTTGTGTTATCACAGAAAATCCTTACCAGTTCTGATATCTTCAACTTGAAACCTTCCAAAATGTGTTTCATCCAGATTACTTGGGTACAATTCATATATGCTGCAACATATTCGGCTTCTGTTGTAGATTGAGAGATACAACTCTGTTTCTTGCTGCTCCATGACACTAGTCTGCCTCCAAGAGAAAATGCTCCTCCGGTTGTACTCTTCCTGTCATCAACATTGCCTGCTCAATTTGCATATGTATAGACTTTTAGATCAAAGCTACCTGCATATGGATACCATAATCCATAATCAATTGCACCTTTCAAATATCTGAAAATTCTTTTGGCTGCAACCATGTATGTCTCCTTCGGGCTTTTCTGAAATCTGGCAACCAATCCTATTGCATGAGCAATGCCCGGTCTGCTGTGGACAACATAATGTAGTTTACCTATCATTGACATGTACTCCTTTTCATCAACTGATGCAGAATCATCTTCTTTAGACAATTTACAACCTGTAACCATTGGTGTTCCAACTGGTTTACAGTCTCCCATTCCAAAAGTCTTCAACACTTCTTTAACATATTTGGACTGTGTGATGAAAATACCTTCCTTCATCTGTTGGATTTGCAGACCTATGAATTTTTTTATCTCACCTACCAGTGACATCTCAAACTCATTCTTCATTTCATTAGCAAAATCATGACACATATCATCATTTCCTCCAAAAATGATATCATCCACAAATACCTCACTTACTAGTATCTTATCACCTTCTGTATTGAGATATATGATATTGTCTTCACTGGTTCTTTGAAAACCTATCTTCACCAAGTGAGAGTGCAATCTTTCATACCATGCTCTTGGTGCTTGCTTCAGTCCATATAATGCCTTATGTAATTTGCACACCATGTCCTTTTCTATAGTTAAAGCATAACCATTTGGCTGTTCAATGTAGACTTCCTCTTCCAATATTCCATTTAGGAATGCTGACTTAACATCCATCTGATACACTTTGAATCCTCTGTAAGCTGCAAATGCAAGTAGAGTCCTTACTCATTCCAATCTTGCAACTGGTGCAAATGTCTCACCATAGTCTTCACCTTCTTCTTGTGCATATCCTTTGCATACTAGTTTGGCTTTATTTCTGAATACCCATTTTGTACCTATTACATTCTTGTTCTCCACTTTGGGTACTAGTGACCAAGTATTGTTCTTCTCTATCTGGTCAAGTTCTTCTTCCATTGCCTTGATCCAGTTTTCATCTCCAAAGGCTTCTTTTGCAGTTCTAGGCTCAATGGTGGAGATCATACAAGAGTTCTCTCTTATCCCTCTTCTAGTTAATACATCTGCATTCATGTCTCCTATAATCTAATCGGGGCTATGATTGAGCCTAACATACCTTGGAATAACATGATCTTGTCTTTCAGGTTCTTCTTCTTCTTCACTTTCTTTTTCAACTAAGGCTCTGAATGCCTTAAACTTGCTAAATGCTTATGTCTTGTCTTTCAAGAATGTGACCCACATCATCCTTGAGCAATCATTGGTAAATATCATGAAGTACCAATCACCTTGAATACTCCTCATCCTCATTGGTCCACAAAGGTCGGTATGAACCAAATCTAGCAAATGTTCTGCTGAGAAAGATTTTTTCTTGAAGGTTGAGGATGTAATTTTCCCTAACTGACATTCCTTGCACAAAGTATTCACTGGTTTGTCCAACTATGACAAACCTCTTATTGATTTGGACTTATTGACTCTTATAATGTTATCAAAATTTACATGACAAAATCTCTGATGCCAAAGCCAACTATCTTCTACTTTTGCAATTAGACAACTATTGACTTTAGAGTTTAAATGAAACAAGTTACCTCTAGTCTGTTTGTCGGTTGGAATCAGTTCACCTTTGCTTTCATAAATCTTGCACACTCCATTCTTGAATTCCAGTGGGTAACCTTTGTCATTGAGTTGAGAAACACTCAAAAGATTGTGTTTCAGACCTTCAACCCAATAGACATCATCTGCACTGCTTTTACCATTCAAAGAGATGGATCCCTTTCCTTTCACCATGCAGGGTGAGTCATTCCCAAATCTAACAACACCTCCATCAAATTCCCTCAAAGTAAGAAGCTTACTCTGGTCAACGGTCATGTGGTGTGAACAACCACTGTCTATAATCTAGTCATCAGAACTATCCATGCAAGAGACCAATGCCTTCTGACCTAATGTCTCTTATTTAATTGCAACAAAGACAATGTCCTCATTTGCATCTTCCTTAGATTCTTCATTTGTAAATCCTCCATCCACTACAATGAGACAATCTCTTTTACCTTTGCCTTTATACTTTCTATACTTCTCATGTTTTTGCTCATTATCTCCATTATCTCTTTTACCAGGAGGAATTGTTGTGTCCCGATCACCACCTTCTGTGCCATGAGAGTCCTAGGGAGTTTGATGCTGTGTTGATCTGCACCGATGAGATGGAATGTTGGTAGCCAAAGAGTAGGCTTGCCTAGACCTCTCCAAGTTTCCTCCAGTAGCACGTTGACTCCAGACCCGCCATCCACAATGGTGTTTGTGAGCTTTTGTCCCATTATATCCATCTCCACCATGGCAGGTTTCCGTCCAATTCTTATCGTGAGTAGCATAGGGTCCATGACCTCCATACCAGGTTCCTTCACCGGAGTCGTACTATGTGGTTTAGTCATCGTCCAGTGTTCCTGGTTGATGGCAATGTCACTGGCTACATTTGTCAGGGCCATCCTCAACTGTGGCATGGTCTGTAGAAGGTCAGATACCCGCATGGGTATGGTGGTCTGTAACATCTACTTAATGATAGTCTTCTCCAGTCCTGATCGGAGTGGGGTACTGGCAGCCGAGTGCGAGGCCCTCCGTTCTTCTGCCATCGCTCGCTCAATATCTGCCCTAGCTTCCTGGAGTCTTTCCTTCTCCGTGTGAGGGTTAGGATACATGGCTTTTTTGTTTTGCAATCTTGTGATTGCCAGCACACCTTCCCTTGGTTCTTCTACCTCCAGCATATTTACCCCTTTTTGCTTTGGACACTCTGTGTCCTCATGATTCCCGGGACCACACCACTTGCACAACAAACTTCCTGCGTCATCTCCATTCTGGTATTCTCACGCAAAGTGACCCCATTGGTTGCATTTCCGACATTGTATCATGGGTTGTCCCTTTGCATCGTATTGAATTCTACTTCACAGAGTGTTAGTATTGGACCTATTGTTACCTCGCTGGTTGTTTTGCTACCCTCCAAGAGAGGCATCAGAGTTTGCTGCCAGCTTCAGAGGTGTTGCTGGCGGTGTGACTTGGTCAGGTTGGGCGTAGAGCACTTGTGTGCTCTGCGCTTTTAGGTTGTACGAGCATTCCTTAATGGAATGTCCCATTACTTGGCAGATGTCACAGAAAGCTTTACGAGGGCAACTCCCCTTAGTGTGCCCTTCTGTTTTGCAGTCGGTGCACCATAGTTCCTTTCCTTCTTTGCCACCTTCTTTGTTAGCTTTTAGTTATTTCATCATCCTCATCATATCCTTTCAGAGTGCTTGCATCGTTTTGGACTCCCCATCACTGTCTTCATCCGTATTGTCACCATCACTCACCCGACGCTTCCCCCTGGATGTTTTATTTTCACTTTCAATATCCATCGTCCAGTTGTATGCTTTGTCATACGAGGGTGGAGGGACCACCTTCATCTTCTGTCTGAGAGATGGTACTAGCCCTTCAACAAACCATCGCTTCTTGAGGCCATCAACTGACTGGTTCTCCATTTTGTTGAGTAGTTCCCTCAGCCTTCTGTTATATGCCCATACACTTTCACTTTTTCCTTGCTTAGTGTTGTAAATCTCCGCCATGATTTCATTGTCATCCCTTAGGAGTTTGAACTCCTCTTGGAAAGCCTTCTTTAGACTGTTCCAAGACGTTTTATACTGGGCATCCAAGTTTGTATACCAATCAATCGCTATTCCTCGCAGGGTGGCTGGAAATGCCTTCAACCAGTAATCCTGGTCGTCTTGGCCATTTGCCTCCCAAATGGTCACGCATGTCTTACAATGTCGTACGGGGTCCTCTGACTCGTCACCCATGAATTTTGGAAGCTTTTGTTTCTCCGGGGTGTGTGCCATTGTTCTTGCCTGGAGGGTTTTATGTAGTGCTTGGAAGTGACTATATGTCAGGAAGGTATTATGTGTTCGGGAGGTACCGTACGCTCTTGGCCTGGTTGGACCCCTGTCCGCAGGGCTTTGGTCACCCTTGCTCCTATAGTCCCTCCTTCCCGGGGTTTCCGGATTTAACCCTCCTATTTTGATGCCCTGTGACAAGAACAAATTCCTGATGCCAGATAATGTTGCTTTAAAAAGAGTGGCGATCTCTTCGTGCGGGTCCTGTACCGCCTCCTCTCCTTGTTCAGAATGTTTTGACGGGTTGCTTTGCGACTCGGCTTTGGAGTGCTCTTCACTTGACGTCGAGTGTGGGGCCTGGTTGGCGAGATGTTCCTCTGCTACGTCTGGAAGTGGCAGGTTCCTGGCGACCTCGACCAACTCCTTCAATGTACTTGACCTTTGTCTCTCCCGACTACGACTCCGACTCACACTCACACTCCGACTTCTACTGCGTTTCTTCGGGCTCTTCGAGTCAACAACCTCCCTTAGCCGTCGTCTCCGTTCGACCAATTCTTTTATGTGGAGAGATCTCCGTACAGTTCCCTCGTCTACTCCTTCGGTGGTAGTGGTACGTTTGTCCTTGTTTGGCTGTAGGGGCATCAAGTGCCAGAGGTACAGCATTGACTAGCCTCCCTCTCCTCTTCCTCCCTACAACTCCGCTCCTCATACCTTTGGAGTACTTGTTGCCAACGAAGTTCTCGTGCAGTTTCCTCCCTTCAGTTTTGAAGTGCAATCATATTTCTGGCAAGTAACCTTGGAATACTTCAGAGCAAGTCAAAGACGGGAGTGCTGACGGTGACTTCACCACGTACAGTGCCTTCAGAGATGGCTCTCTCCTGAGCCTCCCTCTGCACGTACTGCGTGACTGACATGTCCCATAACTCTACCAAGTCAGCCGTCAACTGATCCTCTCGTGCCTCTTCCGCGGTACTCTCTTCGTGAGTGTCGCTGTACATGACAATTAATTGTTGATTGAATGGCCGATCCATTAATTCCTTCCGCCTGCCGCCATAGTTATCTCCAGGTTCATTCAGGCAACAACGCCAAAATGTTTAGCCCTTAATGTTAGGTTGGTAGCACTCACAGGTAACACAATGTTTTCCACACGTACCAGTTATTCATGTAACAGAACATTCATCTATCGCAACATAAGTAATAATGATAAACAACTAGACCGGAAGAGTTATATCTTTATTGAATTATCCCGAATATATCCATACATAATCTCTCCTGCCAAGGCTCCATCCAAACAATATATAGACCCGACGGTTGGCCAGGTTGCCAACCGTCACCAACTCCCAACTACTACTTGACGGGAACCTCTCGGCGACACAACAAACCATAACACAATATAAACACAATTATAACTATTATTCTTACTAACATAGGCTATTTACACCTAACAATAGGGAAGAATATTTACAAAAAATATTGCAATTATAGAGAATAAGCACAACAGTGGAAGCTTGCCAGTGATATCTTATCTGTGTTTGACTTTTGACATTCAAACTCTAGTTTCCAGGAAATACTTAGGTACTATATGAGATATGATAAATAAATATGCACTATGTTAATTTGCTTTCTTTTTTCGTTTAATTCTTTTAGAGGGTTGGCAGATTAATTGGGAAAATATAATGTTGAAAAAACTGTTTGATTACTGGGCACTATTCTGCAATAATTATTGCAAATATCAAGCTCAGAGCAGCTACAACAAGCTCAATAACACTGTTATATTAGATTCTCTGCCACGATCAGTGGGGATAGCCTTTTAAGCTATTGCTGGTATTGGCAAACCATTTAACTAATACATAATGAAATACCTTATTCCTTTTGCTTTGCTACTTGCTACTATTTGTAACTGTGTTATGTATAACCTGTTGGCAAAAATATGCTTGATGTCCTTGAAAAGTGCTTACATATATCAGTTTTTTCAACTAGTCCAAACCTCCTAGTTTTTTATTCTGCAATTGCACTATACACCTTTGGTTTTGTACTTTTACTTGAATCCTTTTTCTCACTGTCCTCGTCAAAGAGGTCTTTACATTCAATTTCCATTTGACAGTTTGACAATCTAATGCTAACTCCATTTTTTCTTGATGCATTTCCAATTCTTCTTTGTAGGAACTTGGAATAAATGTGAGACGTGTACATTCAGAGAAAGGTGCAAAAGTCGAAACGCGTCCTGCAGTGATAACAGTTATGGGGCATGTTGATCATTGTAAAACTTCACTTCTTGGTGCTCTAAGGCAAACATCTCTGGCAGCAAAAGAAGCTGGTGGTATCACTCAACACTTAGGAGCATTTGTTGTGAGCATGCCATCTGGAGCATCTCTTACTTTCCTGGACACTCCTGGGCATGCTGCCTTTAGTGCTATGCGAGCAAGGGGTGCTGCAGTTACAGATGTGGTGGTGCTTGTGGTAGCTGCTGATGATGGGCTTATGCCTCAGACTCGTGAAGCTATGGCTCATGCACAGTCAGCAAATGTGCCTGTTGTGGTGGCAATCAACAAATGTGACAAGGCAAATGCAGACCCTGAAAAAATACGAATGTAACTTTGTACAGAGGGATTGGCATTAGAGGAAATGGGGGGTGATGTGCAAGTGGTTGAGATATCAGCAACAGAAAATATTGGTTTGGATAAGCTGGAGGAAGCTTTACTGCTCCAGGCTGAACTAATGGATTTGAAAGCACGCATTGATGGTAATGCTTACGCATATGTTGTTGAAGCACGACTTGATCGCTGTCATGGCCCTTTAGCTACAGCAATAGTTCGTTCTGGAACATTAGTTCCCGGCCTTTACATTGTTGTTGGTGCTGAGTGGGGAAAGGTCAGGGCTCTGCGCGATATGTCTGGTCGACCTGTTCAATCAGCAGGGCCTTCGATGCCTGTTGAGATTGAAGGGCTTCGAGGTCTACCTTTGGTAGGAGATGAGCTTTCTGTTGTTGCCACAGAGGAGAGAGCAAGAAAATCGAGCAACGGAAGAAAAACAAGATTTGAAGAAGAGCGAATTAAAAAGAAAAGTGAAGAGGCAGCTAAGATGTCAGATCTTGTGAATGAAGGGGTTGAAAAAGTTGAAATGGCACTTATTGTTAAAGCTGATGTGCAAGGTACTATCCAGGCTGTAACAGATGCATTAAAGACACTGAATAGTTCCCAGGTGCATATGAAAACAATTAATATTTGGGTGTTTTTTATCATCTTAATTTCCTAACTACATTGCATTACCAGGTGCTTGTCAATATTGCTCACAAAGGAGTTGGAGCAATTTCTCAAGCTGACATGGATTTAGCCCAAGCATATGGGGCATGCATTGTGGGCTTCAATATACGTAACACACCAAGTTCTGTAGATGCGGCTGCTCGTCAAGCAAATATAAATGTAAAATGAATCGCTCCCTAAAATTAAGAGTTGATTTTTTTTTTGTCTGACAGATTTGTAGTTTCTCATCAAAGCAGGTCTACCTTGTTTTGATGTTTTTTAGTTCAGTAACATTATGAAATTTAGTATTGTTTAGCATAAAAAAATCCTTCTCTAAATGGAAATTCTTTATATCCTTATACTAGGCAGCTTCATTAAATTTAATTTTTACAATTAACCATTGCACAATGGCATTCTTGTAGAGCTAGTCTGTTAAGCAGATTTAGTTCTGAACAGTAGATTAAACATGTGATTATTGGATTTAATGTGAAATATGGAGATCAAGTCTTGTTAGTCTTCGTTTTATAAAATTACTGTTTTTTATGTTATGATGCTCAGACACTGGCCCAAATACACAAATACATAAGCTACTACAGAAAAAATGGAAAGAGCCTCGCAAACAAATTAATAAGTTTAAGAAAATATGTGCAACATATACTGAGAAACACTCATATTATAAAATAGGTCGATGAACAAGCTGAGAAGAAATCATTTAGAAGCAATATCTGTGTCATTAGTTGTCTCATTTCAGTACAATTTTTTGAGGTGCTCTCTACCACAGTTGGAAAACTCAAGGTTGGCAGCCTAATGACTTTGATTCGAGACTAAGTGAAACAAGCATTTGGAATTTTGGAGAATTCATAAGTCTATTATGGATATCAATTTGTCATAATTTAAAGATGACATGCATTATATGACTTTCAAAATGCCAAAAATTTGAAATTTCAAAGTTTCCAAATCACAAATAATAATTATTTAATGATTCACAACGGACATGTCATAAACAGAAAAATACAATTTATGTACTCATTTTTCCCCTCCTAGTAGTAGTACTTTGGAGTCTCAAACTAGAAGTAAATCAATATCAACACGAGGAGTGACTGATTTCTCAAGTATGTCTTCATCTTCTTCCAAAGCCTCTAGCTCTACTGCTGCCCTCTCCAATACAGCAAGATCTTCATTGCTGGACATAACAGCTTCTTCGACAGTCGAATTAACAAGCAGATTGATATTATTCAAGCTGATGGCATCATGAGGACTTTCCACCTTTCTGGTTCAAAAGTGAAGGTTGTATTAGACCAAAAAAAAATGGCATTGGAGTGCTTCTAGGTCATCTTGTTTCTCTTCTTGGTGTGAATGCTCTCAAATAGGCTTGGACAAATAATAGCCTTAAACAATTTATTGTAGTAGCACCATAAATATCCCATCCCTAATCTACAAATAAAATATCCCCAAAAAAAAAATTAAGTAAAAAGTTTGACATTAAAACTTTAAATTTTCTAAGTCTTTACTTCTTAATGTTAAGCTAAAAATTAAAGGACTTTTTTTTCTTAAAACCTACCTGTTGTTTTTCCTCCTTCAAATGGCTTTAGTTGAAGAAAGAGCCTCTCTTATGCACTCTTGTATAGTTCAACTCATCCAAAAAAAAATTCTCTGATTTTTCATTTGTTACCATCCCCACTATGTGTGAATCAAGGCTTGCCATGATCAACTCATCAACCTTAAATGTATTATAGAACTAAATTTTTTGGTTTAGATAGTACACCAGGGCATTTGTTAGCTATGATGTTTGTTTTCCCATCTATACTGATGCACCATGATACCATTCCCAACCCAATTCTCGAAGCAATAATTTATTAGCATCATTGTAATGCAAAATAGCCTCTTTGGCTCTATCTATGGCCTTATAGGTAACCCATCAACATGTCATCCCTGTCCACCAAACATAGAACCTTGATCAAAGACTTTGTCCCCTAAGTATTTGAATAAAAAGAATTATTAGAAAATTATTCAATTATGTAAGTTTTCTTGATGCAATCCAAAAGCACTCAAAATCATTTGTCTGGACTATGGAAAAATCATGCTTACTAACAAAGAGATAATTTCCTATAAATTTTATGTTTGCAATTGTTACTTATGTTTAATATATCCTCTAATTTTTTTTATGAATACCTCATAAAAAATAGTGTTTGTGGCCTTCTCTACTTCATATTTGACACTTAAGAGTTCATCTAGGCATAGCCCACAAATGTTTGCTTGAGACTAGGAATTGAGGCTACAATGCTCTACAAAGTGAGGATGTTGGTGGCAAATCTCACCACCCCAAATAAAACAAGTTCCTTGGCATTCATGTGTTCTCTTATTAAATTAAGTATCCAAGTATGGCTGCAGACAAATTTAATCTTTTATCTATCCTCTTTAACTGCACGTTTGATTGATCCATTTTTCACAATGTTCTCAACCATCAAATTCAAGCAATGTGTAGTACAAGGACTCCAACAAATATGGTGGGATGCCTTTTCTAAATAAGTCTCTCTAGAAATGCATATTTTGTGTTGTTTATGATAATTTGGACATTCTCAACCCCAACGTTCTGGATCACCCCTTCCAATAGATTGCCGAAAGCCTCAACATTCTTGACTTTGTGTGAGACATCTATTGACTTAAAGATTCAAGAACACCAATGTACTAGTTGAAGCCACTAAAAAGTTAATGAGAGGCACATTCTTGTCATCTATCCATCCGTTAGAGAAAATGCTGCAACCTTCTCTTCGCCATACTTTCATCTAATCATCAACTACAAGTTGTGTACTTTTGATGGCTTCCTTTAACAATGGGCCACAAAAATCCTTAGCCATTGGAGTCTTAAACCCCTTATTGGCAATTATTCTTGCATTTACCAACCCTTCCCAATATGGGTTATTTGCCACAACGAAGGTTTTATTCTTGTAATACCAAAAATTTGTCACTATCATCCTAGCCTCTTGGCGTTTTTCTTTGTTCTAAGTGAAGGCTGTGCCCCTAAAACATTGTGAGGAATAAATAAATTTGGTGAAGAACGAAGACAGATTGAACTCTTATCAGCAGGGGAATGCATATTTCAAATGCATGGGCCAATAAGAGGAATGCATATTTCAAATGCATGGGCCGATAAGAGGAATGCATATTTTAAATTCATGGGCCAATAAAAGAATTTGTAGGTGAAATGGGATTGGAACTCATCACTACTGCCATTGCTTCTTGTGTCTTGTTCCTTTATGTTTTTTTTTTATTATAAATAGCAAGTATGGCATCCGTTTCTCTTTTCACTTCATCGTTTACTTGAGGACACACCTTCACATCATGTCAAGGAGTTTGACCAAGGTGGACTTTTAACCTATTGGTTCGTCCTTTCATAGGGTATCACCAAGATTTATGCATCACCATGCCCTTGGTCACATCCACCATTCCATGTAGGGTCTTTCCTACCATTGTGTTGAGTTCAAATTGCCATTGTTGATCTTGTACATATAAAAAATAGAAAAAATCATTACAGTATTCAATCTCTGACAGTGAAATTAAAAAAAAAATGGAAGGGAAAACATTTAAAAGATAAAAAATAATGCAATTCTAGTGAGGAGGGTTTGGAAATGAGAAAAATAAAAAATTATGACTTATATACGAACAGGATTTTCAACATTTGACATTTGAAATTTGGAAAATATAATAATAAAAAAAACAAGGAAATATATATATATATATATATATGTATGTATGTGTGTTAAATTTTTTGCAAAGCAAAAATACAGATCTAGCTAGGAAAGAGAAAACAAAACTTGCAAAGAGAAATCAGAATAAAGAACAGAGAAAAAGAAACTCTATTAATTCAATGTGTGTTTACAATCTTCTCAATGCATGATTTATACAAAAAGAGCCACCACATGATTAGAGGATTTACGATGGAAATAGAGGCAACCACTGGTAGTGGAAGAGACAGAGGTCACAGATAATCTCATAGTTCTCCATTGTTAGCTTAGTGTAAAATAGAGCATGCGATATAAGTTCACCTTGTTCTCTACAAATCACGGAGAAAGACTGGAGCTTACTAAATGCTAACACCCCCCCTTAAGCCTAACTAAGGAGAGATTTGGGTCCTAGCAACAAAGCTTGATCAGGAACCCAATTACAAAGAATAAAGGAGAAAACCCAATTGAGAAAAACTCCTAACCATTATTTGAACTATAGAAGAAAGAGCTGTAAACTGCAATTGAATCCACACTGCAACATGATTGTATAGAATCATAGAAACCACTGCATGAGTACCTCTGAGATACTTTAAAAATGCAGTTGTACATATTTTGCATTGCTCAAATGGATGAAAAGACAGGTACATGGTCTCTGAATACAAAAAATGATCATCTAAAGAAGATATGAATACATAGAAATTTGTTCCAAGCTGAAGAACTGCAAAGGTGACCTCCGGTTGGGATGATGCCATTGTATATCCATTGCTCAATAATGTCCCACTAGAAAAAAACTCTCGAAGAACTCGGGGATGCGACTTTGGAATCTCATGTAGTGAGGAAGCCTGCTAGAAAGAATCTCTAGGAGCAAACAAAGTTGCAACATTGGAATCTCATGTAGACAGGAATTTACAACAAAAGAATATTTTTGGCTGTCGATTGGAGGAAGAGTGTATAGCAACTTTAATCTTCTATTTTATTAGGAAACTTATTGAAAGAAACCTATACTAAATGCATTAAGCAAAACCTCATATAAACTTTCTAAAAGTTTAATTTTACAAAGCCCCAAAATTTCTAGATCTTCATCATGCGGTGCTTGCAAAGCACGTACAATTTTAAAGAATCAATATAGAAGAAAAAATCAAGGAGCATGCAAAAATGAGGGGAAAAATATGCATGGATTTAAAATCAGAGGTCTACATCAGCTTCCATGGTAATGCTAATCTTCAGAAATCTGCCTGCAAATAATCGTTAATGCTTCTTCTTCCTAGCAACCTCGCTTTGATACCATGTTAAATTTTCTGCAAAGCAAAAATACAGATCTAGCTAGGAAAGAGAAAACAAAACTTGCAAAGAGAAATCAGAATAAAAAATAGAGAAAAAGAAACTCTATTAATTCAATGTGTGTTTACAATCTTCTCAATGCATGATTTATACAAAAAGAGCCACCGCATGATTAGAGGATTTACGGTGGAAACAGAGGCAACCATTGGTAGTGGAAGAGACAAAGGCCACAAATAATCTCGTAGTTCTCCGTTGTTAGCTTAGTGTAAAATAGAACATGCAATATAAGTTCACCTTGTTCTCTACAAATCACGGAGAAAGACTGGAGCTTACTGAATGCTAACAATATATATATATATATATATAAAATTCAAACCTTAAAATTCTTTCCAACACTCCTATTGGCTCAATTTGCACCCATGAAAGGCCAAATGAACAAAAGAAGTGAATCGAAATTGTTTTAAAGCCCAGATGTTCTTTATTTTTTCGCTACAGGCAAGTCCAAGCACAGGAATTGCTGGTTTTTTCAAGAAACTCTGTGAGTGCGCATTTCAATTTCAACTCACAAGTCTGTGCGAGTTGGGCTGAGTTTTCTAACTATGCTTTCTACATGACCAAAAAACCTTTCATATATAGATTTGTACAACAACTTTGAATTGTTGAACTAGCCTTATCTTCTACTACAGGTAAAGCACTAGTGAGATTCTTGGGATCAGGTACTAGCAAACCATGTTGATTAAAATTTCCCATATACAATACTGGATGTTTATCTTGTTGGGATGTGAAGCCCAACGGTCAAATGACCATTTGACTTCCCCAAACTATTCATTTCACATCTGAATGTGATTGTATAAATGACTGAGTGCAGTCATGTATGTATTGGTATTGAGAGTTGATTAATGAAGTGATTCCCTGCTTTGAGTGTGGATGTAGGCAAATTTTACTGAACCACGATAAATCGTGTGTTGTCTCTTTTATTCCTTCATTCTATTTTTGTTATCATTTTTCTCTGCTCATTCTAATCTTTACAATTCGTATCAGAGCCATGTTGGCTTGAGCAGAGATGGAGGAAGAAGGAGAAGGTAAAATTTATAACTTCTATGGTAGTTTTACGTTCCATGTAAAACTATGCTTCAAGCGCCGCGTACATTGGTGGGATGGCTGGAAGAAAGAGGGGAACTCAGTTGAAGAGGAGAATCCAGTGAAAGAGAAGGATGTTGGGATTCTCATTTGCTCTCCTCTTGAGCCAGCTTTGGCACTTATTGGCCAAACTGTTAATGGCCGAGAAGTTGTTGGCATTCGTGTGGTGAAGGTTGAATACCGTGATACCTCGGTTGGAGTTGAAGATGGTCCCTGTATAGATGCTGAAATTTTTGAGCAGAAAGATGCTAGAAAAGAGGTTGTTGTTGAAGAGGATGAACTCAAGAAATTGTGGGAGGAAGAGTGTATGCCATCGGAGACCCAAGTTGGATATATTGTTGACTCCAGAGATGAGGAGGGTGCAGATTGGAGTGAGGTAGCAAAGCAAGGAATCCTGGGAGAAATTGTGGCTTCAGAGGGCTTTGCAGATGGCATGGCCTTGGCAAAAATAAAGAGGCACTCTCATGACGATGAGGATGGCAATAGACTCAGGTATTCTTCTTCAATGGAAGATAGTAGGAAGGACAAGGCAGATGCACAAGGCAGAAAGATCGAAGATGATAATGGGCCTTTGGATAATTCTATGGAGAAGAGAAGAGATATCTGTGTCGCAGAGTCACTTCACACAGAGAGGACAAGTCAGACAAAGGCGAAACACACAACACTAGACGAAAATCCCAAGTTCTCCTACGAAGGCTATCTAAATGGCCTGGGAGAAGAAGAGGGCCAAGATGATATTCGTGCTCTTGATAGTAATATAGCTAGAGCACAGAAAGATGTTCCCTGCACTGTGCTTAAGTTTGACTGCAAGGAATCGCATGAAGGGAATACCCAACCAAATTTATTTGCAGTGAAGCATGGTTTGACGGAGGTGGATTTGAGGTGCCCGTTGAAAGTGGCTGAGAAAAAAGGCATGTCTATTAGCCAAGAACATGGTTTTAAAAACTTGGTGGTTACAAAATGGCTTGACAGAGAAAACCCTCCCGGTGGTGGTGAGGGAAAGTGTTGTGACGACGAATCCATTCAAGAGTTTCTCAGGACAAACCCTGCTGACTGGGATAGTGCATTGGACAAAATCCTGCCGCAGAGGCATAACCCAAGAGAGAGACGATAAGGATTTCTGTATGGCCAAGGGATAAAAGCCACAAAAATGCTCAAACAACCTCGGGAGTTTGTAAAGAGAAGTGCATCTTATGTGGTCTTCAATCGCCACGGTGAGGTTGGAAATTTTTTTCAAAACAAAGCAACGAATCTTTACTCTAGTCAATCGCTGCAAGATGGACAAACAATGCTTTTCCTGGAAGCTCTACCTAAGGAACATGTGAAGGAGCTATTTTATGGTGAAGTCGGGTTTCATTGCAAAACATTTTTTAGTCCACATGATTATAAACCACCGATGTTGGAAGGCTTGCAGGGGGCATTTGATTTCCCTAGTGCCACGTAGGAAGTGGGGGAAGCACCCTCTAATTTTGGTCTAAGGAATTCAAACTATCAGGCTGTGGATGTTCCTCGAAGGGATTTTTCTGACTTTTTAAACATACCCCTGTATCTGATTGCCTTCCCAGAAACTGCTCAAGAGAAAGAATTTGCACATGTACAATTTTTCCACAATGATAGAGAAGGCAATGGGCAGTGGACAGAAAATTTGCATTCTCTTTACGTAGCTGCTGGTAAAAATCTTCAGCCAAAGGATGTGGCATTTACTATTACTGGTAGTCCAATGGAGGAGATCACAAGCATGATTCAAGCTGCATTAAGGCAGTCAATTCAGATGGGGTATGAGGATTACCCAAAGCATGACAATGCGTGGGTAGAAGCATACCAATTGACCAACTTGGATGAGGTGAAGGTTGTTATTGCAGCACTATCTAGTGGTGGTTTTGGTTATGAATTAATGGTGAAAGAGTTTTTCAACTCTGATTTGATATGGAGAATATTAATCCGCAGTATCCGTGAACAAGAGTTCGCGAAGCTAAAATATTGCATGTTGAATGCAATGTGAGTTTAGATGTGGAAGCAGGGATGTCAAAGTGCGTGACTGTATCGGTTGGACTTCATAGGGGAGATTGTTGGGATGTGAAGCCCAACGGTCACATGACCATTCGACTTCCCCAAACTATTCATTTCACATTTGAATAATGTGATTGCATAAATGACTGAGTGCAGTCATGTATGTATTGGTATTGAGAGTTGATTAATGAAGTGATTCGCTGCTTTGATTGTTATCGTTTTTCTCTGCTCAATCTAATCTTTACATATCTTACTACTCATTTAAGATCCCACTCTTTATTTTCTAGTAGGAAGTTTCTGTAGCCATCCTCCAGTGTGATGGTTGAATTTGATTAATTTTTTTCAATTGCTAATAATTCAAATGTGATGTCCAACTTATGAATTCCAAATTTAGGCAGTACATCTAACCTGAATGTATGCTTCAAAAGTTTATTTGAATGTATGCTTGAAAAATTGTCGATCTTTACTTGAATGTATACTTCAAAACTTGTCCACCTTTACCTCCTCTAGATGAACTTGTCAAGGTAGTGTCTAAGGACAATGTTTAGGAGTTTGTTGACTTGATAAGTGAACTCATCAAGGTGGTGTCAAAACGCTTTAATGGGTCAATTAAATAATAGGAAATATTAAATACAATATACATACGCATGTAGATGGTCTATTATGACGATGCAATGAATATGGTTCTCTAATGTCCTTCAGAAAATAAAATATGTTCCAATGATTTTCTCCTTGTAATTGCATGTGAATTAATTGCATGACATAGCAACATGCATTGGGCTGACTCAACGACTAGTAGAAAGCGAGGGGAAAATAGGAATTTGAATTTTCATATTTGAATTTTGAGTCCTTCCCACATGCCATGGGGGTGCACAAGATCAATCCCATGCCACTTGGAAATGAACAAGGAGGCTAAAATAGTAATCTTGAGTCAAGAAGTTATTTATGGAAATGTGAATTGGGGGTGCAAAAATGATGAATAAATAGCGAATGTATGAGAATGGGTGTAGATGAAGATGGATAGACATTGGTCAAGACAAATCAAGCACAAGAGTATGCCACTTGTTGACAAACCAAGCACAAGAGTATGCCACTTGTTGATGTGTTATTATATTTAAGACATTTCACGAAGGTGGGCAAAAAACTAAATGAGAAATGACAATAGTATGTAAATTTTATCATTACATTTTGCCGTTTTGATGTACATCTGAATGTAACATGAACATGCATTTGTATATAGACATTATCAATCAACATGAAAAGTAGTTGGTAAATAATTTTGTCATTGCAAAAAAATACCAGACTTGTTCACCAGTTAGCTACAAAACATACCAACAATTGGAAAAATCATTATGAGATTAACCATTCTCCACTATGTTTGAGGGGGCAACTCCCTCTTATGATGAAATTTTAGATTTCCAATACTTCTAACCAGAAAGTACCAAAAGACAAACAAAGAAATATAGAAAGAAAATAAAGAAATTATATTGTGAATATAAGAACACAACAATTCCTAAAGAGAAAAGAAAACACGAAAAGCACACATATATACGAAAAGCACACAAACTTTCCATCCAATAAAGCAAGAAGAGCAGGTAAAGGACAAGCAAATAGATAACTTATTGAAGATAAAGAAAAATCAGCTTCATGAAAAATATTTGATATGAGAACAACAATTCCTCTTAAACATTAAAAGAAAATTAGAACTGAAAGACTCGAACAATCCCCTTACGTAATTCTTCTCTTCTCATAGCAGAAAACATCCCTTTTTCACAAGCAAAACTTTCTTTTTATGGTATTCCCGCGACCCTGTAATTGTTTGTTGAAATTATTTCTTTATTTAATTTGGGAAGACTTTCCAAATTTCCCTTTAGTTTTTCGGTATGCCTCCTCTATGGACAAAATGAGAATGTGAAAGAAAGTGGAAAAAGCTTAGCTTCCCGAATAACAGTCATCCCAGAATTCTTATATATCATGAAGAACAAATTCAGAACTCGTATCCTGCAAACTTCACAGAAGTTATGCCCTAACCTTGAATAACCATTTATGCACAGAACATTTTTTGGTCCAATCAAGCTAACTTCCACGCAATGCAACATATATAAATTTCTTCATCCTTATTTTTTTGCATTCTGCATCTCCTTTTAGATATGGAAGAACCCAATTAAAGAAGCTACCAATGTCTAACACATTTAACTAATAATAATTGAACAATTTAGATATGGAATAACCCAATTAAATAATAATTTGTGGAGTGATAATCTTTACATCAAGTATCCATTCATATACTGTACATGCCAAAATCATCTACCAATGTACAATAAGGAGTGTAGATGTTCTTGGATCCAGTGGCTAATGAACAGGATGTGGCAAAATATCATTCCATCTTTCCTTCTAGGTATTAAATTTCATTTTAAAAATCATGGTCGCAGATCTTAGAACAGGCTCAAAATATTCAAACATGAAAAAGATATTGTCTTTAAAAGGATACAATAATTCATCTTGTTCTTTTTGGTATGAATTATGCATTATTGTGGAAGTTATTGTGAAAAAGATATTGTCTTTAAAAGATACAATAATTCATCTTGTGGAAGTACTTTAATAATAATAATTAATTAATTAATTTAATAATGCACATCATTTAAATACCTATTTGACTTTATTATGAGAAGGTTATTTAATGAATTATGAAGTCAATTATTTAAAGTGCAGTTAAATTATATTGAGGGACCACTTTAAGAGATGATATATTAAATGCTTTAAAAGCATACTTTATTATAAGTGATAAAGTGTTATTTAAAGGGAGATATAAGTGTTAATAAAGTATACTTTATATTATGCAGCAACTGGAGGGAAAAGTAAATGAAATTAAATGAGATGAAGCCAAATGCAAATTAAATATAATATAAAGGCATTTGAAAAGAGATTTCATTCATTCTATAAGCATTTGATAATTTGAGATTTATGATTTCTTGGCATTTGGAGAAGGCAAACCGAAAGGTTTATGCATTTCTGCAAATCAGGGCATTGGAGAACATAGTATCTCCATTGTGACAACTATCTGAGGTGGTGAAATATCTTCTAAGGGTTTCTTTTGAGTTGGCTGTAACCAACAATCAAATTTGTACGAATTAGAGAAGGAATTAATCAAGGGCATCAAGTAGATTGTTGATGGTAACGAGCAGGTTACTTTGGGCAGCGATCATTAATTGTTGGGCACATTATTTGCAGGTCGTACAACTCTTTAATCTCCAGCCATACTATTCTTCCAACCAAGTAGTTTGAACTTGTAATCAGTCCTAGTAGCGACTTATATGCAATAGTGGCTACCTATAATCAAGTTTTGATAAAAATACTTATGCATCTCTTTGGGAATGTATTTGGTTTGTAAGCCGATGAATAAATTGAATGAGATAGAACAACAATGAATGGAAGGAGAGGTTGCATGATAGATGTTTGATGTAATGTCTGTGGTTATAATCTTCATAGATAGCATAATTGTTTGCATACCAACTATTTGAATTAATGCCTAGTTGTTGTAGGTGCATATTGGTTTTCCTAGGATGCATGGAAAGTGTTTGAAAATATTTCAACTCATTGTACAAGTTGATTTCAGTCACTTATATGTATGAGAAAGGTCAAAAACAATTAGTATATCATTTCTATTATATTGTCAACCAATCATGCATCATTAGAGCATTCAAAAACATCATTTGCAAGTATTTTAATCACATTTGACATCATTCCAAGCAAGCGTAAACAATCTGAAAACAAAAGACAACAAGATAGAGGTTTCATGACAGTTGTTTGACAATATTCCTTGAGGTCCAAATCAATAATTAGAGATTAGATTTAGCAAGAGATATTACAATGGTATCAGAGTGGTTTCCTGCCATCCTGTTGGGGAAGTCTCTTACTTTCAGAACATAGGGAAAGATGGTCTTCGATAAATCCACTATTGATTTGATGCATGACTTGTATGATTTGTTGAGTGATCCGGAAACAAAATAAGGATTTCTAAGAATGTTTGGGAAGTTAAAAATAATGGAAATGCTTCAAAATGATTCTCAGCCTACAAGTGATCATTGGAAAAGAGAAAATTTGTTATCATGTGGGAGTCCTAAAGAAGATGAGACCATGTTTACAAGCTCACTTCTGACATGTGAGAGTTTGAATCAAAAGGAATCACATATATCACCCTTGAGCCTTCAAGTTGATTGCAAAGAGGAAGAGAATGCAATCATGGATCGACCACTTAGAGATGTTGGAAACATGACACAAAGTTATGACAACAATTATGATTCTTGCAACAACAGTCATATTTCTTGGCCTAATCATGAGATAGCAACCATTTCTTGTGAGAATGATGATTGTGTGGAGTCACCTAATGTAGACACTCAAGTTTCAAGTGTTATTGACACGATAGGTGTTGTGGATTCAAGCCACAACAAGTTTGAGTTTGTACATTAGACCATGGAAAACAAATAAAAAAACTTGTCTAATGGTGATGGTTCTAAGGATTGTTTGACTGATGCGCACATATCTATATGGATAGTAGACATGAGCATTGATATTGACAGATCAATAGCTTCTAACATGTCATTCGAGCCATCCCAAGAAGTACATACCAACGGTACACTTGTTGAGGATGTGTGCAAATTAGATAGCACACATGATAATGCTTACCACTCAGTGAGCGATGGTGACTCCGCCTCTTACTAGAGTGTAGATTGCAAACCAGGGAATTTGAATGGAAGTGATAAGTTCCAAGGTTCTCACCATTTAGCAAGGCAATTGAAGGTGAACGAAGATATGATAGCTTCAGCCTTGGAAGACTTCAATGTTGTTCAACAATTGGTCGCACATTGTTGCTGGACTCCTGGTATATATGAGCACTTAGATGGTGGGCTCTCCCTCATAGAGTTTTAGTCACTTAGACATGTCGTTGGGGTAATGCAAAATCATTACCTACAATATCTCCTTATGCTTGATGGTATCTATTATGATGCATTGAGGGGGAAGGAAGAGGAGGTTGACGAGGTCACCCATGAACTAGAGGTGACTATGGACTCATTGTGGAGTGCTCGGTTGGCCCTTCATGAGTCGCAGTCATGATTGGAGGATCTTACCGTGGAGTTGATGCGGGCACAGTCTCCACCAGTTGCAGATATAGCATACTCTTCACCATCTGTGGATACAATACATTCTTCTACAACAACTCGTGATGATCTTATATCCATGGATTATGGTTGTGAGAAGGTTGAGGATGTGGCTACACCTATCACAGTTACAGGTGCAATTGACATAGATGGGATGAGTGTGTCTAGTGAGAGAAGCAAAGAACCACATGCTGCACCAGGTTCTCTTGTAGTTACATCCACCATAGGTGTTGTTGGTGATGAGTTAGATGACAAGGGTTATATTCAGAACTATGACAATCATCCATTGACCGAGGTGGGAGATTTTTATCGTGACTGCATAGGGAGGAGTACTCATCACTTCTTGTTTGATCCACACATAGAGGATTTGATGATGCATCAGTGTGGATTGGCTCCAGGGTCGTATCATCCTTTGTGGGATGGGTACTCACCATCTTCATTAGATGGAAGCAGTAGTTGCAAGTATTTGACTCCATCTTCGGTAGGGAATCACTTGCAGAGTTAGCACATCCATAGGAGTCTAGCAGGGGTTGGAGATAGTTGCGATGTTGCGAACACTTTCCATGATTCGTATCTCCTCATAGTAGATGGATGTGAGTTCAGTCTTCTTTGGGACCCGAGTAATGGCAGGGTTAGCATTGTTGTTTGGATGAGTCCCATTGGTAGGCTTCACCATTTTTGCCATGATAAAGTTGAGATCAGAGTTGAGCAACAAAACCCTGAGGATGTTCTTCTTGATAGGCTTATATTCAGAGTTTTGGACCCTTCCAGTGCATCGGGATTTTAGATAGGACTCACGGGGAGTTTTCAGCAATGTAGATGGTGAGGAGTGCATACAAATTCACATTTGATCCTCATGTACATGACTTATTTTGGATGCATAATTCAGGGGAACACATGATGGACAATTTGTTTGATAGCTCACTTTGCATAGAGATGGGAAGCAAGTGTGGTCAGTCTCTTGACTTGCTTCCCCTTGAGGTTTCTACTCCTACGACACTTGATGGCGAGGATGAGTTGATTCAGCAAATTTAGCTTGATGTGTTTGTGTTACAGGAGTCGTTTGATGATGGTAGGGACATTGCACAAGTCTTCACTTGGGATCCAGGTGGGGAAATTTATTTGCAGTCAAGATTGCTTGGGGACAAGCAATTTCAAGAGGGGCGGACTGTAATGTCCTCTTTTTAGCTCGTTCCTATTCCAAAGTGATTAGCCTATCATTTCGACCCTCATAGGCTAATAATTGTGGATAGAGGGTTTTCTCTTAAAGTGGGCCCCCAATATATTTTAAATGCACTTTAAATAATTGACTTCATAATTTATTAAATAACTGCCTCATAATAAAGTCAATTAGATATTTAAATGTTGTGCATTATTAAATTAATTAATTAATTATTATTATTAATAAAAATGCCATAACTTCCACAATAATGCATATAATTCAATTTCATCTGCTATAGGAGGTAACCCACTACATCCACTATGCATCCAACTGCCTTACTAAAAATAGTAAGGCTCCCTCTCTAACATCCACTGACTTACTATAAATAGTAAGTGTAGCAAATGAAGTCCAAATGAAGCCAAATGAACATCAAAACGAAACATACCGAATACTGGAAAAGACAAGAACCTTTGTTGACCAAGTCTCTACCTCATAAGACCCTCTATCCATAATTATTAGCCTACGAGGGTTAGAATGATAGGCTACTCACTCCGAAATAGGAATGAACTAAAAAGGGGACATTACAGATACAATAATTCATCTTGTTCTCTTTGGTATGAGTGCCTCATCAAAATATACAAAATAAGACATACAGTGAGTAGCTAATGCCTTGATAATTAAAAAAATTGTACAAATTATGAGTTACTTTTGTCAGTTGTTCTAATTGATTGCCTAAGAAAATTTTATAAAGTAGCCATGTTCAATTATTAAGTTCTTGAATCAATGATCAATTGACAAGAAACAATTTATCTTTTACTTTTTAGGCTTTGCAAAACCTAGTTGGGTTCCCCTTAACAATATCTATTGATTTCATCTTGTTATGACTAGATATTGCAAACTGCAGACATGTTCTCAAATAAGAATATACAAGGGAAATGTAAGTTTTTTCTTAAATTAGCTTCATTCTTGGAAATCGAACAAAAATCAACTTTAAGAATATATTCTAACTTAACCTACTCCTAAAACAAGATGAAATTAAGAGGATTTGATATTTAAATATTGTTTTTAACTAAGAATGTATTACTTAGAGGATTGGTGCCTATCCTAGAGCTACAAAGTCAAATTACGAAAAATATTTCTATCCTTCTAACAAATTAACTCATACCCATGGATCTTTACATTAATGCCTCACATTAATGAATCCTCTATATGTAAAATCATAAAATTCTTCTTTAAAACTTCATAACAGACTCAAAAGTATCATGAAGCATTTAAAGCATTTTATTCTCTCCTTGAAAGAAACTGATAAACAAAACACACATCACAAAACATTGCAAAGATGAGTCTAGAATACCCTTGATATTTTGTATTCATATAAATTCTAAATATATATTATGGAGACAATTATTTAATAACTTGTTTCCTTCTATTCATATTTGATTTCATAGTTTACTATGCAAATTTGAACAAATACAAACTCCACACACACGCCATAACTCGATAAGGGGTTCATCGACGAACTATGCGGCGGTTTGGGTGGGCCCGGGGTGGGTGGCAGTAGGAGACTAAGGGCCCTACTATTAGAAAGGGCGAATAGTAGGGCCAACCAAATAGTAGAGCCGAGTGTGGGGTTGGGTGGGGGGCTAAAGGGGGGCAAGCATGTGTGGGGGGCATAGCATGGCTTACTCTAGCAGGTTAATTAATGAAGGGCTATGACCCCCCCCTTTAGAATAGTAGGGCTTGGCGAATAGTGGGGGCCCTCCCACAATGAATAAAGAGGGGGGATCGCCACTTAACATAGCATTTCTCGATTATATACGCAACATGCCCCCCCCCCACACACTATGTCGAAGGGCTAGCAAGTTAATTAATTAAGGCAATTCCTTATTCTAGCTTATTGTAGCGGGTTGATTAATGGACTAATTAATAAAGTGGGAGGGAATCATAGTTGTTCTCCCCCCTGGACTATCTTCTATAAAATCCAAACTTGACACAAGAACAAAATTGCCCAACCAAAATTGAAGTTCAAAACCCTTTACAAATGACCTTGATTTCCCTTTTATAGAACAAGGGAGCAAACAAGCTTCGGGCCATGTACATGTCTCATATATTCATTTGACAAATTCATAATCAAAATAATATGCCAAAAGCCATCTTTTAGATACAACAAGATAAAAGAACATTCTCCATTGCCAGAAGGCATGTTGGAATCGTTAAAGAAGCAAATTTTTTGAGGAAGATTCCCCACCCTCTAAACTAATTTGGTGGAAGTTGAACTAAAATAACTGCATGAAATGAGCATGTGACTACAAAATAATGAATTGACATGGAATTTCAATCAAATAACAACTGACTGGAATGTAGATTGAATGTGACTTCATCTCATTTCATATTGAAATTGGAGGAGCCTGTGATTGGATGACTTACCAAAACATATCCACTAAATGACAAATTGAAATGCAAATCATATTTGTATTTGCTTCATTTCACCAAAATTTGAAACAAGTGGATTGCTGAGGTGACAATTATGGGACCTTGTGTGATGGTTGAGTTGACACGCAATCCAATTTTGCAGACTTCTTCATCTTATAAGGTAAAGATGTCATCCATCCTGATATAATTGACAAGGGCAATATTCTTATGGTACTCATCTCCCAATAATGCACTTAAGACTAGTGCAATTTCAATCAATCTAAACTCCATCTTTGAAATATTATCCAAGTAGGTGCTTAATTTGTCAATACTCTTCTCCACCTCAACATTTATCTCTTCAAAAATGGGACCAAGGTTGTTCTTGATATTTGTTCTCCATTCTACAATCTCCTTAAGATTCCTCAATTATGAGAGATATTTAGCTCTGGAGCCAAGTAGGTTTCAAGAATTTCTTTACTTTCTTAGAAAGTCCCTAATCAACATCATCACCAATCTAAAATAATACCTTTCTAACAAATTGATTTGCACATATTTTGTGTTAAGCACATATTTCTCTCATCTCTTATCATTTTTTAGCATGATTTGTCTGGACACTAGTGCATCATGCGGATGTTTGCATGTAGTGTTAGTTTCTTGTGACATTTTAACATTCAAAGGTTATTTATGAGCATTTTTCCACTTTTCACATACCTAAGTCATTGGAATCTGCCCAAGATGGCTTGTAACGACTTAACAACCCTTTATTTCCCTCTACTTCTCACTTTTAAATCGATATTTTCACTACATGCAATCTCTTAAATTTTCTACAATCTCTCTTAGTTCTCTCTTGCAATCTTTCTAGCAATATCTTGTGTTCTCTTGGATTTCATCTCTCTCTCTCTCTCTCACACACACACACACACACACACACACACACACACACACACACACACACACACACACACACACACACACACACACACACACACACACTTCCTATAGCTTGCTAAAACAATCTTTGCAATTATCTTGGCTTCCTCAAGCCTTGTTGGGAATATATTTCTTATGTCTTTAAGTATTATGGGATTTATTGCATCCATTATCTATTAAATCATTTATCATTTATCTGTCTATTTTCCTTTTGATCTATCTATTGATCTAGTTGTTGTGGAGATGAAAAATCCAAAAGAAGGAATTGACTGAGGCAAGTTTCCAAACAACCCCAAACATTTTTCCTCTTCTTCCTCTACGTAGGTTTATTTGAAACACTCAAATGCATAAAGGCTTGCTTGTGCTTATTTATTTCATTTCTATTTATTTTGTTATCTAGGTTTTCTATTGTATATCTAACTTCTAGGTTTTGTGGATCAATCAAAGTATAGAGTTGGAATTTTGCTATTTTTTGAGTGTGTCTATTGTGGTCCATACAAGACTACAACAAGTTGTGTGGACGTCCATGTGTTGCATTTGCATCCTTGGCCAAGATGCTAATATTTTGACTAGTTGGGGATATTTGAATGTATGTTGTGAAATTGGTTCTCAAAAGAATATAGCTTTCCTTCTTAGGGTCAAATTTCCTCCATTACAGTCATATATTATTCCAATAACATTATAGTTTTTTACATGATATATTATGCAACAATACACATAAAGAATGCATTATTCTTGTAAATTAAAACATTATGTAGGATTGTCTATTTTTTGTACTATGTGCTTTGTTTGTTACATTATCAAGTATCGAGTACATATGAATGTTTAGTGTTTTCTTATTATCAAAATTCATTTTAATAAAATTATAATGTGTTGCATACAATACAAATACTACATACATAAAGGTTGACCAAAATGTTTAATTAAGAATCGAAGTACATGAAAATACATTGTCTCTAGAGTGATGTTTCATAATTTGATAACTAGTGCAGTGGCATATATTGACACTTATATAAACTTATGTGTCTTCCTTAATAACTATCATACATCAGATTTTATACATGCAAAAAAAATTACATTTAAGTTCAAGAAGTCACAAAATTCTTCATTTTTGCTCTTGTCCTTCAAAATATTTATAAGTTTTTTTGTTCCATGATGCTAAATGAATAGTTCAATAAAATTTATAATCATTGTATTTCCATTCATGATGTCAATAAATGGTTCACCATAGAACTTCAAACTATATGTATAGGAAAATGAAATGTGTGGGTATCAATAAAGCCAATAAATGTATTATTAAATTTATTAATTTCATATAAATGTAAGATTAAATTTATCAATTTCATACAAATGTAAGGTTAAAATTATTAATTTAGTCTAACCTATCATTATCAAATCTATTACAATACCATAGTCATGCATTAATTCTAATTTTAGTTTTTGCATGCATGGAATTATCTATGTCAAATTGAACTTATGTACAATTATTTATGTCAAATTGAAACTATCATCTATAGTAATATGAGTCATTCACAAAATAAATCTTAATGTCCAATATAATATATTTGATTCTACAAAGACTTGTAATTCTTCATTTTGAATAGTTAAATAGATAACATACCATATAAACACAATAAATAATTAATTCTTATATAAGTTAAATTGATTTTGAAGGGACCAAAAGTCTATACATTAGAAATCCACAACATGTCATCAACCACCAAATCCCTATCCTTTGTAGAGGCAAAATCACTATGAAAAAGTCCTAACATAAGGAAAAAGATTGATATTAATATCAACGAGGGGCTTTGATGACTCTAAAACCTTTTTACTATGTAAGTCAAGACTTGGAGAAGTCCATAAATTCTTGAGTCTATGGATCAAACCTATCAAAGATTAAAAAAAAATTCATTATCTTATGATTATGCAGAATGTATAAAAAATATATGATTATCCAGAATGTATAAAAAAATATAAGACTCGGTAATTTCCCTCCCTTCTGCACAATCCCCCCTTCATTATTCTTCGGTTTAATTATGGAAAAATTGTAGAGACAATAAGTTAGGATGATCAAAGGCATGTCCAAATCGATAGGGAAAGGGAAGAAGCTTTGCAATTGACTTCAATAGTAAAAGTTGCAAAGATCAAGAGTTCAAGCTTGAGGACGTTATTTGGCTTGAAAATTTGAGAGAAGGGTTTTCAAATGAGATAAAAATGATCTTAATAGGTGTAGAGATCAAAGAATGAGTTGTTACAAGAAGTTCTAGGTAAGAAAGACATTACAAATTGCATTGGGAAGATAATTAATTATGAATTATTTTCCTTTCATACCATACAAAACTAAGTAAGTAACGAAAGATGTTAATAGAAGTTCGTTCTAAAGTATCACAATTTACCAACAACTAGTCACCTCTAGTTTGAGCATGGATAAATTCTATAGAGACAATGAGTTAGAATTATCAATGGCAGTGTCAGAATTTATAGTAAAAGGGAAGCAAGTTTGCAAGTGACTTCAATAGTGAATTTGTAGAGTTCAAGAGTTCAAAAGCTTGAGGATGCTAGTTGGCTTGAAAATTTGAGAAGAGTTGCCAAGTGAGATATAAATGAGCTTAATAAATACGGTAGGTAAAAAGAATGAGGTTTATCAAAGAAGTTCTAGGTGAGACAAGCATTACAAAATGGATTAAGAAAACAAAACGTCCTAAATCCTTTTCTTCTTTCATATTATATTACAAAGTAACACAAATTTGTTACTTGGAGCAAACAAACAATTTCAACATCACTGCAATGATTACCAAACCATTGTGTCGTAAATGAAACTATCATAATAAGTATGAAAATATTCATAATGGTTATAAAACCAGGCCTTGATCTACACACACTAAGCAACATATTAAGTGTAGAGAATGTCAGTCAATTCTGACTGTTTAATGCTTTTAAGTCTAGAAATCAAACCTTAATGTGTGTGATTTAAACCTTCTGATAAAACCATTGACACAATTTCACAACATTAGAGCAACCAAGGCATGGAAAGTTTAAGGGAATGTTAAGGAAAGTACAAGAACAATCTAAAGATATACAGACTCGGGGGTTTAGCCCGGTCTATCTTGAATATTGTGCTATAAAACAGTTTGCTTAGAATAGTTCAACCCATACAACATGGTGCAAAAACTACGAGCAAATTCAAGTCCAGACCGTGGTGCAAATACATGTACTTTTGACCGATTATACGTGTTGAATGGCTACTTATTCACGCGGTAGTTTTATGCGGACCGTGGTGCAAATACATCCATTGTCTATCCAGCACACAGATTTATCATTTGATTGTATTTTTTAAATAATTAAAAATTAAAATACAATGTGTTTTTTTTTCCAACTAATTATTAAATTATTAAATACAGTCAATGATAAATTTTGAATGTTGGATAAACATTGCCCTAGTTTTATATGAGTTGAAATTGGCCGTGTTTTGCAAGGCTGCCCTGCCCTCATGACTACGTCAATCTCTTACTTGTATAATATGCTCTACTCTCACTACACAACATACCTCTAACCTATTTTATTTGCAATGGCTTTTCCTATGGTTAAGTTCACTACTAGTACTGTGTTTTTAATCATCCTCTTCGCCAACCCATATATCTGTGTATGCAGGTGTCCTCCCCAGGAATATGAAGCCCTTCTTTCCTTTAACATCACCTTCCCGGTGGAATATGGCAATATACCATGGGGAAATGGAACAGACTGCTGCAAGTGGTATGGTATAGAATGCGACCAGCACAAAACCATGTGGTGGGGATAGATTTAGTAAGATCATTTGACGAAAAAGCAGAAAGAGGAGTCATATTTGACAACCTGTGCAAGCTTCCTTTTCTTACAGAGATACGCATATCTAACATGGCCGTTACAGCTTCCTTTTCCTTCATGCTTGGGAAATCTCCATTATCTTAAGGATTTAACTATTGCGAGGAATGGGTTGGTTGGGGTAATACCCCTTAGCATTTGTATGCTCGTAAATCTCACTAATCATGAACTCGAAGGGAACCAACTGAGTGGAAGTCTCCCAATTTGTCTCAACAATCTTTCTTCTTTGAGTACTCTCTCCCTTTCCAAGAATCGACTAAGTGGCCAAATCCCATTTACATGGGGCAATCTCTCTTTGCTTTGGAAATTGGATGTTTCCTTCAACCAATTGGGTGGGACTCTTCCCTTGTCATTTGCAGGGCTGTCATCCCTTACTGACCTCTACGCCAATGGAAATATATTTAATGAGAGTACCCCTTCTTGGGCCTTACCATCCTCTATTAAATATCTCTCCCTTTCACTAAACCATGAGTTCACAATTTTAGAGTCTTTTTTCTATAACCTTACCAATTTATGGGTTTTCTCTCTATCCAATTGCACACTTAATATTAGTACATCCTGGATTCTCAACTTCCAGCTCGGTGGGTTAGAACTTGTGTCATGTAAGATGGACGGTCAAATTCCACCATGGATATCAACTCAGTTCTCGTTGGATTCCTTGACATTATCTAACACCGGTCTTGCTGGAGAAATTCCCTCTTGGTTATGGGCTATGACTGCTTCCTTTAATGAACTAAATATCTCACGGAATCATCTGCAGGGGCCCCTTTTTCCAAATGGTCCGAAATCTCATATGTCAGTCTTGCATGTATCTAACAATGCATTAACTGGACAATTGCCTTCCGTGTGGCCAATAATTAAAGGGACATTTTTTGTGGTATCCTATTATATTGATACTCAATGACAATTTGTTCACCGGCAACATTCCTCCAAGCTTGTGCAATTCATCTGTATGGCTAAAGTTAAATCTTGAAAACAACAAATTTGATGTAATGATCCCTTGGTGTTTAATCAAAGAGGGATCACCGGTTCAAGACTTAATTTTAGGAAGTAATAGTCTGGAGGGAAGGATGCCTCAAGGACTAATCTTCTCGTCTAGGATCCAGTCCTTGGTGATAAAAAATAATCAACTCAGTGGAACCTTCCTTCCCTCATTCACCAATGATACACTTTTACAAGTACTTGATATTGGGCACAACAAATTCACAGGACATCTTCCAAAATCAATTGGAAATCTTTCGTCTCTTCAAGTGCTGGTGATGAAGGACAATCAGTTCAGCGGTAACATCCTTTCAGAAATTGGTGACCTGAAGCAACTCCAGATCTTAGACCTTTCCTCCAACAACTTATCAGGCTCTATTCCGCACAACATTGTATTTTTACAAGCAATGGCTGTAGCAAGAGAGGATGGCTGTGTGTTGCAGAGTGAAGCGAACTATGGGGTCAATGGAATCACGGTATCTTCTTTTGGTGGATTGGACATGAATTCCAAAGGTACATTACTACCCATATATTCTTTCCACACTCGCATAGATATCTCCAGCAATTAATTGAATGGAGATGTTCCTCTTGATTTTGGAAAGTTGAAGGGCTTGAGGTTCCTGAATTTGTCCATGAACAATCTTAGTGGAATTATTCTACCTAGTTTGGGGGATATGAGTCAACTGGAATCGTTGGACCTTTCTTCAAACAAACTTTCGGGAAATATTCCTTCAGAGCTTCAATCTCTAAGTTATTTGGGATATTTGAATTTGTTCTACAACAATCTATTTAGAAATATACCACAAGAAGGACAGATGATCACATTTGAAAATACATCATGCCCTGGAAATCCAAGTTTGCAGGGATGCCCGCATCCAAAGAATTGCTTTTGGCCTAAGTTTGCACCACCTCCTTCTATTAGTGATGGTGAAGATAAAGATGAAGAGGGGAGAGAGCAAATACCCTGGTATGAAAGTGGACTAGGATGGTCATATGGAGCAGGCTTTTTGAGTGTAGTAGTGTTATTACTTTTAGTAGGAGAGAGGTGGAGAAAGAAATATTTCAAGGTGATTGATAATATTTTGGAGTTTATGTTTCCTTTCTTATGTTATAGGAAGGAGATTTCTCCATCCGAATTGAGGCAAAAATGGGCTTTGAGCAAACATTTTATTTTATGTTCTGTTGAAAAAAAACATATTGTGACATGCTTGCATAGAATTAAAATTATTGTTGACCTTCTATTTAATATGTAGACTTATTTGTATTTAATATTATTTAAAAAAAAAAATTAATTGAGACCACGATTAATCTATTATATAGTAACATCGAATGGAACAATGATTTTAGTTAAAGCTTGTTTCAAAACATTTCTATAAGTTTTAAATAAAGCATTAGGTGCCAAAGAGATATCTTTGCAAGAGTATTATGAAGTTGATCTAGCATATCATACCCCTTAGTTGTAGTTTGATGTACATAACCAACTATATGATGATTAGGAATAATATTAAATGTATCACACAAAGATGTCAAGGCCATATGAATAAGATCATCATAACATGTATGGGGAATAGTATTGATAATCGTATCTATGCCGTGTGCAACCACAGTGGTAGATATAACTGCATTGCATAAAGTATCCATCATCTATAAGGGATTCAATAGAGAGAGGTTATAAATGTCCAACACCAAATATGTATCATGAATCAAATCATGTGATGGAAAGGCATTCAAATATAACATATCATTATGCCAAGAATATCACTATAGTAATATATAGAAGCACAAACATAATGAGACTCGTAGATGAGTGAAGGAGTATGTGCACCAAGATGGTGCACAAAAAGGGAGTCAAAAGTGGCCATTTTTCTTTTCTAAAATAAACTAAACGTCAACATGGAAGAGTAATTTGAGACTAATTATGCACTCAAAATTTGAAGATACCAAAATAATAAGAATTGTAATACTCTTAATCTACTTTCTAAACTACTATTTTTTTTCAAAAATAGATAATAATAAGACATGTCCAATGCTTCATGCACACAAAAGTGTTTCTATTTTTTTCAGCAAAATATAGCGTAGTGTTTGGTGTGTGCCCCTCAATTTTTTTAGTTGCATTTTGTATTTTAGAAAACTCATTGGTAGAAATATAGTTAAGAGTGAGCACTAGAAGTTGTATATTTATGTAAAAAAATTTCTTTCTATGATTTTTCAAAGTTGATGTATCTTGAAAATCACATCAAACAAGCGTGTATGCCACATAACTTGCACTAAAATAATAAAAAATATATTCAAATAAAATAAAAAATCCAATGTATAAAAAATGAAGTGTAGAACATTATTATATATTTTTTTCAAATTTGGACAAGTGGGTCAAAAGTTATTTAAAAATACAACACATGTCTCTAATAATTATAGAAGTTACATTAGTGAAAGAAATAAAAAATAAATATTTTAATGTTGTTCAAATTTTTATAGTTAGAAAGCTCAGAAGATGTGTGAAATTATGATGGTAAATTTACTGACTTAATATATTATGTGTAAACCTAATAATGAGCAAGTCGAGAAAAGAGAATGAAAGAAAAAATCACATCAAAATGAGGCAAATGAACCATCCAAGCCCAAGCACAAGTCAAAAAGTGTACATTTTATTTGAATAAAAAACATCTACATGTTTTGCTCACATAAATTTATTAAAAGAACCCTTCCCCTAAACCATAACCCCTTAACACCAAACCCTCAATCCTATACACTTAACCTTAACACCTATATACTTAACCCTAAAATCTATACCGATTACCCTAAACCCTAGGTACCCTATACCCTCAACCCTTTTTTTGAAGGCCTATATGATAAACTATCAACCATATACAATCAACCTTAAACCCTATACCCTATACCCTCAACCCTAAACCATATAACCTCAAACCTAGAAACCCTTTCCCTCAACCCTAGGCCTTAAGGTCTGTATGATAAACCCTCAACCAGGTTCAACCCTTTCCCTAAAACCTATGCCCTAGAAGCTATACACTAAACCCTCAACGCTTTTCCTCAAACCTAGGCCCTAGAGGCTATATGCAAAACCCCCAACCCTATATATTCAATCCTATACCCTATACCATCAATCCTAAACCCTATACCCTATACCCTATACCCTCAAGCCTAAATTGTATAGAGATGTCATATGCCCAAAAGCCTATAGGCTAAACCCAAAACTCTATACCCTCAACCCTAAACAACCAATTATATACCTTTAATGATAAACATATCCCTTAAACCTGGGCCTTAGAGGCTAATGCTAAAACCTCAACCTTGTGCATTTCAATTCCAAAGCATTTACCTAATTCTAAAAATTGATCCACCTAGTAAATTTTTCAATTTGGAAATGACATAATTTGATAGCATTTTTTAATAACAAAAAGTAAACTGGTGATTAATTCAATAGTATGCAATTTGATAATTATGTATATTGGATTGTAGATGGATATTCAACCTACCGCGAGACCTAATGATGTGACTTCTTTATTGGAATGTAGTTGAAATTAATTTTACCAATAGAGTATGTTTAATTAGATTCAAAATTGTTAAAAAAGTCTTCATATTAGAGGATATTCGTATATTAGAAATAAATATATAGTTCTTAGTATCTAGCAAAGGCAAGACAACACATTTAATAGAATAGAATAGAAGGTTTTTAATGTATACGAGGTAAAATATAGTTTAGGAGATAATTGATCTAGTTTTTAATTGTCAACAATGTTGAACTTCTGCTATTTATTTTGATGTTGAATTTTTTGTGTTCTCAATCTTATCCTCTTTGAATAAATTTAATAACAAAACTGCTACGAAAGTAATAGTGTACTTAGTTTGAATGTCATTATAAATTTGTATGTTGTTGATTATTTGCAAGAGCTTTCTCTAAGTTGTAAATTTAACTAGACCAATCATATTGTAAGGAAAATAAATGGTTATTATTAAATTATCCATTCTAATTATTAAAGTGCAATTAGTAAGTAAACAAGTGTTAGGACTGATAATTGCATTAAATATTTAAAAACTAAATATGAAAAATTGAGGCATTTAGCTCTTGAACTTATGATGGAAGAATGATATTGAATTGATTTGTCATTGCTACAAATTTATGTGGCAAAATATATAAAATCTAAGAAAACTCTTCAGTTCAATCTTAGGTGTTAGGATATTAAATCTTAAATGACGTGGACTTGATTTAAGGTGTGGAATTGAATTCTAGTGCATGGGATCAATTTATTTGAATGTATGCTTGAAAAGTTGTTCACCTTTACCTCCTCTAGATGAACTTGTCAAGGTAGTGTCTAAGGACAATGTTTAGGAGTTTGTTGTCTTCATAAGTGAACTTATCAAGGTGGTGTCAAAACCCTTTAGTGAGTCAATTAAAACAATTAATGTTCTTATGCTTCTTGATCTGCTTCTGTTGCTATTGTTTCATCATAGCCTGCTGCTGTTCTACAACAACCTCACATTGTTCTATTACAACACTCTGTTGGCACTACTGATTGTAACCTTGTGGGGTCCCTTCTGATTGATTTCTCTTTTGATGGGCCTAATGACAACATTGCCTAGACTATTGTTTCTCGCAGGCGGAAGGGGAAGTCTTCTCCCCTACCCCAACCCCTCCCTCATTAGGTTTCCAGTGTCTTTCCCCCCTCCCTTGAGTGGGGTCTTTTTGTTCTCTGGTTGGATATGATTCCTTCCTTGGCTGACTGTCTTTGTTTCTAACCGCCTTTGGGTTGTTGTTATTTTTTCCAATATCATTTCTCTTGATGTTGCTTGTTTTTTGTTGATAGTTTTTGACTATGTTAAGGGTCAACGCCCTAGTTAATGTTGCTTTACTAATAAAAAACAATTGGAAATAATAAATACAACATACATAGGCATGTAGATGGCCTATCATAATGATGTAATGAATATGGTTCTTTAATGTCCTTTAGAAAATAAAATGTGTTCTAATGATTTTCTCCTCATAATCACGTGAATTGATTGCATAACATAGCAACATGCATTAGGCTGCCTCATAACAACTATTAGAAAGTGATGGGAAAGTTGGAATTTGAATTTTGAGTCCTTCCCACATGCCATGGGAGTGAACTAAATCAATCACATGCCACCTGGAGATGAACAAGGAGGCTAAAATAGTAATCTTGAGTCAAGAATTAATTTATGGAAATGTGAATTGGCAGTGCAATAATGATGAATTAATAGAGAATGTATGAGAATAGGTGTAAATGAAGATGGATAAACATTGGTCAAGACAAACCAAGCACAAGAGTATGCCACTTGTTGATGTATTATTATACTTAAGGCACTTCACGAAGATGGGCAAAAAACTAAAAGAGAAATGAAAATAGTATGTAAATTTCACGAGAGGCAACTCCCTCATATGATATAATTTTAGATTCACAATACTTCTAATCAATAAGTACCAAAAGACAAACAAGAAAATATAGAAAGAAAATAAAGAAATTCTATTGTGAATATAAGAACACAACAATTCCTAAAGAAATCACGAAAACACACATACTTTCAATCCAACAAAACAAGAAGAGCAAGTAAAGGACAACCAAATAAATAACTAATTGAACATAAGAACAATCAGCTTCATGAAAAATATGACATGGGAACAACAATTTCTCTTAAATATTAAAAGAAAATTAAATCTCAAATGCTCCAACAATCCCCATACGTACAAGCAAAACTTTATTTTATAACTATTCCCCCGACCCTGCAATTGTTTGTTGAAATTATTTCTTTATTTAATTTGGAAAGACTCCCCGAATTTCCCTTCAGTTTTTTTGTATGCCTCCTCTATGGACAGATTGAGAATGTGAAAGAAATTTATTGCACTTAAATTTTTTTGGTCCAATAAAGCTCCATGGCAAACATGATCAACATGCTTTCATTAGTTGTATATAATGAGAGCAACATATGGCTAAGGATAAAAATGTTTCACAATAAAATGATACGAACAACACTTGTTGTCTGTGGCCACCCAAAACTTTATTCTTGTTGACATTTTCAAACATTCTCGACATAAAACTTCATTTTAAATCATCAACTCTGGAGAAAGGAATGAGAGAAAAATCATCAACATTTTCACGAAAACCCTCAACCTTGGTCCAAGTAAGATCATATGAAAAATCGATGGTGAATGGAACTTGTGTGCAGGAAGTGTCAAAATATCATTCCATCTTGCCTTTTAGGCATTATATTTCATTTTAAAAATCATGGTAGCAGATTTTAGTGCAGGCTAAAATACAATGCAAATTACAAAAGTAAATGATATTGTTTTTAAAAAGGATATATTAATTCATCTTGTTTCCTTTGGTATGAGTGGCTCATCAAAATCTACAAAATCATACATACAATGAGTAGCTAATGCCTTGTAAATACATAATAAAGAGTTTTAACCAATCTGAAAATATTGCCCTAGGCTAAACCATATTCGATTATGCCAAAAACCAACTAGGACATAAACCTAAAACCATCAAAATATACAGAGTCTTTCCCAAAACCATACCATTTGAAAAATGATTCAAAAACTATTCTATCTAAATTGATAATCTGGAAAAACCTATTAACCAAAGCCAACCATGAAGCTTGCATATTGAAGAAGATCGTCAAGCAGGTGAAGAAGGTCCTGAAGCAGCTGAGGTGCCCACAAAGTGAACCATCATTGGAATTCTTTGACCAATCCAAACTGGTTCTGGTGAAGGAAAGAATTCAACCACATCCAAGGGTTCTGGACCAATGCTGGCCATGAAATCTTTCAAATCAGTTTCCCATTCTGCCACCCTATTCTCAAGAGCAATTTCAGATAGATCATTCAATTCGAAATAATCCTTAATCCACTTGTCATCAGAGAGTTTGTTAATTGGAATAGAGACCATAGAAAATTTGCATTTTCCTTAATAATGATTTTCCTTGTTTTAAATGATTTCTCCTCCTCAAAATATAAAATGGGAAACCTTGGAGGAGGTTTACCATTTCTAATCGTGACATTATAGTCCATCGACAACGGGATTGTTAGATTTTCATCTACGTTATGCAAAACATTGCTCAATTCTCCTAACAAGTTTGCCTTATATACCGTGCTACATAATGCATTTGTTTTGTTTTTTGGCAAGCCAAAGTGGAGGAGGGTGGCAACAAACACTGCTGGTATTTCCAGGTTCACCCTGTATGTATGATTAGTCCTAAGAAAATCATCCCCCATAATGCATTTCACTGCTCTAACTATGACGAAATGAGATGCGTTCATCACCTCTTTCATCCTTTTATCTTTCATAAATATACATATATAAATTATTTATTAAAATTTTCATAATATAATATATAATTAAGTTAGTTTAAGATATATATTAAATGAAAATATATATACAAGCAACTAATATAAATTTTTAAATAAATAAATACACACACACACACACACACATACATACACAAATATATACATATACACACACACACATACACACACACACACACACACACACATATATATACATATATGTGTGTGCATATACACACACACACATACATATGTATGTATATGTATGTACACACACACACACACACACACACATATATATGTACATGTACATGTATATGTATATATATACATATACATGTACATGTACATGTATAGATATAGATGTACATGTACATGTATATGTGTACATGTACATATATATATATATATATACACACACACACACACACACACACACACACATACACATACATACATACATACATACATACATACACATACACACATATACATACACAATTCACACTTGTATAAATTAAGCAACAAGATAAAATACATCAAGACTAAACTCATACATACATACATACATACATACATACATACATACACACATACATACATATACATACATACATACATACATACATACATACATACATACATACACACATACACACATACACACATACATATACATATATGTATCTATGTACATACATATACATATAATGGGATTATACATATGTGGGTATGAAAAATTTAAAAATAAACATATAATTAATTATTAAGGAATATAAATATATAATATAAACTATAAAAAAGGTGAGTTTAGGAATTTTTTAATATATTGTTTATTAATTTACCAAAAAATATGTTTATTAATCATTTTTGACATTATATATTTATATTTTTTAATAATAGTAAGTTTTTAAAAAATATAATTATTTTTGACATTATACATTTATATTTTTGATATGTTTATTTTTAATTATTATGTATGGTTATATTATTTTTCTATAGTTCATGTTATTGTCTATTGTATATTGATTTAAATAATTAATATTTTCACTTTAATTATATATAATATTGTATTATTTTAATTTTATACATTTGGTAATTTACAATAATAAATATATATCATATGTTGCAAGAAACTAAATGGAGCAGGGAAGAAATTGATAGAAAGATGAAGGGCTAGAGGAAGTGGTTTGGGTAGTTTGAAGTTGAAGGTGCATATGGGGGTATTGGCATCATCTGGAACCCCTTAACTATTAAGGGATAAATTTTGGGGTAAGGGAAGAGTTGGTTGCATATAAAAGTTACACTCTTGCACAATAATGAACGTTTTTCATCATAAATGTATATGGGCCAGTGGCCACTACAGATAAAAGGGAGTTGTGGCAGCATCTTTTGAGTAGATTGGAACTCAGTAGAAATGAGAAGGGCATTATTGCAAGGGACTTCAACGCCACATTGAATGCATAAGAAAGGTGGGTGGACTATAGAGAACTACAGTGGTGTAGAGAGATTTTAAGAGCTTTGTGGACAATAATCAATTAATAGATATCATTCCAAAGAATGGCATGTTCACATGGACCGATAGGAGGTATGGTTTCATAAATATAGTTGACAGGTTAGACAAATTTTTTATGTATGGGGATTGGAACAAGAAAGACAATCTCTAAGAAGCATCCATCTTACCACTATCTGGTTCGAATCATTTCCCTATTTAGCTAACGCTAATCCCAGACCGTCCCGTGGCAGGTACTCCCTTTAAATTCGAAGCCATGTGGACCAGAGATGCCAAGCTAACATGGGTAATTGCTAATTGGTGGAATGAAATCAATCTGGGAAACAATTCACACTTGTATAAATTAAGCAACAAGATAAAATACATCAAGATTAAACTCAAAGAGTGGAATCAAGAGAATGTTAAGAATATTTTTGCTGAAAAGAGAAGAGTGGAAGCAATTTTCATGGCATTGAATGATAAACTTGTTCAAGAAGGTATGGGTAGTATGGACTTTCAAAGAGAAAAGGTATTGAAGGAAGAACTCAATGAGATTTTGAAAAGAGAAGAGATTCACTGGAGGCAAAAATATAAAGAAATTTGGTTGAAGGAAGGGGGTAGAAACACTAAATTCTTTCATTGAACTGCAATAGCAAATAGAAATAGGAAAATGATTTTAGAAATCAGGAAAATGGATGGAGGAATGGCCCAAAACATAGAAGAAGTCAGTAAAGAGGCAACAAACTTTTTTAATCCATTTTAAATAGAGACACTTAGATAAATAGGCATATTAGAAAATTTTGGACTCCATCCCATCAGTTATAACCAAGGAGAAGAACAAGGTTTTATTCCAAAAAATGATCTAGAGGAATTCAAGAGAGCTACTTTCCAACTAAACCCGGACAAGGCTCCAGGTCCAGATGTCTTTACTACAACCTTCTTCCAAACGTACACGAGACTTGGTTTGGGTGGTTGAAGAATCGAGGAGGAAGATGACAATGTTGAGGGCCTTAAGTCATACCTTTTTGGCTCTTATCCCGAAAAAGAGTTACCCACAAGAAATGGGAGATTTTAGACCCATTTCCTTATGCAACATGATCTATTAGATTGTGACTAAAGTTATTGCAAATAGACTTAAACTGGTCCTCAAAAACCTCATCTTAGATGAACATAGTGGTTTTCCTTCTGGTAGGTCCATTGTGGAAGGGATTATCACTACCCATGAAACATTGCATTCAACAAGGAAATCCAGGGATGCTTGCATGATCCTGAAACTAGACATTCTAAAAGCCTATGAATTGGCGGGTAGGCAATTCCTATTAAAAGTCCTAGGAAAATTCGGTTTTGGCAACTATTGGATTAATTGGGTCAAGAGTTGTCTGGTGACGACCAAATTTTTAGTTCTAATCAATGGAGCAATCCATGGTTTCTTTCCTTCTACCAGAGGCATCCAACAGGGAGATCCAATATCTCCCTCTCATCATTACCATGGCATAAGCTCTCAGCAAAACAATTGGAAAATTGCACCAGGAAGGTTCATGGCATGGGTTAAATGTGGCGATTGGAGTTGAAGATACCACTCATGTTCAATTTGCAGATGGCACTATACTCTTCAGTAAATCTAGTAGGAGTGAAGCCTGGAACAATCAAGACATGTCCTGATGAATACTGTATGGCATTAGGCTAGAGTATTAATTAGCAAAAGTCAAAAGTGTTCTTCCTCAATACCCAACCCAAACTGCAAAGAGTATTATCTAGAATTCTAAATTTAAGAGTTGCCAACTTTCCAGGTGGATTTCTAGGTAGACCTCTATTTGTAGGAACTAACTGTTAGCAACAACCAAGTAGGAAAAATGAGAGGGGGGGAGGGGGTTTATCAGTTTTCACCAAATTAAAGAAATTAAGCACAATCTTAGATTTGATCAACTACAACAATAGTAAAGATAAACACAATGATAGCACAACACACACCACCGATAATTTGATGTGGAAAAGCCGGTTAAGGAAAAAACCACTGTGGGAACCTACCCACAATAAGATGATACTTTGCAGTAGTATGTGAAATATTATAATGGGGAATGTACATGCATTCAAGCACACTGCCTAGAGCTCACTACTCAAAATTAATGATCTAGAAGGCTACAACCCTCAAGGAAGTCTCATTGACTTACAAATATATTTAGACAACAATTCAATTAAGATGAACTGAAAGAATAACATCTACAAATGTTTGATGATAATTTCGGTTAAGCACAATTGTGTTCTCTGCACACACTTATCTGAATGATAAATTTGCTAAGATTATACAAACAACTCTTTAAAATCTCATATAAATCCTAGACACTCATAGACACCCCAAATTACATGAATATAACATGCATATATACCGATCATCAACCTTGACAACAAGGCCAACTAAACCCATAACACCCAAATACAAAATTACATCACCTAATACAAATATGAACCACTGCACCAATAAAATGTCACAAATTACATAACATGGACCCAAACCAAATCCTCAAACATGCAACACTACCATAAGTTACGCCAAGATCATCCGTAACATGCTATACCACCACAAATACCACATACCCATGAAGAACACCACCAGACCCAAAAGGTCATCAATAACTCACACAAAAATGAATTCAAATCATCAAAACAAATCGAACATAATCAGGAAACACCAACAATCATGTTATAACCATCTACAATAGCTTCACCAACACCACTTATCAAAACCTTCATTGATCAACTCAACTCAAGAATGCTTAAGAACATATAAAAACAACAAGTTGGACAAGAAAGATAACTTCTGGAGCACCAAATCATGAACCATCTAAATTGAAGATACACATTAACATCCCAAACACTTCCCCAAAACTGCAACTCAAGATACGATCACACTGGAGCACAATAGATTGAATACCAGAACAATGCAGCACTGAACACTGAAAAACCAATCCTCATACTGGAATCCATAACTCAATAAGATCATTACATAACATCATGAAATCCACACTAAATCTCTAGTTGATTCAACAAATTCAACATGTAAACCAACCAGATCAACTCTCTGCAATCACCAGAACACCAAAACACAGGAATATGTTGACATCAATGACAACAACATATCCTAACAGCAACAATATCCAACAATCTCCCCCTTTGGCATTTATGGAAACATATGAATGTGAAAAATAATCAATGCAAAGAAAGAAATCAACCTCTAGCAAACTCCCCCTAAGATCATGCTCATAAAAGATAGATCACTTTTTCACATGTATCTCTCCCCCCTTTGACATCAATGCAAAAGTCTCATAACATCTCCCTCTCAAAATTGCACAAATTAAGATTCTCTCTCCCTTAAACTCATAACCAATTGAACCACATACTGACTACTCCAATAGAGCAACAATACCAACTCATAAATCTAGATAAGGGGATAAGACTATGAAGTCCACTAGATTGATGCAACTCAATGCATCTTAGTTCTCATCAGGAGGGGCATAGACCCCTAACTTGTCTCTCAAATAAACAAATATACCTACAGGCAAAGGCTTAGTAAAAATATCTACAATCTAATCCTTTGTAGATACATACTCCAGCTTAACTTCATCCTGACTAACTTTCTCCCTCAAGAAATGATACTTGATTGATATATGTTTAGTTTTAGAGTGCAATACTGGATTCTTTGAAATATTAATAACATTTGAATTATAACATTATATAACAGTAGGCTCATCATAAACAACTTTGATATCTTTTAATATTTGCTTCATCCAAACAACCTGTGTACAATTTCCAACAACAACAATATACTCAGCTTCAATAGTAGATAATGAAATAGAATCTTGTTTCTTACTTGCCCATGTCACAAGTTTATTTCTAAAAAAGAATGCACCACTAGAGGTACTCTTCCGGTCATCAACATCACCTACCCAATCAACATCAGTATAAGCACATAACATGAAATCATCATTCTTCGGATACCAAAGGCCATAATCAATTGCCCCTTTCAAGTATCTGAATATCCTCTTAACAACAACAACACGAGTCTCTTTCAGACCATCTTGGAATCTAGCACAAAGACATACAACATGAATAATATCAAGTCTAGTCTATGTCAAGTAGAGTAGTCCACCAACCATAGATTTGTATAAGGTCTGATTAACCTTTAGAGATTCATCATTCTTAGACAACTTGCAACTAGTCACCATAGGGGTTGCAACTGGCTTAGAATCAACTAACCCAAATTTCTTCAGTAGTTCTTTCACATATTTAGATTGAGAAATGAAAATACCTTTACCAATCTGAGAAATCTGTATTCCTAAGAAAAATTTCATGTCACCTATCATAGACATCTCAAAATCTTTCTGCATATCTTCAACAAACTTCATACTCAAATCATCATCTCCTCCAAAAATAATATCATCAACAAAGACCTCAACAATCAAAATATTATCCTTATCAATCTTGAAATACAAGTTACTATCAATAGTACCTTTGGTAAATCCCAAATTCATCAAATACCTGCCCAATCTAGCATACCAAGCTCTAGGGGCTTGTTTTAGTCCATATAGTGTCTTCTTCAATTTGCAAACCATGTCTCCTTCATCTGATAAAGAAAATCATCTAGTTGCCCAATGTAAACTTCCTCTTCCAGATCACCATTCAAAAAGGTTGACTTGACATCCATCTAATAAAATTTGAAATCTTTATGAGTAGCATATGCAAATTCTCCTCATATTCAATACCTTCTTGTTGAGAACAACCTTTGTAAACTAGTATAGCTTTATTCCTAACAACTTCATCGACTTCATTTAGTTTATTGTAGAACACCCATTTAGTACCAATCACATTCTTGTCCTTAGGCCTCAGAACAAGTTCTCATGTGTTGTTCTTTTCAATCTAATTCAGTTCTTCTTCCATAGCTTTTATCCAATTTTCATCCTTACACACTTCAATAACATCTTTAAGTTCAACTTTAGAAATCAAACATACCTCTTCAGTGGTCATCACACCTTTATTCTTATTACCAATAATCTAATTTTCTGAATGATTCAATCTTACATACCTCAGAGTCTTCTGATTTTCTACATTTTGAAATTCTTCACCGACAACTATCTCTATACTCACTATCTTCATCGGACCAGTCTTCTCTAGGCTCTCAATCTACACAACATCACAATCATTACATTCATATCCTCTTGCTCTGATTTGCTTTCTAGGGTTTTCATCAACTTGCACATTTTCACTTTCAACTATCTTCTTCAGTCTCTTATTGTAACACCGGTAGGATTTGCTTTTAGTAGAATATCCCAAGAATATTCCTTCATCACTTCTTGCATCAAATTTCCCTAAATCTTCATCTCTTTTGATATAACATTTTCTTCCAAAGATTCTGAAATATCTAATAGTAGGAACAATACCAAACCACAACTCATAAGGAGTCTTACCAGAATCACCTTTTATATGCACCCGGTTCAATGTGTAAACAACAATGCTAATAGCTTCTCTCTAAAAGATCTTCAGAACATTTCATTTAATCAAAACAGTTCTTTCAACATCTACAATGGTTCAATTATTTCTCTCAACAACTCCATTCCGCTGAGGTGTTCTAAAAGCAGATAATTGTCTCTTGATTCCATGCTTCTCACAGAATGAGTCAAACTCAGCTAATGTGAATTCTCCTCCATGGTCAGATCTCAGGCATTTCATCTTCAATCTTGTCTCAGTCTCCACCTTTTCTTTGAATATCTTGAATTTCTCAAATGATTTAGACTTTTCTCTCAAAAAGGTCATCCACATCATCCTGGAAAAATCATCAATCAACAACATCAAATATCTATCACCCTGCACATTTCTCACTCTTATAGGTCCACATTAGTCAGTATGTACAATACCTAGCAATCTATTAGATGTATATTGCTTTCTTTTGAATGAAACTCTTGTTTGCTTTCCCAATTGACATTCCTTACACACCGGATTAGATGGCTTAATAACATTAGGCATATCTCTAACAACTTGAGTAGAACTTATCTTAATCATGCAGTCAAGTTAACATGACACATTCTCCTATGCCACAACCAACTTTCATCAATCTGTGCAATCAAACAACTTTTCTCACCAGCATTCAAATGTAACCTATTACCTCCAGTCTTAGTACCAAATGCAATCTCTATACCAAATCTATTCAAGGTCTTGCATTTCCCATTCTAAAATTGAAAATTAGAACCCTTGCCAACTAGTTGTTCAACACTCAAAAGATTATGTTTTAGACCTTCAATATATAGAACATTGTCAGTATTATGCTTACCATCAGGAGAAATAACACCTCTTCCTCAGATCACACAAGCTTTATCATCACCAAATCTTACAATATCGCCATCATACTTTTCCATGTTTACAGATTTAGCTTTCTCACCTATCATATGATGCGAGCGGCCATTATCAATCACCCATTCATCTTTTTCTTCAACTCTAGTAACTAGAGATTTCTCTTCACTAATGCAACTTGTAGAATCTTTAGATATTGGAGCATCCTCTCTGATAGACATGAATACAACTCTTCTTTTGAGTTTCCTTGCTTATACTCATCATCTGTCACACCTTTATTAACAACATAATAACATTTATTCTGATATTTGAACTTCTGGTTAGGCTTATCATACTTGTCATGCTTATTATCCTTATCATATTTCTCATACTTAGACATCCTTTCAAGACACCTAGAAGCAAAGTGTCCTATCTTATTACATGAGAAACATTTCAAAGACAATTTTCCATCATACTTACCAACACCTTTAGGTAGTCTTCTTGCAATCAAGGCTTCAAGTTCTTCCAACTCTTTCTCTTGCTCTTCCATTTCTCTTCTTTCTCTTTCATATCTGGAAACTAGACATGAACTTTCTCTTGGATCATACTTCATCTTCTCGAATACAAAGGCTTTAAATGTAGTCTCAGTCTTTTCACGTGATTCACCAAATTCTTTCATCTTAAAGGCAAATATCTTTCCAACCAACATATCTCTAGTTACAGTAGTCATAGTCCAGATCTCATCTATAGCCAAAACTTTAGATTTATAAGGAGGCAAATATCTCAACACTTTAGCTACTATCTCATCTTCTTCAAGGATTCCATCGAGATATCTGATACCCGTCACAAGCTCATTCACCTTATCCATAAAGGTAACTATGTTCTCATCATCTCCTATTTGCAACCTTTCATACTTTCCTTTCAAGCTCTGCAATTTACCAACTTTCATAGTTTTATCACATTCATACAAGGTTTCAAGCTTCTTCTAGATCTCATGTGCAGTCTGCAAAACCCATCACATTAGTCATCCCTAAATTAGATAAGGCACTATACAATGCTTCCTTTTCTCTAATGTTGAATTCGGCTTCCTTTATCTCATTTGGAGTAGCAGGTCCATTCTGAGGCACAACATATACATTCTTTGTGATCTTCCAATAATCATCTCCAAGACACTTCAAGTAACATTCAATTTGGTCCTTCCAGCTAGTGTAAATACTTCCATCAAATCTATGTCTCTCTCTCTCTCTCTTGAAAAGAAAAATAGAAGCAAGAGATGTCATCTCGGATCTCCTCAAGCGGTCAAGCTTCTCTCAAAGGATCTAGCTCTGATACCAATTGTTAGAAACAACCAAGGAGGAAAACTGAGAGAGGGGATGAATTAGTTTTCACCAGATTAAAAAATTAAGCACAATCTCAGATCTAATCAATTGTAGCAATAATAAAGAGAAGCACAATGATATCACAACACACAATACGAAGAATTTGATGTGGAAAACCCGATTAAGGAAAAAGCCACAATGGGAACCTACCCACAATAAGATGATACTTTGCAGTAGTATGTGAAATATTACAATGGGGAATGCACATGTATTTAGGCACACTGCCTAGAGCTCACTGCTCAAAATAAATGACTTGGAAGACTACAATCCTTAGGGAAGTCTCACTAACTTACAAAGATATTTGGACAACAATCCAGTTAAGATGAATTGAAAGAATAGCATCTAGAAATGCTTGATGATAGTTCTAGTTAAGTCCAATTGTTTGCTTTGCAACACACTTCTCTAAATGATAAATTTGTTAATATTGCACAAAAAAATATCTCAAATCTCATGCAAATCCCAGACACTCACAAACACCTCAAATGATATGAATATAACATCCATATATACCGATCATCAACCTTGACAACAAGGTCGGCTAAACCCATAACACCCAAATACAAAATTACATCACCCAATACAAATATGAACCACCAGACCAATACAATGCCACAAATGACATAGCATGGACCCAAACCAAATCCTCTAATACGTAACACTACTAAAAATTATGCCAAGATCATCTGCAACATGCTATACCACTGGGAATACCGCATACCCATGAATAACACCATCGGACCCAAAAGGTCATCAATAACTTGAACAAAAATGAATTTGGATCATCAAAATAAATAGAACATAATCAAGAAACACAAACAAGCACCTTATAACCATCTGCAATAGTTGCACCAAAACCACTTATCAAAACCTTCACTGATCAACTCAACTCAAGAATGCTCAAGAACAAATAACAACAACAACTTGGACTAGAAAGATAACTTGTGGAGCACCAAATCATGAACCATCTGAATTGAAGATACACATTGACATCCCAAACACTTCCCCAAATTCGTAACTCAGGATATGATCACACTGGAGCACAACGGATCGAATACCAGAACATTACAACGCTGAACACTGAAAAACCAATCCTCATACCAGAATCCCTAACTTGATAAGATCATTACATAGCATCATGAAATCCACACTAAAACAAGTATCTCTAGTTGATTCAACATATCCAATGGATAAACCAACTAGATTAGTTCTCTGCAATCACCGATACACCAAAATAGAAGAATATGTTGACATAAATGACAACAACATATCCTAGCAACAACAATATCCAACACTAACAAGGTTAACTATTGGGAGAAATTGATTAGCAAGTGCAAAAGTAAACTAGAAAGTTGGAAAGGAAAATGGTTGTCCTTTGCAGGGAGACTCACCATGATTAAATCTGTGCTATCAGCTATCCCAGTTTTTCCTAATATGGTCTATCTCAAAATCCCAATGGCTATGGAGGGGGAGCTAAAATAAATTGCCTCTAGTTACTTGGAAGAAAATCCATCAGCCAAAGATTTTTGGGGGAATTGGAGTTAAATAATTGTCAATTATGAATCTAGCCATGGGGACCAAACTAGTCTTAGGGGAAATCTATAGCAACATCAAGTGAAATCACAATAATGGTTCCCACTTTCTGGCCAACTTTGACACTTAGATGAACATTTAAAAAAAAATGTTCACTTTCTAACACCTATAAATTTTAAACCATTAAGAATTTGAAGATGATGTAAAGTAGTGATTTGTAATTGTTGTCACGAAGGAAAGTAAATCAATACCAATACTTGAGCAATCCCATGCAACATGGAATCTAAATCGAGCTTGTGGATCAGCTCATAATGAGATTGAATCTCTGGGTTATGGTTCAACTTCCTTTGAATACCTCCTAAAACTAAAAAATGGGTGTGGAAAAGAGTAAGAGATGGTTTGAAATGTTGAAAAACTGAAACTATTTTGGGAGGTGATGCACCAAACTATGATTATGAAACTTGCCATAACAACTCACGAAAAACCACAAAATTCTACTAACACAAAGTTATTATCTTTTCAATCACAAAATTGATTCCTAGAAAGGTTAAGGAATTAGCAAAACTTGGAAGAAAAAAAAGATTTCACAAGCAAACTTGACATAAAACTGACAACACAAACTAAGACCTGTGATTTGGTGAAAAACAATGATGCATGCACATTAAAGAGATGAAATATTCAAGGCTTCAGATGAAACAAAAAAATCACTTCTATGAAATCTATCATGAACAAACACAACTACAAAGTTAAACTCATAAAATTTTACAAATAAAAGAAGTCTTTTGCAAACAATATGACTGAAAAACAGGTGTAAATATCTCTATATCAATGAATGAGCTAGAAATCTCTACAAATTCTCTTAAGGTAAGAGAATAAAAAAGGCAGGAACTAAGGAAAAAGTTAACAAGATCTCCTCTATATACAATAATCTAGGGTATGCAAACCCTAGATCAAAATTGCCCTCCAAAAAGTAAACTGAAGTTTGAAATCCGAGCTCAAAAGAAAAGCCTAAAAAATAGGTGCCAAATCTGCATGAAAAGATGCCAAGATTATGTCAAGATTCCCTCAAGTCAATATGCAACTAAAAAAGACTCTCAAAATAGCCTCAAACTGCTGATATCTACTCTCTGTCAACTGAAACTACTGTTGCAACACATCTTCAACTATATGCATGTGTGTATAAGGGGAAAATAGAATAATTATTAAAGTTAGCTAATAATGACTTCACTTTTAATATTTATTATGTATATGTAATCTCATCCTTATATCTATATAATAAATATTAGAAGTGATTTATAAAAATATCACTTTAATATTTATTTTACAACTCAGTTATGCATGTATGCATATGCCAGAAAAACTCTAAGGGTAAAAACTATTAATTATTTATATAATTAAATAGAAGTATAAAGATTAAAAATCTTTATATTATTTATGATTTACTTCTATATAAATAAAAAAATTAATATATTAATAATGGTAATATTTTATTTTATTTTCACCATTATTTAATATATAAAATATAATAATATTTATTTAATTATTATATTAATATAAGCTTAATAGTTTGTATTCCTTACAAAATGAAACACTTAACATGTGTTAAGTGGGAGCCCTAGGCTTGACCACTTAAAAGTTGGAACCCACGACTCAACCACTTAATGTAATATTAATAGCAGTTTTAAAATAAAATAAGCCCATAAAAAATCCCAAGGAATTAGGGCATAGTGGGTAAAAAGCATGAACACCCTAAAAACATTTTATTTTTTATTCTTTTGTCTTCCCTGAGAAGAACTTGCTGCTGCCTGCATGCTGGAACTTGAACTAGGGTTTTAAGGGCTGGAACTGAAAGTGATGACCATTCTACTATGACTTTGAGCATGGTATGTGATTGTTTCCTCCTTTATCCATCTTTTGCAGTTATCTTTCTTGAAAAGAATAGAAACCCTTTTCTGAAAAGCATGCACTTAGGGTTTTATGCGTTTCACACATGGATTTCCCAATTTATGCATGAATATAGACCTTCTTATCTGAATATTTGTTCTTTTAAACATGCATTATAGCTAGGGTGACCCTTAGAGGGTTTTGTTGTGTTTTATTCACTATTATCTTTCTGCCCTTTTCATCATGTTGCCATTCCTTTGGAAAGATTCACTACAGAGACATTTTTTGAAAAGACATGCATGTATTAGGGTTTGGGTTTACATCTCTATTCTTTTCAAGTTGTAAAATCTTTGTATTTTATGTAAACGCTTGAAGAAAAGATAGAAATTGAAATTCTGTGGATATCTAGGGTTTCAGGATGAAACCTTAGCTATGCACAGGGTTTCAATTTGATTGTAATATTTGTTGATCAAATCCATTTATTATGTAAAGTATATGGTTGTTGGACTTTAGCATGCATTGTATCATCATTTTCACCCTTCTGGTCTTAGGTTTTTCACTATGAATGGAGTTTGAGAACTTCCATGACCTATGTGATCATGCCATGGTAATCTATGACCGTGAGAGACATTTGACTTGCTTTCCTATTCTCTTGTAATGCTATGATTTTATGTGATATCTCTGGCCATACTGTATATTTGTGTTCTAGGACTATGATTTCTTATACTCTCTATAATCATCTCCTTTGATTGTTGCACTATTACATCTTTTTCATTGTATTGGCTCTGTATCCCTTAGTGTAGGAATTTTAGTCTTAGCTAATCATGTAGTGCTGTCATAATGTATATTTTCTTTTCTTAGCATATGCTATTATATGAGATCCTCATTGCAGTAACTTATGGTCTTCAACCTTGACTGTGCATTCATTGGATGCTAATGATTGCAAAGACTCTCATTGTCTTTAGGCTGTGATCTTCTTCTTTTTGTATTTGTGCAGGCAATATCTCTATTATAAGTCTGTCTCCTTTGTCTATAAAAGACAATGTATTTCTCTTTGCTGCTCTATAAAAATGAAGGCTTTTTGTAATCTTGACACTATCTTTGCATCTCTTGTTGTCTTTTTGACAGTGATCATATGATGTCTATCATTGATGCTCATGTTGGGACCTACTTTTGTACTTTAAATAGTATTACTGCTCTTTGAGTTTGTTGGTTCTAAGAGAAGAAGACTACTGTTCTGATCTTGCTCACTGTTTTGAAGATGCATGAATGACTATCACAGTGAGCTCACGACATATAAGATTGCCTTTGAGACTGTATATATGGCTTATGATCATTGGTTTTCTTTGTATATGAACTTGCAATAAGACCTTATGAAAACTTCTGTGCTCTCAATGTAGATTTGAAAGCTCTGTGTTTGTCACAACCTTGACTGTGCAAACTGACTGTTTGATCTCTATGGTTTGCACTTGATATTAGTCATGACATATGATGTTCCTCAGCTATGACATTTTTCTTTGACGATGTTAAGATTGTGAAAAAATGCTTTGGACTATACTTTCATGACATGGTATATTAATATGAACTCATCATTGTGCTTATTATTTCAAGTCTTTTTTACTGAAGCATCTTTCTTTGTTGAGAACACTTGTTGTTACTCTACTATGGACTGTCAACTCCTGTGGCCATTCTTGACAATTATTTTACTATATATACCATAGTTTAACTACTCGCGACTTGAATTGACTCACCGAGCCCCTGGGAAAAAAACTCGGGGAAAACTCGAGAAAAACTCGACAACTTAAAAACACGATTAAACTTAGTAAAAACTGCATTTTTTTGTAAAATTTAATGAGAAGATGCATCCAATGAGTCAATAAATGATAACACAAAAGAAACAAGCTGATTCTAGATATATTTAAATGCAAAGTGTCTACAAAATCGCATCCTAATGAGGAACGCTGATGGCTGGAAGCCTGGAAGCAAAATAGTAAATTACTAAATAGTTTTTGTAAAAACAAAAGTAAATACATCATTACAAGTTACAATTACAACTTCCTCTTCCCAACTATAGCAAAAATTTGGGGAGAGGTAGAACTAGAGGGTCTAGACTGTCTAGTCATATAAGTCTGTTGTGGGCGTGACTATGCCTCCTTGCTCGGTATGGATGATTGAGACTCATCCTCCATCCTAGATGAAGCTATGTCTCCACCTGCTTCTAGCACTAGAAATGAATCCTCATCCTTATCTTCATCCTCCTTAATGTCATCCAACCTGAAACCAAATCCACCCCCCTCCTCCATAGCCCGCCTCTCTAAATAAGTGATGTCAGTGTCGAAAAACAATGGAGGCTTCTCTTGTGATGTCCAATCACTTTAAGGATCTACATCATCCAAGTCAATTGAACCACCTTCTAGTTCCTCTACCTTCCTTACGCGCAATCGAAGATTATATTGCACGTAGACAAGGTCATTGAGCCATTTCTGCGCTAACTTGCTCCTCTTCTTCGTGTGGATTGCTTCAAACAAGCTCCAATTGTGCTCACAATTGGATGAACTACAAGGCTAACATAAGACTCTTAGGGCAATTTTTTTGAGATGTGGGGTGTTTCCACCCCAATTTTGCCACCAAGCATCTACAAAATAAATAAAATGGAAAACTTAGAAAGCAAAGAGAAAAGAGAAAACACAATTTATCAATCATTTTAGTCTTTAGATCCCAAAATCCAAATGGTAAATGTTATACTTGGGGTTTGAGTGGATCTTCCTCTCCTAGCCAGCTCTGAAGAGAATAGCTTACCCCTTCCTCCCTCATAATTTTGGAGCTCACTTATAATGTGGTCTCTCTCCTCAACATCAGGTACCATCCTCTCAATGCATGTACTAAGACCCTCCATGAATTCTCCATTCAAATCTGAGCGAGAACCCCTAAACCTAAAATGAGGGTTGAGGAAGTACCCTTCTGCATGAATGGGTTGGTGGAGTTATTTGTTCCACCTCCTATCAACAATTTCCCAAATGGGATCAAATTTGAGCCTAACCCCCTTGTAGTAATTTTTGATAGACTCCTTGGCCCTATCCATGACCTCATAAAGATATCCCATTGGGGTTTTATGCGCCATCCACCAAGCGAAGAACTCTAACCAAGGGCTCTGACACCTACAATTGAAAAATACAAATTACAAAAAGATGAAAATTTAAATAATGAAGTTACAAATTAGTAATGAGAGACTTGAATTTGATCAATACTAAGAGTGGGGGTGAATTAGTATGCCAAAAATCTTTGCACTAAAACACTTTGCAAGACTAACAATAAAACGGTAAAACAATTTAGCAGACAAATCGGTTAGCACACATGCAAACCAAATAGCTAATAATGCATTCACCCACAGAAGCACAAACACCATAACACAAGAGATTTTGATGTGGAAACCCAAATGGGAAAAACCACGGTGAGATGGAACTCACAAGTAACTATCTGCAGAATAGGAACTAGACCGGTTAAGGTCTTACAATGTTCTTTACCAGAACAGATCTTGTTAGGAATCTCAATCTCTGTTAGGAGATAAGTTTGATTAAAGACTACCTTGCTAGAGGATTTTAGATCCACAGATGTGAACCACCCTGTTAGAGGATTTACAAGAGGCTTTTGGGCCTACCTGGTTAAGGGCTACAAACTTGTCAAAGATGTGAGTAATCAACAAATGATTGATCTAGCTAATAGCACAGATTGCTTGGTTAGATCCTTGATAGCTCGTTCCTAATGCATTCCAACATTACTTCAGTCTTCTACACATTCATACTCTCTCTAACTCCTCAACCACCTTAAACCCTAGCAATAACATCAATCGCAACAACAACCTAAAACCCTAGACATGATGTCCTTATAAAGGAATCTAATTTCATGTCGGTCCAATAGGATTACAATACAATTTCCTAGATTCAATGTATCTAGACGTATCTGGTAACACGACACAAAAACCACTGCTAAAGTGTCGGCACCATCAAACAATCAGTGGATGGTAACTCATCACAAAATGCTGGTTGGTAACTCATCACAGAGTATTACCGGTTCATACAAAATACCGGTTCAAGCAAAATACTGGTTGCCGGTTTGACAAAATGAAGACTGGGAAATATGTGTTCTACCACTTTGATCCTTCGTACCGCTTGAGATCCTCAAGCCTCTTGGGGTCAACATACCGTTTCAGATTGGTAATCACTTTCTGTAAAACACCAATAGTCTAAGGACTATAATGCATCATACCGGTTGGAACATGTACCGGTTGAGCTTTAACTTATACATACAAAAATGATCTCAATGAAAGTGTGTGTCCATCAATGACAATCATATCATAATCATCAAAAATGCCAACAATCTCCCCCTTTGGCATTGATGGCAACACTTAGGAAATTTTGACATCTAAGTGTTTTACAACAAAAATATGCTAGAATCAAAATTACTATCCCTTTTGCAGAAAATACAATGTATACTACTTCTTAACAGAAATAACATGAAAGTATACATCAAAACATGCAAAATTTATACTTCTCCCCCTTTGCCAACAATGACAAAAATAATATTACAGACTAACACCTGTATCATTAGTAAAATAATAAGAGTTTATGATAGTAAGGAATAAAACTTGTCAAAAATAGATTTAAAGTCCTGCAAGAATTGTTTCATAGATAAAGACCAGGACTCAAGTAGGGAGGTGGCTATTTATTTCTCTGTCTGCATCTGGGAGACCTATTCTTCCATGGTGTCTATTGTGCTCATCTCCTGTGTTGCCATTAAGGCATCCAGATTAAGATAGCACTTTTGAAGTATTTGCAGATGTGGGAGTAGAACCAGTTGTAGCTCTTGTAAATCTCGTGACTGGGTGTTGATCTCATGCTCTATTTTAGTAGACTAGATATGAAACTAGTGAACGGTTTTCCCATAAGCAGTAAAGGAGTCATATGGCAGCTTGAAGGTGCTCATATATAACTGCAAATCAGATTGAAGCTTTTGCTTCTGTGCAAGAACATCATCACAAAACAGATGGGGTTGGAAAATCTTGCTGAGTAGAAGATTCCCCTCATCTAGAGCATTCCTTATATCCTTCTGTGCTTTTTGCAGTTTAGACTAGAGCTCATTAAGCTTCTTCACCAGGGCAATGTTGAGAGCCTTTTGATGCTCTTTCTTGGCATTTGCCTCTGCTACCTCCTCTAAGATTTGCACTTGATCATCCTCTACTATGCATAGGAGCTTCAACTGGGCCAATGATGAGTCAGTGCTAGGGAGGTTTGTGCTGGGTAACAAACTGGTAAGAGTGTCCACTGCTGCTTGGATCACATCTTGCTCCTTTTTCCTCCATATCACTTCAAGGCATTCTTGAGCAACCTTGATGCTCTGTAGTAGCTCCATTTCACTTGCAGACTGGAGGTCAATGGGACTGGTGAGGTCAGCCAGTTTGGCTTGACTACCGGTTGCCTTAGGAGTCTCCATCTGTGTGCTTTTTACCGCTTCTGCTTCCTTGTCCTCCTCTGCCTTTTTCTTCTCCGCTTCTTTTCTCTTTTCCTCTTCCTTATCCTCCTCTGCCTTCTTCTTCTCTGCTTCCTTCCTCTTCTCCTCTGCCTTATCTTCCTCTTCCTTCTTCTTTTTTGCTTCCTTTCGCTTCTCCTCTTCCTTTCTCTTCTTCTCATCCTCTTCCTCTTTCTTCTTCCTTGCATCTTCTTGTTTCTTTTTCTCTTCTTCCTCTTCTTTTCTTTTCTTCTCTTCTTCTTTTCTCTTTTCTTCCTGTTTCCATTTTTCCTCATCTTCTTCCTTCTTCTTCTTGTCCTCTTCCTTTTTCTTCTTCTCCTCTTCATCCTTCTTCTTCTTCTCCTCTTCATCCTTCTTCTTCTTCTCCTCTTCATCCTTCTTTTTTTTCTCCTCTTCTGCTTTCTTCTTCTCCGCTTGCTTCTTGGCTTCCTCCTCTTTGTCCTCAGTTTCCTTTTGTTTTACCTCCTATTCCACTTGCTTCTCCTATCCTATTGCTTCTGATGGTGTACCCTAAGCAACATCCTCTCCATCCAGAGTATCAACATCAATAGTGTCGATAGGTTCAACAACCGGATTTACTTCATCATCAAACACTTCATCTGGTTTTGTCACTGTCGGTTCTTGTTCAGCCGTCTTGTTAGCTTGAAGCACTTTATGCATATGAACCACTGTTGTGATATGTAGATGAGTGTCTTTTTCAACATCAATTCTTCCTTCCAACAACTAGAGTCTTCTTCTTCTGGTGAAGAAGAGTCCTTTATTTTGGTTAATGACATCAAATAATTCTAAATTTGACAGGTCAGGAAAGTATTAAGCAAAAACGTTCTCCTTGATTTCCTATTCTTTCTCTATGGCAATGCACCATTTATTATCTAGGGACTTATACAAAGAATCCAGTGTCTCAGATCTAATTTCTGAGGGCGATCGGTCATTAACACATAAGTACTTAATGATTTCTTTTTCAACTGCTTCTTTTTCATCATCATCATCAAAATCATCAAAACAATCAATCAAATCATTCAACACTTTTCTCCTAATGTTTTTGATAGTTATTTGACAATGTGTCAAAGGTTTGTAGGAGGAGATATCAATATTTTTTGGTGCCGATGATGTCGGTTCATTCTTTGTCTTCTTCTTTGCTTGTCTTGTCTTCTTAGGTTTTTCCTCAGACACAGTTTCTTCTGAGTCCGATGAGGCATTCCTTGTTTTCCTCTTTCTCTTGAAGAATTTGGTAGGTGCTGCTACTGGTTTCTTCTTTGTAGGTGACCGCTTGGTCACTTTGGGACCTACTACAGTAACTGGTGCCGATATCGAAGGCACTACCTTTCCTTTCTTTTCAGGGGGTTCTTCAACCAGTGCAACCCTTTCCAGATAGGTGCCGGTTCTTTTTTCCTTGGGATCTAGGGGTGAGGCAATTAGGGCAGAGGCATACCCATCCACCATATCATACATCACCTCATAGCCCATAGGCTCCACCTCTTCCTATCTGGGCTCAACAACCTCCATTATGCATTGATCAACTTTGATGATAAAGCGGATATCATCTTCATACTTCTTGACTATGTCACTGGATATCCTCATCCTCAAGCTCATCTTGCTTTTGAACTCATCAAAGTACTTGTTCAGAACATCAGGGTAGCCAGTTTTGACTGCTTGTAGACTTTCTTTGATCTGATTGGTAACCGGTTGGTCCGCAGACCATTGAATGTCTCCCACTCCTGGGAAGTATCCTTGGAAATAAAAGAATAATCCGACCAGTAGCTGACCAAACTTGAACTTCAATGCATTATCCTATTTGATTGATTTTAGATTCAATAGGAGTTGCCTTTGCATCCCGGTGTAGAGTTCGAATGATGCATCTTCCTTGATCATCCGGTAAGTGGCATTTACTGTAGCAGCAGATACAAAGTTAATTCTGCTGGTTGAGAACATCCGATATTCAATCACCATACATGCATATTTCATGAGGTCATCCTTGATGGAGTTAACAATCATTCCTCGTGAGTCGCTCACTGAACCAGTGAGCTTTGACATTTCCATCTTGTTGACCTTTCTTAGGGCTGACACTTCCCCTGTATTGCAAAAACCGGTGATGACATGAATAGCTTGTGGAGTGATATCATGCATTCTCTCCAGGTACATTTTGTCACCATGAACTCTGCTCAGAATGATTCTAATATGATCATCTGTGAAATCCTCAAGGAAGTAAACCGCATTGTGAAGTTTCTTCTTCTCCAAAATGCTATACTCCGGTTTGATCTTCTTATTCTTCCCACATAATAGACCTAGCTGCGAATGGATCATAAGAGACCCTAGGTCTTCAATTTTGTAGTCTATATAATCTGAAATCCCTTCTTCTACTATAATCCCAACCGGTACTTGTGACAAAGCATTATATTTTGATTTTATTTGAATGAAATCCATAGAATCGACAGTTGCACTAGAACTATCATGCGATGCGGAAGCCATGACAAAATAGAAATATCGAGAAATACCTTTCGAAAAATGAGAATTTAGGGCTTTGCAGCTTCCACTTCACCTTCCACTTCGTCGGTTGCTGAATCACCAGTTGAGTTCTTCTCTTGACCGTTTGCAATTTGCTTTTGAATCTCCTTCAAGGTTTCCAAAATTTCTCTGAATCGCAGCACAAATCACTTTTTCATCGCTCTGTACTTGAAAACCTTCTTCACTTCAAAAAATGATAGTGAGAAATGATTTGAAAATTCCTTTTAAACATATTCCTCACCTATCGTAATTAATGCTCCACCATTAAGGCATAAACCCTAATTTGCCTTTTACCATTTCCGGTCTTCCGCCAAATGATAGGTATCATATACCGGTTAAGGTCTTTTACCGGTGTAAACCGAGGGTTCGAAACATTTTGCCGTTTGCTCCCCCTAAGCTTTTCTGATGCTTAGTTTGCTGGTTCCGATATTTCCACATTAGGTGTAGAAACCAGTTCTTCTTGTAACACCATTGGTTTCTTCTTCCAGGTTTTGTTCATATCTGCTTGAACAATGTCAACATCAATCTTTCCTTTCGAAGTGACCGATATATCATCAGATATGTTCTTTCTTGATCTATAGAATCTGGCAATGTGACCCAGTTTGTTGCAGTGATAGCAGACCAATCCAGGTGCTCTCCAAGGTCCATTATTCATGTTGTCATTCTTCCTCCTGTATGTTGCAACAATGTGACCATGACCATGACAGACCATACAGTTTTCTCTCCATCCGGTTGCCACTTGATAGCCACCGCTTCTTGACTGATGATTGAAAGCATTAAACTGGCTGTGATTTTGGTTCACAAAAGGTTCAGGACCAACTCCTTGGGTCCTTTGAGGATATCTTCCAGTGTTATTCATAACACACCTGCATTCAGATGCTCTATGCCCAAACTTGTTGCATGCATAACAGTTATCATTGAATTTATAGGATCTAGGCTTATCAATTAGAAAATAAGGAAAATTATTGTAAGCCTTACTCCTACACACATTGGCAATATGTCCTTCTTTAAGACAGTTAAAGAAAATAGGTTTAAACTTTTGTTTACCTTTATCCTTTGATGCTGGTTGATTCTTTGATGTTCCAGCATTTGTACCAGAGGTCTCACCTTCCTCATGACCGGAATAACCAAGTCCATCAGTATTCTTGACAGGTTTGGTAGATTCAAGCTTTTGCTCTAGAAAGTATTTCCTTTGACTTCCTTTTCTACTTTGCTTGCACGGAGCTGAGCAGTTAGGGCACTGATCTCTTGCTTCAGCTTGGAGTTTTCATGATCTTTGTCTTTGACTAGATCTTCAGCTTTCCTTCGGTTCTCAAGCTCTTGACACATTTGAATAGTCAGTCCTTCCAATTCTTTTCTCAGGTTGGAATTGGATTCATTCAACTTTTCTACTTCTTGAATCAGGGCTTCCATGTCCGCTTCATCAGAGGAACTATTTTCAGATAGCTCCATCAACTTTTTTGCATGTTCTCTCCTCTTTGCTTGAGAGGCCTTATATTTGACCATAAGATCATCATAGGCTTGCTTAGACTGAGTAAGCCGATGAGTAAGTTCCCTCAATGTGTATTTGCCCATATCTCTTTCCAAGTGGTTAAACTTATAGAAAGGTAGGCTCTGATACCAATTGATGAATACTAAGAGGGGGGGTGAATTAGTATGCCAAAAATCTTTGCACTTAAACACTTTGCAAGACTAACAGTAAACTTGTAAAACAGTTTAGCAGACAAATTGGTTAGCACACATGCAAACCAAATAGCTAATAATGCATTCACCCATAGAAGCACAAACACCATAACACAAGAGATTTTGATGTGGAAACCCAAATGGGAAAAACCACGGTGAGATGGAACTCACAAGTGACTATCTACAAAATAGGAACCAGACCGGTTAAGGTCTTACAATGTTCTTTACTAGAACAGATCCTGTTAGGAATCTCAATCTCTGCTAGCAGATAAGTCCGATTAAAGACTACCTTTCTAGAGGATTTTAGATCCACAGATGTGAACCACCTTGTTAGAGGATTTACAAGAGGCTTTTGGGCCTACCCGATTAAGGGCTACAAACTTGTCAAAGATGTGAGTAATCAACAAGTGATTGATCTAGCTAATAGCACAGATTGCTTGGTTAGATCCTTGATAGCTCATTCCTAATGCATTCCAGCATTACTTAGTCTTCTACACATTCATACTCTCTCTAACTCCTCAACCACCTTAAACCCTAGCAATAACATCAATCACAACAACAACCTAAAACCCTAGACATGATGTCCTTATAAAGGAATCTGATTTCATGTCAATCCAATAGGATTACAATATAATTTCCTAGGTTCAATGTATCTAGATGTATCTGGTAACATGACACAAAAAGCACCGCTAAAGTGTCGGCACCATCAAACAATCGATGGATGGTAACTCATCACAAAATGCCGGTTGGTAGCTCATCATAGAGTATTACCGGTTCATACAAAATACCGGTTCAAGAAAAATATTGGTTGCTGGTTTGAGAAAATAAAGACTGGGAAATATGTGTTCTTCTGCTTTGATCCTTCGTACTGCTTGAGATCCTCAAACCACTTGGGGTCAACATACTACTTCAGATCAGTAATCACTTTCTGCAAAACACCAATAGTCTAAGGACTATAATGCATCATACCGGTTGGAACATGTACCGGTTGAGATTTAACTTAGACATACAAAAATGATCTCAATGAAAGTGTGTGTCCATCAATGATAATCACAACATAATCATAAAAAATGCCAACAAAATCAAGAATAACTAAAATTAAAAAATTAAGTTTTGAAGTAACAATTTTCACAATCTCTGCAGCCCTTTGTGCAAATTGGCTGTCGAAGACTATGCATGTGATAGCCTCTCCTTTATGCTTCTTTGAATAAGGTGAGTTAAGCCATTCTCCACTCACAAATATTTGTTTCAAAGAAGTCAATGCAACAAGAAGGCTTCACAACGTCAAGAAAATCATTGCAAACCTTGTGACACCAGCTCTCACCAAATCTTTCCCTTGGGTGTGCTGTCTCATCAAATTTAGGACCCAAGGGTGATTGTAAATATATTTGGTGATCCTCCTTGCATCTTCCACAACTAGAGTCACCCACTCAAGTTTTCCTATGTCCTCCAAAAGAAGGTCAAGGACATGTGCTGCACAAAGTGTCCAAAAAAGAGTGGGGTGCCTCTCTTGGAGGATTCTTCCTGCAAAAGAAGAATTTATTCTTAAGAAATATGCAACCAAGTAAAACAAAGCCACAACAAATGAAAATATTGGTAATACCTAAAGGTGATAATATAAAAGGATTCTACCTGCTGACACATTTGTTGTTGCATTATCTGTGATGATTTGCACCACATTCTCTACCCCCACCTCCATGACGTCATGCTCCAACATTCCAGCCAATGTTTCTGCATTTTTCACCTTGTTGGAGGCATCAACAGATTTCAAGAACATTACATTCTCCTTGCAAGCAACCAAAAAATTGATGATGGTGCAGTTCTTGCCATCTGTCCACCCATCAGAAAGAATGGTGCAGCCATAATTTGCCCATTCAATTTTTTGATCCTCCAACACTTCTCTTTCCCTAGCAACTGCATTTGTGAGCAACCTGTAAGTGGAAAGTGAAATTAGGTCTTAGTACACAATTTTGATTTAATAAACAAGAAATCTAAAAAATAATTAAAAATGAAATCAAGTGGACTATGTAGTAATTTACCAACCTCCCACTCAAATCCTTGCGAGAAGGGGCCTTGTACCCCTTTCCTGAAACTATCATAGCAGTCACCAAATTTAGCCAATAAGCATTCTCCACCACATTGAATGCAATCTTGTTGAAGTACCTAAAATCAGCTACTGCAATGTTAGTTTTCTCATGTACCTCCTTATTCCATCAAGTGGCCTCTAATGATGGTTGTGCTCCAGGTGTGTTCCTGGGCACAAAATAATCACCTATGGACCTGATCGTGGTGATGGAAGTGGAACAGTGCCAGGTACTCTACTAGATGAAGCAGAAGAAATGGGCGAGGTGATGGTAGGTTTGTGGATACATGGGCCATGCCAAGAGCCCACTATGCCCTCAAGTGCTTCTTGTTCCTTGTCAAGGTCAACAGAAACACCTTGAGATTCAGCTATGGCTGATCTCATGGCTAGCTTTGCCCTCTCCCTTTGCAATTTCTTCTCTTCCCCAGCTGCAAGTAGGGTATTCATTTGTCTTTTTATTTCTTCTTTGGTCCCAGGGCATGCTCTAGCATCATGCCTATCTATTCTTGCAAGGTGGTATTTGAGGTGGTTGATGCCTCCATGAAGTATTTTCTCACACTTTATGCATATAACTGACCTAGGATCGGGTCCCTCATAGGCATACCTCCATGCCCCATCTCTATCACCTCTAGGACATGTTCCTATATATCCAGATGGGCATGGATCTAGTGGCCATTGCTCCCTTGCCATGATTAATGCTTAATTAACCTACACATACAAAGTGAATTTTTTTTTAAACATTTTAGTTAAACAATCTAGAAAACTATCTAGATTAGTTTAAATAAATTTAGACATCATTCAAATTTTTTTTTTTTAAAGCTGGGTTTGAATTTTTTTTTGAGAACTAGATTCTTCAAAAAAATTGTGAAAATTCAACAAAACTTGTCAAATCTAGTGTTGAATCTTGTGCAAATAACTTAGAAATGATTTAAACTACCTAGGAATCATTTCTAATCAATCTAAATACAACAAAAAATAAATACATTATTTTAAAAAAACATAGAAAAAAAATAAAAAACCTACCTGGGAATCTGATTTCCCCTTCAAATCCCCTTCAAATCCCCTTCAAATCCACTTGGAGTCACTCAAAAATCCCTCCAAATCACCTTCCAAGTCACTCCAAGTCAACTTCCCCTTACTCAGCCCAAAACCCAATCAGAAAACAAAAAATGATTTAGTTTTTTGCCGTTTTCGATTAAGGCAAATAGGCAGGTGAGTTTTTTTAACGAACTCGCCGAGTTTTTGGCAAAAACTCGCCAAAAACTTGACAAGTTTTCTGGTGAGTAGAAGTCACATCTACTTGCCAGGATAAAAAAATCGGCGAGTTTTTGACACTCGCCAAGTTTTCGGCGAGTGTGTCATCTATGATTTAAAAAAAGTATATACTATTTCATATTCATTGTTGTTCTTGTGTCATTAGCCTAGGTATTTGTTATGATCTTGGGCATATCATTGTGTACTGGATTTGTAATACTCATGGTTACATTCTAGAGTTGTCACTGAAAGTGTGCCTTGAGATTGATCTAACTGTGAGACTATTGATTCAATCTTTGTTGCTCCATCATTGACATTCTCCTCTAGAGTGGTCTGCTATTTGAAGGATTGTGATTTGTTTAGACAATTGTAACCCTAAGCTGTGACTTTTCAATATGCTCCTTAATGCTAGGATAGTGATAGTTGCTTTTTATCCTTGGTGCCCATTATTATCTTCAGTGTTCCTTTCAATCTATTTGGCAGGGATCCCTATATTATTATGAATATATTTGCCACTACCATCTTTGCTACGATGATATTAAGGTAAGAGCATAACACTTTTAAAGTCCATGAGAACCCTTGTTAAGTCACCCCTATTCTTGCTCATTGTATAGATTAACTTGTTCATTGCTTTAAAACAAAGATATGATTGCCCTTTTATTTGTCATGGCCTGTGCATACCCATGTGCCCTAAGTTGCAGTGAATGATGTATTGATTTATAATAATTAACAAGGGCATAGCTGCTATTGTGATGATTGTCTTGACTAAGTTTCTCATACTCTTAGCTGTCCCTTAGGTGCTTGGGACTCTATAATGACACTGTCTTTGATTCAGATCTCAGGATTTTGGCAATGAGCTAGAGTATTGGGCATGAAGGCCTGTTGATTGAATATGGAGATAAACTAAGCATTGCTTGTCCTAGGGACTGCTCCTAACCAATACCAAAACTGAAAAATTTATCTTTGCTAGTTATTAACAATCATTCTTTGATTGTAATATATGAATATATTGTTACATTTGAACTGAGGGCAACCTTATTTACTTCTCTCTATTTGGATACAATCATTGTATATAGCTATGAAAGTCTTGTATTCTCTTAGGGTTGTGTGTATACCTTGTAATGAATCTCATACTTGTTGATGTTGTTTGGGTTACCACTTTGAGCTTAACATTGATTCCTGCCCCTTTAACTAATATAAGGATTTAATCTCATTATAGCAGAGATCTTAGAATAATGTCTTCTATCAGTGGTTTTCATGAATGTAGTTGTTCTCTTATCATTTCAATGTCTTCTATTATGCAAACCTCTTGCTTGTTGTGTGGCTTTAGTCACTTGTTGACTGTTGAGTGTAATTTTATTTGTTGTTGCATATATTGCCATTGGATGGTAGTCTATACTATCATTGAGTGACAGTATATGGGACTGTAGATATAGTTGCCTTCTATGCAATTGTCTAATGTCACCCTGTGAGTGATGATTGGTATGCTGGGCTCTAGCCTTGTGGGAGTCCATTTTTTCTCCACATACCATATATTTATGAAATGGAAACTTATTCTATACCTACACAGTGAACAAACAAGTTAGAAAAACAAGAAGCTCATGAAGCTTTCGATAGTTTGTCACTTATTTCTCCAATTCTCTTGTCTAATCTGTTCTGATTTCTTTCCATTATGTAGTCTGATGTACATGTGTATGAGTAGATTTTAGAGAATTTGAGATCCCGAGCTCTAACACACATGTACCTCATCTCTTGTAGGCACTCTAGGAGCGGTAGGATCATGACAAAATAATGATGTAGCTTATTAATTAAACCAACGGTTCGTCATTGAAAGGCAATGACGGATCTCTCCTTCTCTCTTTTCTATTTATACATTTATATATCATTCTACCTGTTATATTTCTCAGTCATACCCATGACTTGTGTGGGTACTTGCACATTTATGTAAATGAAAAAGCTTCTTTCATATGCAGATTTAAAATGTATAATCCTGAAATATATTGCACTTTGAAAAGTATTTTCATTTTTATACTCAGTTTTTTCATAAATGATGAAATATGAAGAAATTTTTTGTGTACCTTCTTTTATTTGATGTGCAAGGCCCATCATAGGCCTGTCAAATTTTGAATCATCAAAATTTAGATAACAGTAACATATTGTCAACAAATTCTAAATATAATTTTTTTTGAATAAAATTGTATTGAATTTTCCATCTCCTTCAAAAAGTAGTTTTTTTCTAGCAAACAACATTTTTTAAGAGTGTTGTACACCTCGTCATGCGTAAATTTTTTTCTATAAATGATAAAAACTCAATTATTTTGAATTTTGATTTGTAACATCAATACCCAGAACATCCAGTTGGTTTCATAGTGATATGCTGAATATTTTTCATTTGATTAATTTTTGAAGTCAAAATAATTATAATTTAGACAGGTGTACATTTGAACACATAACTTGTTCTATATATATATATATATCAAAATTCAATTATTATTTTTTTGTTAGAAAGAAGACATAAATATCTAGGGCATAGATATTTTTCAGATTTTTTTTGAATTAGTTTACTATTTTCCCCAAGGCGTTGAACAAAGTTCATGTTCAATGAAAAACCTATATTTGGTAAAATTTAAAAAACAACATCATAATAAATTCACAAATTAATAAAATTATAGTCGTTGGAAAGCTTTCTTTGAGGGATACCATCCTACATTTTGGGTTGTCAAGATTGTCTCATTCGAGCCTTCAACCAGAGGTTTGAAGGCCAAAATTTCTCAAAATTCTGAAGAGAATGGGGGAGAGATGCATAGATAGGGGATTCACTTGAACAACCCTTCGAGCAAAGGGGGTTCAAATGAACCCAACATGGTTTCCTTGAACCATTGTTCGAGTGAATATGCATGGTACAAACAGCCACATAACAGACTGGTTTGTTCGAACACCTCATTTTCTAAAAGCTGATGTTTGTACGAACCCTGGCTAACGCTTTTTATTTTTATTTTTTATGTTGACTATCTAATATAAGTGTAGATGCTTTATTTCATTTTTTTAACACAAAATAGCAAATTAATTTGCATTTTTTGTGAAATAAGACATTTGAAGATCATTTTAAGGGCCTTAATTTTAAAGGAAAGACTTCAAGGAAGTATTCACCCAACACAGAACAAAGATATCAAGAACTAAGAATGCAAAGATATCATGCACATATGTATCTATACTTAATTTTTATTTAATTTTACATGTATTACGTATGTAAAATTATGTTTATTTGATTAGATAGATATTTTTATCTAATAATTTTATCTTAATTATTTCTAAATTATGTTATTTTGATTAAATAAAAGTGTGTTCGTGCTATTTTAAATTATTAGACATTTTGGATAGATGAATTAAAACTAATCAAATTAGAAATTAGTTTATCAGTCTCTAATTAAATCTTCTTATAACCTCTCTTTCTCTTCCCCCCTTTAAGTCTTTCTACCTAGACCTCATTTTAGGACTCTCTCTCTCTCTCTCTCTCTAGATCCTTAAGTATTTTTAGGACCCCTATCTAGATTATAAAATTATACTTAGAATTGGTGCATTAAAAGTAATCTTGTTTTAATTTAACTTCTACTTAACTTTATCTTTTTCCCTTAAGACTTCTCTCTCTCTCTCTCTCTCTCTATCCTTAAGTCTTTTTATGATATCTCTTCTTAGGACTTCTATCTAGATTAGCAAATTATATATTTGGAATTGGTCCATTAAAAGTAATCTTGTTTTAATTTAACTTCTTTCACTCTCTCTTTTTCCCTTAATACTTCTCTCTCTCTCTCTCTAGATCCTTCAGTCTTTTTATGATCTCTCTTTATTAGGATCTCTTTTTAAGACTTATATCTAGATTAGCAAATCATACTTGTAATTAGTGCATTAAAAATAATCTTGTTTAAATAATTTAACTTCTCTGTCTCTCTCCCCTTGAGTCTTTTTAAAACCTTTCTCTTATTTCTTTTTACGACCCCTCTAAATCTCCATTTAAGACCTCTCTCTCTCTCTCTCTATCTCTCTCTCTCTCTCTATATATATATATATCTCCTTAAGACTTCTCTCTCTCTCTCTCTCTCTCTCTCTCTCTCTCTCTCTCTCTCTCTCTCTCTCTCTCTCTCTCTCGTTTAGGATCTCTTTATAGGACCTCTATCTAGATTATAAAATTATACTTAGAATTGGTGCATTAAAAGTAATCTTGCTTTAATTTAACTTCTCTTTCACTCTATCTCTTTTCCCCTTATGACCCCCCCCCCCTCTCTCTCTCGCCCCTTAAAATAATTGTTTTAATAAATAGTTTCTCTCTAGATTAGCAAATATTTGAAATTTTGGTGCATTTAAATAATGTTATTTTAATTTAGGTTCTCTCTCTAGATATTAGAAAATATTTTGAATCAAGATCTTGTATTTAAAATAATGTTCTTTTAATTAAATTTATTATCTCTTTCTACATATCTTTCTCTTATTTAATATTTATCTTTTGTGTGCATAATGGGCTCAACAATAAGGAAGTTCTCAAGCGAGAGTTGAGGCAAATGAGGCTGAAGAACACATTATAGTTCAAGAACATAGGGAGGAGGCCCACGTTGAATAAATGGAGGTTGAAGAGGGGTCAAGCTCGTTACCTTCTACCAGTATGGATGAGCATATTGTGGATCTAGCTAAAAAGGTGAAGAGAAATATTTCTTATAAAAATTTAGAACATTTTCTTGAAATGGATGTGGATGAATTGAAACATCTTAGTAAAAAACCTAGACATACTAAAAGGAGGTCAATGAATAAAAGTGAAAATGAAATAATTTCTCATTTCAATAATCTTTATACACTAGAGAAAGCCCAGTTGTTATCAATTGTACTTACTCATAATGAGTTAATAGATGCATTAAAATTGTTGGGTATAGATACAACAAATAAAAAGAGGAAAAATTCTCAACTACAAAAAGCTATTGTTGAAAATTTTAAAAAAGGTTTGGTGAGCATTGGTAAATAAATCTTGATCAGCAGATAAGACTAAGTCAAGAAAAGTGATATTCACATATATACTAAATGAAAAATGCCTCAAAAAAGATAAATCTCTTCACTATCATCTAAGTTTGGTTTTAGTAGAAGGAAAATATCAAAATATGTGAAAAGGAAAAATACTTTGGATGATACTACCTTGGAAGGGAATTGGGCAATTATGTGTAGAGCTCCTCATTCTGATAGGATTGAAGATGTTGTTAGGAACTTGGTGTCAAGTTTTTAGAATGATAATACTTATCCTTCATCAAACAATAGAGATGTTATCAAGTGTAGGATTGAGCCTAATCATTATGAACTCCATGTAATCAAGTAGTAGGGATGTTATCAAGTGTAGTATTAGGCCTAATCGTTATGAACTCCATGTAAAACATTGGTTAGACACAACAAAACATGAATGGTATGGGTTTCTTACTAATTCAAAGCCTCACAATTTCTCAATAAGCATTTCATTTGTAAAATTAGTTTTCTATTTGTTTATTCTGCATCTTTTGCCAAAAATTAGCCAAGGGATTTATCTAGCTGATTTCTGAATTCCTTTGTTCTCTCTATGAATGATTTTTTGTCATATAAAGATTGGAGAAATAATGTTTGAAAGGTTAAGGCCATATTATGTGAAGGTAAACAAATTCTCTGAAACTTGTTGTCGTTATCATATTGAATTTGTTCTCTACCATCAGGTGTTTCGAAAGATTAGAGAAGATAGTGGTTGTTATGAAAATGCTCCTCCTAAGAGAACAAGTCAATTCATAGCATCCATCTTATTTGATAAATCAGATAATAATACAACCGGTCAAATAGATTGTATAAAAGGAATTTGTGGAACATGTGGGAAGCTGGCTAAATTGCCTTTGAGAAATGAAGATACTGATATGACGAAGATGGTAAATTGCAAGAGTTACAAGTACAAAAAGTTTGAAACAAAATTTGGTAAGGAATCCACAAGGTTAGATTATGTAGATGAGAAGATTCCTATTGGAACATTTATGGAAAACTTTCATAAATTGATACAACCATACATATGCCATGGTTTTTTTTCCAAGTGGCAAGCACAACAATTTCAAACATTAAGAGAAAACTTTTCACTTGGAACTATTTAATCAGTAGTGGACTTCACAGAAAATTACTCTTTTGTACATCAAAAAGAGATTCAATCATAGTATTAATTTTCAAAGCATATCACTATTATGGTGCATGTGTGTTATCAACATGCAAAAAGCGATTTGGATGGTTTGGACAATACATTTGAATCTTGTGTCATTAAGAAAAATACCAATTCTATATTAGTGTTGATAAGGAGCAAGACATACATTTTGTAGAACATTCCTTTAATTTTTTTTTGAATATTTGAGAAACAAACACAAAAAAATACATAAGTATTTTGTTTGGTCTAATGGATGTGCATCACAATTCAAATCATCAAGGCCATTTTATGTGCTATGTAGATATCACTGAAATGAGAAAATACCACATGTTTGGAGTTTCTTTGAGAGTGGGCAAGGAAAGGGTGAACATGATGGTGCAAGAGCTTGTATCAAACATGCTCTAAGAAAGCATCAAATAAATTATACAGGAGATCATATAGATGATGCACATGATGTTGTTGAATGGTGTAAGAAACAATTTGTGCAACCAAATGATCCAAGTTCATCATAAAAAACAAACAAGCCCATTCCATATAGAGTGTTTTGGGAGATATCAAGTACGTGATCTTTTCAAAGTTTTTTTCAAGTAAATGTATCTAATCTCAAGAAATATAAATGTAAAGGGAATTTTAGTATTAAAATATTTATATGTTTAGTTCATGTTTGTTTAGAACACGTGCATGTGTATGTACATTTTGCAGGTGTGGATAGAAGATCAATGCATGGATGCAAGACGGTGGAGAAGACAAGATGTTTACATTGTGTCATGAGTATAGATAATCGCACATGGACATTTTACATTAGGGATTACTCATGTTTTTGTTGTGATTGCATTTTGGAAAACTATGATAATTGCAATAACCAACAACTTGGATATGTCAGTGAATGGAATTTAGTGCCACTAGTTGTTACTGACACATATGAGGATAATGAGGACGAAAGTTTTGAAGACATTCCTTTGATTTCTAGTGATTATGACCATATTTTAGGATTGATTAAAAAAGTTACATGCACACATGTATAACTTTATATATCTTTAAAATATTGCAAATTTTTAACAAGTACATTTTATTTATAAACTTTTTAATTTTTTGAATGTAAATATGTTGTGTAGGAGATATTTTTGCAATCATAGTAGAGGCTAGAAATGTAGAAGGTGATAGTTATTATTTATTATGTTGCACAAAAGAGAGGAAGAAGCTAACAAAAGCTAAAATGAACGATGGAATGTTGTTTACCATAGGTTTGATCTTATTTGAATGTGTTTTAATTAATTGATTTTATTGAATGCATTTTGAATTTTTATACAATTTTACAAAATTTTGAACCTTGAGGAATTTCTTAATTCTTATGTAGGCTCAGTTGTAGTGCAAGGGACATATTTCAAACAAGTCAAAATTGTTCAACATTGAATTTATTGTACTAAATATCAATTTGACAACAAGGTATATCAGTGCAACCACCTTGTCATTGTTGTCAGCCTAATTCTTCATGTAGTTCCACGTTCATATGGGCAATCTTAGAAGTGGAGACTAGATAATGAAGATCATGAGAAATTATTAAGTGTTATCAAAGATCGAGCTGAACCACTTGACGTGATACAAACTTATTTAGTGCACATGTTTGAACTCATGTTCATTGAATTTATAAGATTTTAGAACTTAACTTGTTTGAACTCATAAATTATTATGTAGTGTTTGAACTTATATGTTATATTGTTTAGTTAAATATGAAATTTGATATTAAATTAGGACATGTGTATGTACAAATTTGAAAATCCCTTAAGGGAATGTACATTTAGCATACATATGTATTTAAATAAATGCGCATATATGTGTAAATTAAATGAGGACATGTATGTGTAAATTTGAAAATGTCTTAAGGGGATGTACAATTAGGATATATATGTATTTAAATAAATGTACATACATGTGTAAGATATTTAAATTAGGACGTATGTTTAAAGTAAATTAGGATGTATGTATTTAATTAAATGCATGTGTATGATATGTAAATTAAATTAGGACATGTATGTGTAAATTTGAAAATGTCTTAAGGGGATGTATGTATTTAAATAAATGCACATGTGTGTAAGATATTTAAATTAGGATGTACGCAAAGTAAATTAGAATGTATACATATTGAATTAAATGCATGTATATGATATTTAAATTAGGATGTATGTAAATTAAATTAGGACATGTATGTGTAAATTTAAAAATGTCTCAAGGGGATGTACAATGGGGATACATATGCATTTAAATAAATGCACATGCATGTTTAAGATATTTAAATTAGGATGTATGTAATTAAGAATGATATTTTAATTAGGATGTATATGATGTTCAAATTATTTAGGATGTATGTAAAGTAAATTTTAAGGATGTAAAGTAAATGTATTAAGGGGATGTACTAATCTAGGATGTATTTAAACATGGACCTAATCTCTAAGAGATAAATTCAAACATCTAATTTGTATTTAATTAATAATATTTAATTTACATACATATTTTTAATTTAAATACATATATGCATGTCTTTAAATGATGATCTATATATATTAAAAATCTAACACGTGTACACATATATAAAAATGTCTAATTTGTATGTACATGCATACATACATATAAAAATCTAAGATCTATATATAAACAAGATATGCAAAACTTAAACATCTAAGCTATGTATAATCATCTAATCATGGACTTATATTTACATGATATATTCAAAGTAAACATCTAGAATCTCTGTATATAAACATCTAATCTAGATATATAAACACATGTATAAATGTCAAACATAAAGTATATCAAATGTATATCAATATAAAGGTAAACAAAAATGTCTGAGAAAGTCTATATAAATAGGTGTAGACAACAATATGGCTAAGAAAGTCCATATATATAAAAGGTAAACATGGACCGACTACATGCTCTAAGTGGCAAACCAGTCATCATATCGGCTACGAATAGAGCGGCCCTCTAAGTGAGGGTCCTAGTCCAATCCATGTCCAATTGATCCTTGTATAAGTAAGTAGAACAAATTAAATATCAAATTACATGGATATTTAAGTCAAATAGATCTTTAAATGTACACATTTAAAAAAGTATACATACATATATGTATATAGAATCCAAAACCCACCTATCCACTAGTAGGTGTCGCATGTAAAGAATACCGCGTACACACATGCTCTAAGATCAAGCTAGGAGTAACATGAGGAAGCTATTACTTGTACATACACATTTTAGAATTAACTTTCAATTGATAAATGAAACTAGTTATAGAAATTATAGATTAAATATAAGCACATGTACCTAGGTATCGGGAGGTATAGTTTGATCATCTACTACGATCATATCTACCACAACAACTACATCTACATATCTCTCTTTGGAAGACTCAATGAATGAGGAGTGTAAGGGGCTATGTAGATGAGAGGGCATTGGTGAAGTCTCTGATCCTAGTAGCATATCCACAAAACCAATCTGGCTCAAATCATGTAGTTGCTACTCAAATGAATCCAAGCCCTCTAATGTGATATGGACCTGATCAACCCATATATCCTCTTCAGTAGTAGTAGAGTAATTTTAGGTGGGTCAGCTAGAGCATACATGGAGTGATGGGAATGTTGTGAATGTCCTAGGGTATGAGTTGATGTTGTAGCCTGCATGTTTCTAAGAATCTCATCTCTGAACTCAACCAATGGTATATGAAGTTAGGATGAAATGAAATAGTATGCATGTAAGAGGTCCTCAACCAAATATGGAGACATCTGAACATGTCAAGCACCTCCGAATATAGCTACTAGGTCCTTTGGTGAGGGTATGTCAACAATAAAATAGTGATCTAAATCGGCCACCCCATGACTGGATGATGCACCTATGGATGGTCTTGGACGTGGTCATCTCATCATATATTTGCCCTTCCTATAAGAAGAAATGGTGGATGCAACAAAAGAAATATCTCAAATGGTGTCAATTGCTTCTCTTTGAGAAGCAATCACTACCCGATTTGTTGTGGGGGTGAGGGATGGGGAATTTGTTGGAAATTTATGACTGCCAAACTACCTATGTGTGGGAACCTATGTGTCAGCCCCATGATATAGATCTCTATCAACCACTCTATCTGGCCCCTACCCATAATAACCTGGAAGGTCAAGGTAGTTGACCTTGAAACCCAAACGCACCTCAGTGTACACCTACTGAGCAAAGTATAATGGTGTATGGTCGTTATTAGGATAACGACCATGAGCAACTAAGAAAGAGGGTATATCTTCTATGCCACTCACTGATCTATGCACTATTTTGTTAGACAGTTCAAATAACCAAAAGACAACTGAGAGAGGGAGGGGGTGAATAAGTTGTCACAGATTACCAGAGCCTTGAGAAATTAAAACTTTAACACCAGAACCCAAAACATTAATACCGGAATTCTTAAACCAAATATCGGAATAGCAGTTAAACCAATTAAGCATAAACAATAATCAGAGAATAAATACAATCCACATGACACCAATATTTATACGTGGAAAACCCGGTAAAGGAAAAAAAATGGTGGGAAGCCTACCCACAGGCAGATAATACCTCTACAATAAGTATGTGAATTACAATTGAGGGGCTTGCACTTGCAAGAAGGCCAACAGCCTAGAGCGCATTGCTCATCAACAAAGGAGTCTCACTGACTACATAGAAATCCAGACTACAATATGGAGAAGAGGTTGAATTGCAAAGATAGCATCTCCTATGCTTGAGTACAGTTCTAGTTAAACTCAATACCAGAGGAATAAATCCTCTTACATAAACCCAATTCGATCTCCAATGATCCAAATCCTTTGCCTGAATGGTATTACATTATTCACACATTACATATCCATATCCCATTTCCTTGATCTTCTACCAATATATTTTACAATGAGATCTTACTTCATATATATATACAAACCCTTGACCATAAACAATTAGGTCAGTCACTAGACAGTAAACCAATTACATAATTACAAAACATGTCGACCTTAGACCAAACAAATAATATCCAACACATAAGACATCCTGGAAACACATCGAGAGGTCCAATCCACATGTTACATTAAGCTGACCCATAACCTAGATCAATTGGGACGCAATATAGGTCCACATGCTACAACAATGATCTCCATCTGCCAAGTCTTGAACATGATCACCACTAGCATCTTGAAACTCCACCATAAATTGTACCAACACCACTTATGCATATCACCAAATATTTTCATCAAAAGCTCTGTCGATGAAACCCTTGCCAGAACCGCAAGCCAAGCTTTCAAGCAAACAGGATAGCATTCGATCACCAGACCAAAACCAACTGACTGAATATGAACATGAGTATCATGAACAAGCCAATTCCATAACCAAATCATACCGAAGACTACCAGATCATGCTGGATCCAAACCAACCAGAAACCACTCATCCTACTGGGACCAGAAGGGTGCCAGTAAAGCATCCAAATAGCTAGTGTTGGCATCAATGACAAAAAATCAATGCAACACACAATCAATTCCACCAAATGGCCAACAATATCACCCTTTGACATTGATGGCAACACTAGATGTGAAAAACATCTAAGTACCAAGAAATGCCAAACAAATCTCCCCCAATCGAAGACAACCAACAATCTCCCACTCAAAGATATAGCAATGAAGTTTTGAAACAAAGACCAAACTCCCCCTGTGAATGATATCTCTGTAAAGCTTTGAATTATACATATATCTCTCCCCCTGATGTATACAACCAACTCCTTAAGTTTCTTTTTCACATCAATATCTCTCCCCCTTTGACAACAATGCTAGAAATTTGACAAAAATATCAAAGCAAAGACATAAACCATTGAATCAAAAGGCTGACTACTCCCCCTAAGAAGTAGCATCCCCAAATCAGTGCCAGAATGAATAGTATGTCTGATAATGCATACCGGACTAATTCCAAACCACATCAATCAAGTCTCTACTAGAGGGGTAGAAACTCCCAATCTGTCTCTGAAGTACTCAAATGATTCTTTAGGCAAAGGTTTAGTGAAAATATATGTAATTTGCTCTTTAGTGTTCACATAAACTAGTCTAACTTCATTTTCTTCCACCTTTTCCTTCAAAAAGTTGTATTTGATAGATATGTGCTTTGTCTTAGAATGAAATACCGAATTCTTTGATATATCAATAGCAACAAAGTTATCATAGTGAATAACAATTGGTCCATTACAATCCACTTTTATATCCTTCAACATTTGCTTCATCCATAAAACCTGTGTACAGTTAGTAGAAACAACATCATACTCAGCTTTAGTAGTAGATAAAGAAGTACATGATTGTTTCTTGCTGATCCATGAAACCAACTTCTTTCCAAGAAAGAAAGCTCCACCAGAATTACTTTTCCGGTCATCAACATCTCCAGCCCAATCAACATCTATATATGCACATGATATAAAGTCATTATCCTTAGGGTAACACAAACCATATTCTGATATACCTTGTAAGTATCTAAAAATCCTTTTCACCACTCTCATGATTTTCTCTAGGATCACTCTGAATTTTGATACAATACAAACAACATTCATTATGTCAGGCCTAGTCTGAGTCAAATAAAGTAGACCTCCAATCATAGACTTGTATCTTATAGGATATACTGGTGCAGAAGCATCTTTTCTTGTCAATTTCTCACTTGTAACTATAGGAGTACTTACCAGTTTAGAATCTCCCATACCAAATTTCTTTAACAATTTCTTAGCATACTTAGTTTGATAGATGAAAATACCTTTATTAGTCTGAGTGATCTGAAAACCTAAGAAAAACTTCATTTCCCCAATCATAGACATTTCATATTCTTTCTTTGTATTGTTAGAAAATTCCTTACACAACATATCTTCACCTCCAAAATGATAACTCAATGATGAACAGTGAGTACCAAACCAGTACTGAGAGGGGGGGGGGGGTGAATCAGTATAGACACAAAAAATTTTCTAGAACCGGTTTGATTGCAAACAGTGCACTTGACAAACAAACACTAATACTGGTGCAAACCAGATTACTACTGGTTAAACATAATGAGACTATGAAAGACATAAGCTGGCAACCCTTAGCTTTCATACAATCTACTCCCTCATTTCCACTTCATCTTTATGCATAAATAGATAATCTATCATTAGAGATACAATAATTTACTAGAACAACACGATTCACCGCTTAAATAGGAAATAACAAAACATCACATGAAAGAGGCATCACACATGACACACATATTTTTCATGTGGAAACCCAACTGGGAAAAACCACGGTGGGGATGAATACCCACAAGCTATTTTTGAACTCTTTAGAAGTCCGCTTTGTTAGGAGCCTGGTCCGGTTAAAGACTGTTACAATAGGTTCTATTAGGAACCGATCCTATTAGGGATCACCCGGTTAAGGGTTAAACCCTATTAAAGGTTACCTTGCTAGAGGATTTTATGAACTCAATGGCTTTGAGTCACCCTATTAAAGGATTTACAATGATTAAAGCTACCCTGTTAAGGGATTTTCTAACTGTTGAAGTGGTTAGAGATCTACAGGTATTACAATGATTTGGTAATAACACTCAATGCCAATACAGATTCGGTTTAGTTCCTTCCTTCCGCACACACACTTTGCAGGTATCAATTCTCTTATTTGGTCTGACAAGAATCACGTATCTCTGCACTTAGATACACACAACATTTTCCAACAACTTCAACATGAAACACAACATCGACCTTATAGGAAACAGATAGGTCGGTAGCATAAATCCTAAACCCTAAACATTTAGGTTGAGCAAATTAGTCGGTTCAATCCTGACCATTGAACACTTTTCATTTGAATACAATGATCTTGAATAGATCTCAAGACATTCTCCATCGTTCATTTTTTACCGCTTCTTGGAGGCAATAACCCATCATGCATTCTTCACCATTTGCAGGGACTTCGCACATTCCCAAGGTAGATAGGATCAATCCCCTTCATTCAAGATCCTTCAGGTGCACGAGGCTGATGTGGCAACATGATCTGATCTCCAGTACAATGCTAACTCATCACACAATGCCATTGGTTGAATGGCATAGGCTCGAAACACTTCAACCAGAAACCCTGAGGCTGGGACTACCAACCGGTAGTCATACCATATTAAACCTTGATAGAAAACATTCCATATACCAGTTCACTTGGACAAATGTACCGCTTCACCTTTTGCACATATACCGGTTCACAACATTATACCGGTTCACTTTGCTAGTTGCTTAACTTCAATAAACTGGTTCACTCTTCAACATATTGCTGGTTCACTCTTCAACATATTACTGGTTCTCTCTTCAGCATATTGACATCAATGACAACACAATATCATCATGTCAACATACTTTGCACATATGCCAACAATCTCCCCCTTTGGCATTGATGGAAATATACAAAGATATCTATCTTTCTGCATCACATCTTCTCCTTAATACTGCAGATATCTTCTTCGCTTCACATCTTCTCCCCCTTTGAAAACAATGCCAAAGTGGAGGCATGAGCTTCCCTATTCCACTATGCTGCTCCCCCTGAGGAGTAGCATCCTTTAACACATCAATCTTGAAAAGATATAGCAAAGTAAGATCTGACTAATGTGGAGCACAAACCTTTAGTTTACCTCTTCAAGGGGCAGTACCCCTAATTCACCTCTCAGATAGGTAAAAGTATCCTTCGATAGAGGCTTGGTGAATATGTCTGCTAACTGCTCCTTACTGGAAACATGTTCCAATACCACCTCTTTGTTCTGAACCTTTTCCCTCAAGAAATGATACTTGAGTTCAAAGTGCTTGGTTCTAGCATGTAAAACCGGATTCTTGGAGATGTTAATTGCACTTGTATTGTCATAAAATATACTTACCAGTTCAGATATAGGAACTTTGAAGCCATTCAATACATACTTCATCCAAATAGTCTGGGTACAATTCATAAAAGCTGCAACATACTCCGCTTCTGCTGTAGACTGAGCGATACAACTCTTCTTTTTACTCATCCATGAGACCAGTCTACCACCAAGAAAGAATGCACCACCGGTTGTGCTCTTCCGGTCATCCACATTACCAGCCCAATCAACATCTTTGAACACTTTCAGATTGAAATCATCATTGTATGGATACCATAATCCATAGTCAATAGTTCCCGTTAGATATCTAAGAATTCACTTGACTGCTACCAAGTGGGATTCTCTTGGGATTTTTTGAAACTGAGTGGTAATACCCACTGCATGTGCAATGTCCGGTCTACTATGCACTACATAATCCAACTTACCAATCATTGATTGGTATTCCTTATCATTTACCAATGCTGAGTCATCCTCTTTTAAGAGTTTACAACTGGTCACCATTGGTGTACCAACCGGTTTGTTGTCTTCCATGCCAAAGGTCTTCATCTCATCTGCAAAGTCATGACTCATCTTGTCATCTCTACCAAAGATTATGTCATCAACAAATACTTCACAGATCAGAATTTGATCTCCTTCTGATTTCAAGTAGATATTGCTATCTTCACTTGTTCTTTCAAATCCAATCTTCACAAGATGGGAGTGAAAGCATTCATACCATGCTCTAGGTGCATGCTTCAGTCCATACAAGGCTTTATGTAGTGTACAAACCATGTCACTGTCTTCTGATAGGGAAAACCCATTTGGTTGCTCTATATACACCTCCTCTTCAAGTATTCCATTTAGAAATGCAAATTTTACATCCATTTGGTATACCTTAAATCCTTTAAAAGCTACATATGCAAGAAGCATACAAACTCCTTCCAATCTTGCTACTGGAGCAAAGGTTTCTCCATAGTTTTCTCCTTCTTTTTGGGCATATCCTTTACATACTAGTCTGGATTTGTTCCTTACCACTGTGCCATCCTCATTCAGTTTATTTCTGAAGACCCATTTGGTTCCAATGACATTTTTATGCTCCGGTCTGGGTACCAAAGACCATGTACCATTCTTTTCTATCTGATCAAGTTCCTCTTCCATTGCCTTGATCTAGTCTTCATCTTTATGTGCCTCTTTGAATGATTTAGGCTCAAATTCAGAGATCATACATGAGTTTTCTCTGACCTTTCTTCTTGTAAGAATTCCTGCATCTTTGTCTCCTATGATCTGCTTTGGATCATGATTGAGTTTTATATACCTAGGTATATTCTTAACAAATTCCTCTTGCTTTTCTTCTTCATCCTCATCTTCATCAGCATCAACATCCATCAGTGTAGGAGCACAATTACTGGTACTGGACTGATTTGCAACCGGTTCCTAGAAGGTTACTATCGGTTCATCTCCTACTTGCTCAGTGCCAGTTTCCTCAGATTTCTCAGAGGTTTCATCAACTCTAACATTGATGCTTTAAAAAATTCTCTGAGTCCTATTGTTGAAACTTTTGAGAGCTTTGCTCTTTGTCGAATACCCTAGGAATATTCCCTCATCACATTTAACATCAAACTTGCTCTAATGTTTACTCCTCTTGATATAACATTTACTTCCAAATACTTTGAAGTAGCTTACCACTGGTGTCTTACCGGTCCAATACTCATAAGGTGTTTTGTTCTTACCCTTTTTGATGAGTACCTAGTTCATTGTGTAGACTGTAGTGCTCACTGCTTCTCTCCAAAAGGTGTGAGCAGCCTTTCCTTGGATTAACATAGTTTTAGCCACTTCAACCATAGTTCAGTTGTTGCTCTCTGCTAAGCCATTCCGCTGTGGAGTCTGGGGGGCAGATAGTTGCCTCTTGATGCCATTCTCTTCACAATATTTGTTGAATTCACCGGAAGTGAATTCCCCTCCTTGATCAGTTCTAAGGCATTTGATTCTTCTACAACTTTCCTTTTCTACCAGTGCTCTAAAAGCTTTGAACTTTCCAAAGGCTTCAGACTTGTCCTTCAAGAATGTGGCCCACATCATTCTTGAGCAATCATATGTAAGAATCATAAAATACCTATCTCCCTGCACACTCCTAGTTTTCATAGGACCACACAAATCAGTATGCACAAGATCAAGTAATTTGTCTGTAGTGAAAGATTTACCTTTGAAGGTTGAGGAAGACATTTTCCCTAGTTGACACTCTCTGCACAAAGGATTTTCCGGTTTGCTCAACATAGGCAATCCTCTAACTGCCTTGATCTTACTGGCCTTCACAATATTGTCAAATTTTACATGGCAGAGTCTTCTATGCCATATCCAGCTGTCCTCAAACTTAGCCATAAGATATGTACTGACATTAGCATTTAGCTGAATTAGGTTACCTTTGGTTTGCATATCGGTAGCCATCAGTTCACCACTCTTTCCTTTTATTTTGCACACTCCTTTTTTGAATTCCAGAGTGAGTCCATTATTACTCAGTTGAGCAACACTCAAAAGATTGTGCCTTAGACCTTCTACCCAATATACATTGTCAGCACTACTTTTTCCATTCAGAGAGATGGACTCTCTTCCTTTTACCATACATGGTGCATCATTACCTAAATGAACCACACCACCATCATACTCTTCCAAAGATAGAAACTTACTCCTGTCACTAGTCATATGGTGAGAACAACCACTATCAATAATCCACTCATTGGAATTATCAAAGCGGGAGACAAGAGCCTTCTTGTCTGACACATTTCCTTGACTGCTACAAACACAATATCTTCATTTTCTTCATCTTTTGATTCCTCATCAGTGAAAACTTCATCAACTGCTACAAAATTATTTCTCTGATTTCCTCCTTTGAACTTCTTGAACTTTTCTGGTTTGTCCTTGCTATCACCATTAGGACAGTTTACAACAATGTGTCCTATCCGGTTACAAGAAAAGCATTTCAAAGGGAGCTTACCTCTGTATTTACAAGTTCCCTTAGGAAGTCTCTTGGCAAGAAGAGCTTCAAATTCCATCAGGATCTCCTCATCATCCATTTCTCTGTTTTGTCTTGGTTCACCACTGGTACTAGCTTCTTTGCCTTTTCTGGATGGTGCAACAGATACTTTGAAGGTTGATTCAATCTTTTAAATACTTCCTTCATAATTATTTAGCTCATAAGCTGTTAGCTTTGCAATGATGAAGTCCAGGGATACCTTTGTCTTGTCTACAGACCTCAACTCCTGAGTAGCTGCAACCCTTATTGCATAGACCGGTAATAAGGATCTCAAAACTTTGCTAACAACAGTGGAATTTTCCATTTTACCACCTGCACTCTTGATATCTCCAACAACAGTTTTGATTCTTATTCCATATTATTGAATGGTCTCTCCTTCAACCATCCACATGTCAAACTTTCCTCTAAGGATTTCTTCCTTAGCTTGTTTCACATGCTCATCACCGCCATAGATATTCTCAAGGGCATCCCATACTTCTTTGGGATTCTCTTTGTCCTGAACATCAATAAACTAAATGTTAGATAAACTGCTAATTAGGGCTTCCATGACTTGCTCATTCTCTTGAATCTCTCTCTTTTGGTCATCGGTGAGAGTACCGGTAGGGATAACATAAGCATTCTCAACATAGCTCCAATGTTGAGCACCCATGCTTCTGATGTATATCTTCATTTTTCCCTTCCATATTTTAAAGTTATCTTTGTTGAACTTTGGACCTTCCCTCTTCATCATTACAATAGGATCTTTCCCTCAAGCGGTTAAGCTTACAACATAGAGGACCTTAAGGATGCTCTGATACCAATTGATAACTCAATGATGAACAGTGAGTACCAAACCGATACTAAGAGGGGGGGGGGGGTGAATTAGTATAGACACAAAAACTTTTCCAGAACCAGTTTGACTACAAACAGTGCACTTGACAGATAAACACTAATACCAGTCCAAACCAGATTACTACCGGTTAAACATAATGAGATTGTGAAAGACATAAACTGGAAACCCTTAGCTTTCATACAATCTAGTCCCTCATTTCCACTTCATCTTTATGCATAAATAGATAATCTATCATCAGAGATACAATAATTTATTAGAACAACATGATTCCCCGCTTAAATAGGAAATAACAAAACATCGCATGAAAGAGGCATCACACATGACACTCATATTTTTCACATGGAAACCCAATTGGGAAAAACCATGGTGGGGATGAATACCCACAAGCTGTTTTTGAACTCTTTAGAAGTCCGCTCTATTAGGAGCCTGGTCCAGTTAAAGACTATTACAATAGGTTCTGTTAGGAACCGATCCTGTTAGGGATCACCTGGTTAAGGGATGGCTAGAATACTTGATTAAGGGTTAAACCCTGTTAAAGGTTACCTTGTTAGAGGATTTTATGAACTCAATGGCTTTGAGTCACCCTGTTAAAGGATTTACAACAAGTTGGTTAAAGCTACCTTGTTAAGGGATTTTCTAACTGTTGAAGTGATTAGAGATCAACAGGTATTACAATGATCTAGTAATAGCACTCAATGACAATGCAGATCCAGTTTAGTTCCTTCCTTCTACACACACAGTTTGCAGGTATCAATTCTCTTATTTGGTCTGGCAAGAATCACGTATCTCTGCACTTAGATACACACACAACATTTGCCAACAACTTCAACATGAAACACAACATCGACCTTATAGGAAACAGATAGGTCTTTAGCATAAACCCTAAACCCTAAACATTTAGGTTGAGCAAATCAGTCAGTTCAATCCTGACCATTGAACACTTTTCATTTGAATACAATGATCTTGAATAGATCTCAAGATATTCTCCATCGTTCGTTCTTCACCGCTTCTTGGAGGCAATAACCCATCATGCATTCTTCACTGTTTGCAGGGACTTCACACATTCCCGAGGTAGATAGGATCAATCCCCTTCATGCAAGATCCTTCACGTGCATGAGGCTAACGTGGAAACATGATTTGATCTCCAATACAATGCTAACTCATCACACAATGCCATTGGTTGAATCACACAGGCTTGAAACACTTCAACCGGAAACCCTAAGGCTGGGACTACCAACTGGTAGTCATACCATATTAAACCTTGATAGAAAACATTCCATATACTGGTTCACTTGGATAAATGTACCGGTTCACCTTTTGCACATATACCAATTCACAACATTATACCGGTTCACTTTGCCAGTTGCTTAACTTCAATAAACCGGTTCACTCTTCAACACATTGCCGGTTCACTCTTCATATTACTGGTTCTCTCTTCAACATATTGAAATCAATGACAACACAATATCATCATGTCAACATACTCTGCACATATGCCAACACAAAAATGATGTCATCAATGAATACTTAGATAATTAGTAAATCATCATCAATGATCTTATAATATAAATTATTGTTAGCATTACCCTTAGTAAAACCAAGCTTCAAAAGATATTTATCCAACCTTTCATACCAAGCTCTAGGTGCTTGTTTGAATCTATATAAAGCTTTCCTTAACCTAAAAACTTTGTTTGTCTCATCTGATAGTAAAAAACCATCAGGTTTCTCAATATAAACTTCCTCATCAAGATCCCCATTCAAAAATGCACACTTAACATCCATCTGATAAACCTTGTATTTTTTATAAGCAACATAGGAAAGAAATAATCTTACAGCTTCAATGCTAGCTACTGGTGCAAAAGTCTCTCCATAATTAATTCCTTCCTTCTGAGAATATCCTTTACAAACCAACTTAGCCTTATTCCTTATAACTTGACCATCCTCATTCAATTTATTCCTAAAAACCCATTTAGTTCCAATAACATTCTTATTTTTAGGTCGGGGAACCAAAGTCTGTGTGTTATTTTTCTCAATTTGATCTAATTCATCTTCCATAGCCTTCAACCAATATTCATCTTTACATCCCTCAATTACTGATACCGGTTCAACTTGTGAAATTAAACATACCTCATTAGTTTCCAGTCTTTTTCTTGTCAATACTTCATTCTTCTTATCCCCAATAACATGATCTTTTGAATGATTCAATCTCACATACCTAGGAGTCCTTTGACTCTCTGTTCCTCTTCCCTATTCTTCAATTAATGTAGAATTTTTTGATACTGCCGGAGTAACTAGTTCAACACTCTTTTCCAGTAAAGTTTCTACCGGTTTAGATATAATCATTTCCACATTTCCATCGTCAGTTCCTTCTCATAAACTCTGATTTGACCTCTATTCAACTCATCCACTTTGACATTAGCACTCTCCACAATTCTCCTCAATATCTTGTTATAAAATCTATATGCATTGCTTTCATTAGAATAACCAAGAAATATGCCTTCATCACATCTAGGATCAAATTTGCCAATGATATCATCTCTCCTGATATAAAATTTACTACCAAATATTCTGAAATACTTAACTATAGGTGTATTGCCAAACCATAATTCATAAGGTTTCTTATCGGTTTCTCCTTTGATATGTACTTTGTTGAATGTATAAACAGCTGTGCTCATTGCTTCTCTCTAGTAGATATGAGGTAGACTAGCTTCCATCATAATTGTTCTAGCAACATCCAAGATAGTTCTATTCCTCCTTTCCACAACTCCATTCCACTGAGGTGTCCAGGGAGTAGAAAATTGTCTTCTTATACCATGCTTCTCACAATTGTTATTAAACTCACCAAATGTGAATTCTCCACCATGATCTGACCTCAAACATTTAATCTTCAATCTTGTCTCATTCCACTTTAGCCTTAAATATTTTAAACTTTTTAAATGCCTTAGATTTTTGTTTTAGAAAAGTAACCCACATCATTCTAGAATAATCATCAATGATTAGCATGAAATATCTATCACCTTGAAAACATTTAAATCTAGCAAGGCCACACAAATCAGTATGAATAAGATCAAGAACATCATTAGATTTATCTTGTATACTCCTAAAAGAGGTTTTGACATGTTTGCCCATTTGACATTCTTTACATACGAGATTATAGGGCTTCACAATATTAGGTATATCTCTAATTGCCTTATTTGAGCTGATCTTCACAATGTAATCAAAATTCACATGACACAACCTTTTATGCCATAGCCAACTATCATCAATTTATGCAATCAAACATGTCTTCTCACTAGAGTTCAAATAAAATATATTACCTTTTGTCTGTGTACCAGTTGCAATCTCCAAACCATATCTGTTAATGATTTTTCGTTTTCCATCCTTGAACTGTAATTGAAATCCCTTATCCACCAATTGTCCTACACTCAAAAGATTATGCCTTAAACCTTCAACATAATAAACATTTTCAGTATTGTTCTTACCATCCAATGATATAGTTCCTTTTCCTTTGATCATACATTATTTGTCATCTCCAAATCTAACCAAACCGCCATCAAACTCTTGCAAACATAGAAACTTTCCTTTATCTGTAGTCATATGATGTGAACAACCACTGTCAATTACCTATTCATCATTGTCTTCAATTTTAGCAGCAAGTGCCTTCTCTTCAGGTACATTCTCTTCCAGTGCTAGATCATCTTCCTTGATAGCCAGAAACACCCATTCCTTCCCATAGCCGGAACCACTAGCAGAGTCTTTTGATGATTCATCATTAGAATCAGTAATACCTTCCTCATCTACTATGTAGCATGATTTGTCTTTGTTTTCCTATACTTAATACTTGTTCTGATATCGAGGGTTAGGCTTAAAAGATCTTCTAACTCTTTTTTCAAATCTTGAATTCCTTTTAGGACATCTAGATGCAAAATAACCAATCTTATTACATGCAAAACATTTAAACGGTGCTTTTCCTTCATACTTACTTCCTACTGGTCCTTTAGGTACTCTTCTAGAAAATAGTGCTTCAAGTTGCTCAAACTCTTCATCTTCTCTCTTCATATCTTCCAATTCCTTTGCACATAAAGGTTTCCAATCTTTCTTACTGGTTGTAGATGTAGATGCATGAAAAGAAGGTTAAGTCTTCACAACTCCACAAGGTCCAAATTCTTCAAGCTCAAAAGCAGATAATTTCCCAACCAAAGTATCTTTGTTAACAGTTGTATTAGCCATTATTCTCAACTCATGAATTGTAGTAGCCTTCATTTTGTAAGCTGGTGGTAGGGATCTCAGAACTTTAGAAACAATTTCATCTTCGCTCAGTGTTCCACCACAACATTGAATTCCCATAACAATCTCATTTACCCTTTCCATGAATGCAATAATCCTTTTATCTTCTTCCATCTTCAGGTTTTGATATCTCACCTGGTAACCTTCAAGTTTAGTAATCTTCACTATAGGGTCACCTTCATTAAGAGTCTCCAACTTATCCCATATAGCCTTTCTAGATGATTTATTAGTCAATCCCATTATTTGTTAATCAGAAACTACACACAAGAGGGCTTCTCCTTCTCTACAATCATTCTCAAGCTCCTTATCCAAGTTTGCCAGAGGAGGATTTCCAGATGTCAGATTATAAGGTGTGACACCATTCTGTGTGATCTCCCAAATCTCCTTGCCAAGACATCTTAGATGAGTCTCCATCCGAATCTTCCACAGTGTATAATTTGTTCCATCAAGCCTCAAAATATCTCTCTGAAAGATAGCTACATATGAATTGGATGAACTTGAACTATTAGTCACCATAGGATCTTCCTCAAGGCAGTTAAGATTTATGCAGAGAGGACCAAATCTCTGATACCAATTGTTAGACAATTCAAATAACCAGAAGACAACTGAGAGGGGGGGGGGGTGAATCAATTGTCACAGATTACCAGAACCTTGAGAAATCAAAACTTTAATACCAGAACCAAAAACAATAATACCAGAATGCTTAAACCAAATACCGGAATAGCAGTTAAACCAAATAAGCATAAACAATAATCATAGAATAAATACCATCCACATGACACCATGATTTATACGTGGAAAACCCGGTAAAGGGAAAAACCATGGTGGGAAGCCTACCCACAGTCAGATAATACTTTTGGAGTAAGTATGTGAATTACAATTGAGGGGCCTGTACTTGTAGGAAGGCCAACATCCTAGAGCGCATTGATCATCACAAAAGGAGTCTCATTGACTACATAGAAATCCAGACTACAATTCAGAGAAGAGGTTGAACTGCAAAGATAGTGTCTCCTATGCCTAAGTATAGTTCCAATTAAGCTCAATACCGGAGGACTAAATCCTCTTACATAAACCCAATTCAATCTCTAATGATCAACCAAATCCTCTACCTGAATGATATTACATTATTCCCACATTACATATCCATATCCCATTTCCTTGATCTTCTACCTATATATTCTACAATGAGATCTTACATCATATATATATATACAAAACCTTGACCATAAACAATCAGGTCGGCCACCAGATAATAAACCAATTACATAATTACAAAACATGTCGGCCTTAGACCAAACAAATAATATCCAACCCATAAGACATCTCAGAAACACATCAAGAGGTCCAATCCACACGTTACATTAAGCTGGTCCATAACCTAGATCAACCGGGACCCAATATAGGTCCACATGCTACTACAATGATCTCCATCTACCAAGTCTCAAACATGATCACCATCAACATCTCAAAACTCTACCGGAAATTGTATGAACACCACTTATGCATATCACCAAAGCTCTTCTTCAAAAGCTCTACTGGTGAAACCCTCGCCAGAATCGCAAGCCAAGCATTCAAGAAAACAAGATAGCATCCCATCACCAAACCAAAACTAGCTGAATGAATATGAACATCAGTATCATGAACAAGCCAATTCCATAACCAAATCATACCGAAGCCTACCGGATCATGCCAAATCTAAACCAACCAGAAACCACTCATCCTATTGGGACCAGAAGGGTGTCAGTAAAGCATCCAAACAGCTAGTGTTGACATCAATGAAAAAACATCAATGCAACAAATAATTAATTCCACCAAATGGCCAGCACGTGTTACCTGATACCCTCTAACCTTATTCTTCTCCTGATATTGAGGAAATAATTCCTCTTTAATGATTTCCTAGGGGACTCTCTACTAGACTTCCTCCAAGGAAAAAAAACTCCCGATGTTAGATCTCAACTACCTAAATATGACATCAATAACATGTGGGGCATATGATGTATGGCCCCTAGTTTGTCTCTAAGGGTCTCCAAACTAGTCAAAATAGATTGGCATGTACTCTTGTACACGCCATTTGTGCGAGGATCATCTAAAATGCCTCTCAATTTATGTATCTCCTAATCACTGTGACTAAATATGGCATCAATATCAGGAGCCTAATCCTGGTATGCAGGCTATGCATCAAGAGCTTGATCCTAGTGTGCAGGTTGTGCATTTGGAACTTGATCCTCCATCTATATATTTAGCTGTCATAAAGTTAGAATTTAAACAATAATAAGTTGAAATAACTAAGTTAAACAAATACTAAAATTTTAAACACTAATATATTAAATTTGAAATAATTACTAAACATTAAAATTTTAAGTAGTACATTAAATTTACTTGCGTGTGCTAATGTTAAAACATTAAATACTAAAATATTAAATTTAATGTCCTAAAACTTGAATTGAGGGGAGAGAAAGAGAGAAAGGTCCTAAAACTTTAACATTAAATGTACTAAAACATGACTTAAGGGGAGAGAGAGAAAGAGAGAGAGTGAGAGATTGATCCTAAAAATTGAATTAAAGTTCACGAGAGAGAGAAAGAGATTGAACGATAGAGAGAGGTCTTAAAACTTAAACATTAAATGTACTAAAACATGAATTAAGGGGAGAGAGAGAAAGAGAGAGTTATAGATAGAGAGATCCTAAAACTTGAATTAAGGGAAGGGAGGGAGAGAGAGAGAGAAATAGATACAGACACAAAGAGAGACAGAGAGAGAGACATTAAAAGAGCGCGAGGTCCTAAAACTTAAACATTAAATCTACTAAAATATGACTTAAAAGAGAAAGAGAAAGAGTGATAGAGAGAGAGAGGTCCTTAAAACTGAGTTTGATGGAGGGATGGAGAGAGACAGAGAGAGAGAGGTCCTAAAAATTAAACATTAAAAATAGACTAAAACTTGTCTAAAGGGGAGAGAGAGAAAGAGAGGGATTGAGAGAGAGAGGTCCTAAAACTTTTCAAGAAAGGGGAGAGAGAGGGAGGGAGAGAGGGAAGGAGATAGAAAGGGGTCCTAAAACTTGACTTAAGGTGAGAGAGATATATATAAATAGAGAGAGAGAAGGTAGGTTACTAAAACTTAAAACTTCTTAAGGGGAGAGAGAGAGAGAGAGAGTAAATAAAAACATTAAATACTAAAAGCATTTTAAATTTAAAAATTAAATTTAATATTATTAAACATTAAAAAATTAAATGCTATTAATTGTACTAAAACATGACTTAAGGGGAGAGAGAGAGAGAGAGGAGAGAGAGAGAGAGGCTAAATTAAAACATTAAATGCTAAATGTATTTTAAATTTAAATATTTTATTCAATAATTACTAAACATTAAAAAATTAAATGTTATTAATTGTACTAAAACATGACTTAAAGGGAGAGAGAGAGAGACTAAATTAAAACATTAAATATACTAAATGCATTTTAAATTTAAACATTAAATTCAATAATTACTAAACATGTTAAACATGACTTAAGGGGAGATAGATAGATAGATATATAGATAGATAGATATATAGATAGATTGATAGAGAGACCTATGGTTTAAGGTGCTTGGTAAAATGAAATATTAAGGGGTCCTAATAGGATTGATGAGGGGGAGAAACACTCAAGATCAATCTATCAAACTATGAAATAACATGTAGGATGAATGTGATCAAAGTATGTATGATGTGAGACCATATTAGATATCTATATAATAAAGATATATGGTTTAAGTTCCTAGGTAAAATGAGAGCTTAGGGGGTAACAAGAGATCACGTCTTAAGGGTATTACAAGTGCAGTTGATGTTGCACCGAAAGATCGACCTGTTAATACCCAATACAACCACTAGACTTATAGAATCCAGTGGAGGAGGTTAAGCCATGTCACAAACCCAAGCATTGTGTTTCACATCACAAGGAGACCAAGGACACACACCTTGCAACAATCCCCCCTAGTGCAAGCGAGGGGTTTGAACTTGTGACCAAGCTCTGATACCACTTGTTACAAGTGTGGTTATCATTGCACCAAAAGATCGACCTATTAATGCCCGATACAACCACTAGACTTATAGAATCCATAGGAGGTGATTAAGCCATGTCACAAACCCAAGTGTTACACTGCACATCACAAGGAGACCAAGGGTGCACACCTTGAAACAAAGGGGTCCATCTTTAATGTGATTAGTCAAAGTATGTATATCATGGGATCACATTATTTATCTAGAAACAAACCTTATATGCATCTAACGAGTTATCTATAGAATTAATAGGTTTCATATTAAATTGAGAAGCAAGGCCTGTACTTTATTTAGCAAGTAGTGTGTTCAAATGAAAAAATAATGTCATATTTGGGGGCACCTTCTAAAAAATTAGCATTATTTTCTTTTGATTCTACTAAAACACACACTAAATTAGAATATAAAATTAAAAAACAAAGAAATATTAAATCTCTATCTTGCATTCTTATTTCATACATGATCTGTGTTAATCTAGAATGTATCGATTACCCATATGGAGTTTTGTCCCTTTTTACCTAGTGATTCCTATATGATCATAGTTTTATAACATACCAAGTTAATATATATTTTTTCTATCTATAATAATATTTTGTAGCTAGACCAAGTGGTACTATATGCACCTTTTGGGGCATGTCTAAGAGGATTTAATTTAATACTTGTTTAATTTTAAGGTCCTATGTATTTAATGAGAGTTTAAGGGGTCATGAGAGTTAATGTGTAAGATTAAGAGGTCCTAATAGAATGTATTTAGGGGAGAAGTTCACTTGATCAATCTATTAATTTTTCAGTTACATTTGATGAATGTGATCAAACTATGTGTATCATGTGATCGTTATTATTATTATTATGACTGCGATCAAACTATGTATATCATATCATCACATTAAATTATATGGATGTAATTTTAGGATATATGGTTAAAGGTCCTACGTAGATATCTAATGAGAGATTAATGGGTCATGGGAGTTCCACATATCAAAGTACATGTGATGAATGTGATTTAAGTTTCTATCATGTAATCACATTAATCTAGATATAAGTTTAAGATCTATGGTTTAAGATCCTATGTAAAATGAGAAATTGAGGGGTCATGAGAGTTCATGTCTTAAGGGGTCCTAATAGGATAGCTTAAGGGGATAAGCACTTGATAAATATATCAAACTAAATGTGATGAATAAAGATATTCAAGGATAACAAAGAGGAACCAAATGGGAAAGATAAACTCTGCTTTTATAACAAGAACAAGAAATCAGTCAATGATGGGGTAGTGGATGCAAATATGGTGAAACCAAAGATGACTTTCCCAAATACTAGCTCATCCAATTCAAATAATAAATTGAATGTTCAAAGGCTATCAAAGCCTCCAAGAAAATACACTCCATTGGGAGATCCAATTGAGACAACATTTAAGAAATTGGTCACAAACAAGCTTATAACAATACTAGATAATCCATCATATGAACCAAAAAGTGAAACCTACATGGTGGAATGATGATGAGTTATGTGATTACCACAAGAGGAAAGGGCATAATACTAGCAATTGTCATAGATTGAAGAACATCATACAAGATCTTATTGATAAGGGTGACATAGAAGTTGATGGTCATACCTCCAATGAGGAACGTGTGATGTTTAAGGAACCATTACCTAAACATGATAAGGGAAAATCCAAAGCAAATAATCAAGATAATTATGCTAAGATGTCCTTGATGAATAATGATGAAAAATAGATACCCCAACCAGTACTAAGAGGGGGGGGGGGTGAATCAGTACAGATAAAAATTTTCTCAACAACTTATCTAGTTAAAACAATACCAACTGGTTATCACCATTACTGAACTTAACCACAACAAAACTGGTTAAACACAGTAAGACACCAAACACTATAAACTGATAAGTCTGAACACTTCAAATATGATCAATACTCGATATCAACTTCACCTATAAGCATATGCATGTGGTATACTAGTATTACCATAACCTATTAATTCTTCATGCATAATCTTTCAACCAAATAATTCATAAACATCACATGAAAAATGCATAACACATAACACACAAATTTTTCATGTGGAAACCCAAATGGGAAAAACCACGGTGGGGATGAATACCCACAAGCTTATTCTTGAACTCTTTTGAAGCTCACCCTGTTAGGAGCCAAGTCTGATTAAAGATTTTACAATAAGGTTCTGTTAGGAACTGATCCTGTTAGAGATCACCCAGTTAAGGGATGGCTATATACCCTGTTAAAGGTTGAAACCTTGTTAAAGGTTACCTCACTAGAGGATTTGAAGAATTCAATGATCTTGAGTTACCTGGTTACAAGTTTTACAATAAGCCTGTTAAAGCTACTCGGTAAAGGGATTTTCCAACTGTTGAAATGATTAGAAGACAATAGGTAAAACTTTGATATGATAACAACACTACATGCCAAGGCAAATCCTTTTCATATCCTTTACTCTGCAATCACACTCTGCAGTTTTCCTCTTACTAGTCTGGCAAGTATCTGATCACTCGGATACACACACACACACAATATTTTCCAACAACTTTACAATAAAAAACATCATCGACCTTATAGGAAATAGTTAGGTCGGTAGCATAAATCCTAAACCATAAGCATCTTAGGTTTAGAACACAGGCGGTCCACTCCTGACCATCCAAACACATTATATAGAGCATTATAATTTCAAACAAATCACAAGATAATTTGCATCATTCATTCTTCACCGCACATGGGAATCAGTAACCCATCATGCTCTCTTCTCATTCCACTAAGAAGAATGATTATTCCCGAGGTAGACTTCAAATGCGGTCGATCTTCTCATGCAAGATCCTCAAGGAAATCCTTCACGTGCACAAAGATGATGTGGCACCTCGATCTCATTCACATCTCTTAGCTAACTCATCATAGAGTATCATCGGTTTCATCGCACATGCTGGATCACCAAACCGATAACCTTGGAGTTGAGACTACCAACCGGTAGTCACACTTAACATTAGTTCACTGCATCTCCTCATACCTCTTCATACCTCTTGACTTGAACTTATTGACATCAATGAAAAAATACATTATCATCATATCAACATGTCGGTTCATCATATGCTAATGATTCCAATAGTCCTATGATTATGATTCTACCATTAATCACATTGCAATGAACAGTCATGTTTTTACTATTACTATAAGGGACAAAACTCTCAAAGGTTCTATCCAAGGGAGTAAAGTTGTTTTGAAAGGCATTGGACCATCATCTTCATAAACCCTTGAATGTAATGTTACAACTCGACAAGGCAAAGTCATCTTGCAAGGTGGTCCATCCAAAACCACAACTTCATCATCTACCAAGAATGAGTATGACCTTGTAGACTAGTTAGGGAATACACCCACCCTCATTTCTGTAAGGAAGTTAAGTAGCGGAAACAACTTCCTACACTAACCTTGAGAGGAGGGTAATGCAAAACTTTTTCAGATCATTACAACAGTTACAGAAAATAGAAATAGATATAATAGCAATCATACCACAACACAATGATTTACGTGGGGAAAACCCTTTCGGGAGAAAAACCCCACCCTCCAAAAGCAGCTCAATATTTTATTCAGCAATCAAAAACAGATTACAAAATACTTGCAGAGCAAGCTCTTCGCAGGAGTAGCACTAAACAGAGATTCAGAGGCAACTCAATAGCCATAAGACTCATACACACAACCTCTATCTCACACACCTCATAAATAGGAGATACAATACAAGAAACCGTCAAACGGTATTACAAAACCATGGGCTAAAACCACCCAATAAGGTGTAGCCGACCTTATCTCCCTTCTATGACATGTTAAAGCACACATCAACACGTGTCGCTCCCTTTTACAGCTCATTTATGTATTCGATACAAATTATTTTTCCTATTTCAGGAGTACAAACTTCCGGAGGCCATAACTTGAGAACCGGGTGTCCGATTGACGAACCGTTTGAAGCGCCGGAAAGCTTGCGAAGTGCTCTATCACCTCGTAACCGGCTTCGCCGGTTACGGCAACTTTTCAGGGCGTTTCGGAGCCTCTAAAGTCCCCAAAATTAAGTTTAAACATTTTATTGCACCCCTCCAAGATGAAAACTTTAATATCTTCAAAACTAGCTGTGACCTTGCGACGAAACTTTACCGGAATGCTTATCTAGCCAACCAGAAGCTTCAGGGAGAGTTTCGCACCATTTCGTGCTCAAATAAAAACTTACTATAAATAGTAACCTCGCATAAATGCAAGGTTGAGACACCATTTTTCCCAACAAATCTCCCACTTGTCGAACACCTTGCATGAGCGGAAGGGAATGTCAACACAATGAATCAATTGCTAGGGGCCATAAGGCCCATAGACTCTGAACACCATCTGAACTTCTCTGTGCTCACAGCCTTAGTTAAAGCATCTGCAACATTCATCAAAGTGTCCACCTTAACCAGCTTCACCCTACCATCTTCGACCATATCTCTAACAAAATGATACTGAACATCAATATGTTTGGTCCGGGCATGAAATGTCGGGTTCTTAGCTAGGCTAATTGCACTCTGACTGTCACAGTAAACTGTCACTGTACCTTGTTTTATTCCAATATCCGAACACAGTCTCTTAAGCCAAATGGCCTCTTTACAAGCATGAGTAGCTGCCATATACTCTGCTTCAGTAGTGGATAAAGCAACCACAGCCTGTCGCTTACTCATCCAACTAATTGCACCACCAAACAAAGTAAACACATAAGCACTGGTGGATCTTCTGCTATCAATATCACCTGCCCAATCTGAATCCACATAACCATGGATATCAAGGGAAGTCATGTCTCCAACTGAATTACCATGATAACACAAAGAATACTCTGAAGTACCCTTCAAATATCTGAAGACTCTTTTCACTGCATCCCAATGAACTCTACCAGGATTAGACATATATCTAGAAAGTACTCCCACTGCTTGGGCAATATCTGGTCTAGTACAGACCATAGCATACATCAAGCTTCCAACTGCACTCTGGTAAGACACTCTGCTCATGTCTTCCATCTCCAATGGGGATGTAGGACAATCTGAAACAGATAGTTTCGTTCCAACTGTAAAAGGAACACTCAATGGTCTACAATTCTGCATGTTGAACCTCTGTAACACTGAATTCACATACTTACTCTGGCCTAGCCATAGCTTTCTGTTCGCCCTATCTCTTCTAATTTCCATCCCAAGAATGTGCTTTGCTGCACCAAGATCTTTCATTTCAAATTTAGCAGCGAGCTGAGACTTCAGTTCTGAAATCATACCTTTCCCTTTACCAATGAATAACATATCATCAACATACAATGCAATGAATAAGAAATGATCACCATAAGATTTATAATAAACACAGTGATCTGATTTAGAACGTTCAAATCCCAAACTCAACACATATGTATCAAATTTCTGGTACCACATCCTAGGACTTTGTTTGAGGCCATACAAAGATTTCTTCAATTTACAGACCAAATTACTTTTGCCTTTCACCACATAGTGCTCTGGCTGTGTCATATAAATATCTTCCTCCAAATCACCATGAAGGAAAGCAGTTTTCACATCCATTTGCTCAACCTCTAAATCATAAGCAGTAGCAATAGAAAGCAAAAATCTAATGGACGTCATTTTTGCAACAGGAGAAAATATCTCACCGTAATCAACACCCTCAACCTGAGAGTAGCCTTTTGCAACCAACCTTGCTTTATACTTCTCAATGCTTCCATCTGAACCAATCTTTTTCTTGAACACCCATTTACAACCAACAGGTTTTCGTCCTTCAGGCAATGGTACAAGATCCCATGTATCATTCTTTTTCAAAGCTGCCATTTCTTCCTCCATAGCAATCTTCCAGGATTCTGCATCATTCATACCTAATGCCTCTTCTACAGATTTCGGTTCATCCACACTAGTATTCAGAGCAAAAATACATCTCCAATCATCAGGTGAATACCTTTCAGGTGGTTGTCTATGTCTTGTAGACCTTCGAACAAGCTGAGTTGGAGGTTCTTCCTCCTCTTCTGAAGATTCAGAGCTAGATGAGCTCTCCTCAAATTCTTGCCTATCTAGGGGTCTCGATTCAACTCTTTCAGGTGTAGAAGGAAGTTGAATCACATCTTCCTTTTTAGTCTGTTCTGGCTGCAATGTAACAGAAGGAGACTTAATTTCTCTAAAAATAACACTTCTACTGTGAATTACCTTTTGTGCAACAGGGTCCCAAAGCTTGTATCCTTTCACACCATAACTATACCCGATGAAGATACATTTCACAGCCTTGTTCTCCAACTTTGTTCGCTTCTCCTTTGGCACATGTGCATATGCCTCGCAACCAAAAACTCTAAGATGTCTCAATGAAGGCTTGTGACCTGACCATGCTTCCATAGGCGTTTTATCAACAAGAGCTGATGTAGGAGACCTGTTAATCAGGTAGCAAGCAGTGGCAACAGCTTCAGCCCAAAACTTTTGTTCAAGACCAGCACCACTCAACATACTCCTAGCCTTTTCCATCAGTGTCCTGTTCATTCTTTCTGCAACTCCATTCTGCTGTGGAGAATACGGAGTTGTCTTCTGCCTATTAATTCCACAGTCTTTACAGAATCTATCAAAATCATTAGAGCAAAACTCACCGCCATTATCAGTTCTCAAACATTTTATTTTCTTTCCAGTCTGCAACTCAACCATTGCTTTAAATTCTTTAAAACGATTAAAAACTTCAGATTTACTCTTTAGAAAATAAACCCATGTCCTTCTACTAAAATCATCAATAAATGAAACATAATATGTGGATTTTCCAATCGAAGAGACATCTACTGGACCAAACACATCAGAATGGATAAGATCCAAAACACCACAAGTTTTATGAGAACTCGAGTAAAACTGAACGCGGTTTTGTTTTCCATAAATGCAATGCTCACAGAAATCAAAGTCAAGGTTACAGTCATTCAAACCTTCAACAAGGTTTTTATTTTTCAAGGTCCTTAGACCCTTTTCTCCAATGTGGCCAAGTCTCTGGTGCCATAACATAGTCTTCTCTGCAGGTAACTTTGCTTCAGACGAAAGAGCACCCTTACGTACCCAAAAACCATTTCCATCTGCTGAAGGTGAAACCTTCAAATCTTCCAGTGAAGTATCCACAGATTTGCTTTTTACAGAAGTGCTATTACACTCAACAGTGTATGCTTCAAGCTTATACAAAGTGCCAAACCTGACACCTCTAGCAACTACCATAGCACCCTTAATCATCTTACATCCTGTTTCAGAAAAGACTACCTGCACACCCGCATCTATCAGTTTGCTCACAGATAACAGGTTTCGTTTTAATCCAGGGATATGCAGCACACCATTAATCCCTTTTATTCTACCATCAGAAAACCTGATTCTAACCTTACCTCGACCAACAATGTCTAGAGGTGAATCATCACCCAAGTACACCTTACCTCCATTAAATCCTTCATATTCAGAAAACCAATCTCTATTGGAAGTCATATGAAAAGATGCACCTGAGTCAATTAGCCAGGCATCATTACCTGCATGAGTCGCCAAAGCTGCAATAAATGCATCGCAATCTTCCTTGTCGGACTCAGAATCAGAATCGAACTTTTTCTTTTTCTTCTTCTTTTCTTCTTTGCAGTCCTTACGGATGTGACCCGGTTTACCACAATTCCAGCAAATGACTTTGGACTTTCCAGGAGATTTCGATCTCCCTTTGGATTTGGACTTGCCGCGCTTCTCATTCTTCTTGCCTTTCTCCTTAGGTCTTCCACGAACGGTTAGGGCTTCCTTTGAACTGATGGATACCTTCCTTCGCATCTCTTCACCGAGTAGGGCACCCACCACGTCTTCAGATTTCAAAACAACAGAAGTACTACCAATAGCCATAACAAGAGAATCCCACGAATCAGGCAAAGAACAAAGCAAGACCTGGCATTTCTCCTCCTCATCCATCTTAACACCGACGGATACTAATTGAGCCACAATCATATTGAATGCTTCTAGGTGGTCTGCAATTCGTCCACCCTCTTCCATCTTCAAGGAATACAATTTCTTTCTTAAGAAAATTTGATTTAATAAAGATTTCACTTGATACATCTCACCAAGCTTAGTCCATAGCTTCTTTGCAGAGTTCTCTTCATGGACATTGATTAGAACAGAGTCTGCCAGGCACAGTCTGATTAGACCCTTGGCTTTTCGGTCCATAACATCATACTGAGCTGCCGCAGTAGGATCTGAGGGCCTTTGGACATTCGCATCAACAGCATCCCAAAGATCTCGATCTATTAGCAGATCTTCCATCTTCAGCTTCCACATCTCAAAATTACTTCCATTAAATTTCTCCACCTCTATTCTCCCTGACGAACTCGCCATCCTGCAACAAGATCAAAAAGTGTCTTCTGCACAAGCTCCCACTCAAATCTGGATTAGTTCAAAAAACCCAACTGCCCACAATTGAAACCAAAGGTGATCAAGCTCTGATACCACTTGTAAGGAAGTTAAGTAGCGGAAACAACTTCCTACACTAACCTTGAGAGGAGGGTAATGCAAAACTTTTTTAGATCATTACAACAGTTACAGAAAATAGAAATAGATATAATAGCAATCATACCACAACACAATGATTTACGTGGGGAAAACCCTTTCGGGAGAAAAACCCCACCCTCCAAAAGCAGCTCAATATTTTATTCAGCAATCAAAAACAGATTATAAAATACTTGCAGAGCAAGCTCTTCGCAGGAGTAGCACTAAACAGAGATTCAGAGGCAACTCAATAGCCATAAGACTCATACACACAACCTCTATCTCACACACCTCATAAATAGGAGATACAATACAAGAAACCGTCAAACGGTATTACAAAACCATGGGCTAAAACCACCCAATAAGGTGTAGCCGACCTTATCTCCCTTCTATGACATGTTAAAGCACACATCAACACGTGTCGCTCCCTTTTACAGCTCATTTATGTATTCGATACAAATTATTTTTCCTATTTCAGGAGTACAAACTTCCGGAGGCCATAACTTGAGAACCGGGTGTCCGATTGACGAACCGTTTGAAGCGCCGGAAAGCTTGCGAAGTGCTCTATCACCTCGTAACCGGCTTCGCCGGTTACGGCAACTTTTCAGGGCGTTTTGGAGCCTCTAAATTCCCCAAAATTAAGTTTAAACATTTTATTGCACCCCTCCAAGATGAAAACTTTAATATCTTCAAAACTAGCTGTGACCTTGCGACGAAACTTTACCGGAATGCTTATCTAGCCAACCAGAAGCTTCAGGGAGAGTTTCGCACCATTTCGTGCTCAAATAAAAACTTACTATAAATAGTAACCTCGCATAAATGCAAGGTTGAGACACCATTTTTCCCAACAATTTCCATCCTTGAGATTTTGCATATATCCCCCTCACATAAGGCTATCCTTGATAAGGCATTGAGAGAAACCTTCATACCCACTGATGTGTATGTAGACCAATCTCAAGCCATGGTGGGATACCTTTCCTCTCCACATTTTCTATCATTAACAAAAGATGATAACGTATCCTTATGTCAACCACACAATGCATCCCTTCTTATTGAAGCCTTTCTTCATAAAAACCATATCAAATGAGACTTTATAGATGGAGGAGCAGGTGTAAACATTTTTACATTCAAAACAATCGTACAATTGGGATACTCTACAAAAACTGTGGATTCAAGAAATGAGATCACCATAAAAGCATATGATGATGAAGAATGCTCATCCAAAGGAAAAGTCACTCTACCTCTACAAGTTGGGCCAGTGACAAAGGATTTGAATTGCCAAGTCCTTGACCTAGATCTTACATATAACATACTTTTGGGACATCCATGGATACATGAAAAGAGAGCAGTACCCTCAACATATCACCAATGTATTAAATTCCCTTATAATGTAGTTGAAGTGATAGTAAAAGGTGATCCAAAAACATTCATATATTGAAACAACTTGTGACTAAGATAAAAAATAATAGTTCCAATCAATCAAGAAGCAACTCCATCTTCAAAATATGTTGATCCAGAATCTTTGAAAGCTTCTACATCAAAACAAGGTGAGCTCAAAGAAAACTTCAATGTTAAAGAAATGGGATATGATGAGTATATCTTTCATGTCGATCAACTCCCACCATCTCCTAAGACATTTAGTCTATAGGAATAACCTACAAAAAATTTGCAATATCAAGGAAGTAGGTGTGAACTACCTAGTGTTGTGGCTACTAGTTCTGAATGCAAATCTCCTCTAGTGGTACAAGAAACTCTTGATATCTATAGTCCTAAGAGTGGTTCCAATGAATAATCTATTGAATATATCACCAGCCCTGTTGAGAACTCATTTAGCCTTACCATTTCATCTTCTCATTCCATTTCCACTCTGCTCCTAGACTTGGAGCAACAAGAATCACAAAAGCCCTTACTCATTAGGGATCACAAATCAAGCTTGAAAAGAAAAATCTAAAAATAAAAATTAAAGAGAAGTTCTTTAGTCCAAATCAAAATCAAAATCATGTGGGCTCTACAAAAATAAAATTCAAAGAAAAAAATCTTATGAAGGAAAAAGAACAAGAGTTGATCTCCCCTAATATAAAAATAATTGGGGGCAAAAATTCTAAAATTTCAAGTCAAAAAGGAATATTTGTTGATCCTAAGTCTCCATCATGCCATGATACTTTCACTTATTTTTGCAATCATAATCCTTCATTCCTCATCCACTTGTTCCACACAACCATCCCCTTTTGGCGATACATTACATCAATGGACCTTTAATGGAACTTCCTTGAAGGAATTTGTTGTCAAGGATGCCCAAACTTCTTTAGGCGACACACATATGGACCAATGTTGTCCACACATTAGTAATTCTACCCTAGTTCCTTCATCAAGGAAGACAATCGAGGGAGCAAGCAACACATCATTCAGTCAAGGTATATCAACAACGTATGAGTTGGAGTTGTAACCATAAGGTGAAGCTTCACACATTTGAGGTGGGTGACTTAGTACTCAGAGATAATTCTAAGAATCGGCAAGACAGAGAAAATAAGGCTAAGTTTGAACCGAATTGCCTTGGCCCTTATGTCATCACAACATTATATAGACCAAGTGCATATAAGATCTCAACACCAGAAAGAGAAAATTTGGAAGATCCCATCAATAACATGCACCTTCACAGGTTTTACGCATAGTTTTTTAGAGCATCTCAATCAAAAAATACAAAAAAAAAATGTTACTTGGTGAAAACCTGGCAAACGAGCACTTTATGACACAACAAAAAAATTAAAAAATTAAAAAAAGTATAGAGACATAAATTCTCCCAACAATGATAACCACTTCGATAGTGCCTTGGGCAAGTACCATGGTAAAAATTAGGTTACCAAAGCCATGTGTAGATTCTTTTCTCCTTCCTCCTTCAAAATTCAGTTTCACCCTTTCACTTTGCATACACTCACAGCCTTGCATTTCATAATAAATTGACCCATTTCCATCATGGCTTGTTATTGATCTACTTAAGATTAGTTCACCATCCATAATAAACATATTTTCTATACCTTGCCACCTTTTCCTTTCATAATAAACCAGGTCCAAAAGATTACTTGGAGCATACCCTAAATCTAGTGATGGAAGTGGTACCTTGAGCATCGCATGTTCTAAGGATCATCATCTTTTCATCCCTTCTTTTCGCACACAAGCCGCAATAAAGGATCATTTTCATCATCAATTCACAATAAAGTTTCATTCTTCTTTGTAATATAGTATCACTTTCATGGATTTAGGCAATTTCAGATGAGACACACACAACAGTGAGCTTTCAACAAATCAAATCCTTCAGCAGACTTTGGCAACAACATGGTTTTTAGCATAATTTGTCCTTTATCAAGATAACAACATTGTGACCATAATGAACATGTTAACACATGTGGAAAGAAACGCAATTAACTTGAGGATTCCATTGGATGTTGGGGTCAAGGCTTGGTTTTCTCTTGATTTTATTTTTTATGGTGACATGTCTTAGCTTTTCTAAGATGTCTTTGACTAGAGATTCTATCTCTAGGATGGGGTATGTTCACCTATTTTGTTGTCTATGGATTCTCTCTTAGTAATACTATGGCTTGTCCAAGGATATGAGGACACTGTGAGTCTAGTGTAAATCGAGACATTCCTTGTTTGTGACTATATGATCTCCATGTAAACAAATACAATGATTTTCTAGGTCGAACCTATAATTGGATGGTCATAACCTATTTTCCATAATAAAGCTCAATGATGATAATAGCACATGAAGCTCTTTCACCTCCATATCTTCTACTTTCCATTCCCTCTTTTCTCATTTGTCCTCCTTTGTCCACCTTGAGCCCTTTGTAGTCTAATATCACATGACTAAGTATAATGACACATTAAAAGTATTTGCATCTCATGTAGTCTTCATTTGTATCATCATATGTTAGTTCGTCTCATTACATGCATATAGAAATCATAATGATATCACATGCTGCACACACCACTTGTTAGTACATAATATAAACATTATATTCATGCATCCATTGGCATTAGTGCATATACATTTTCATTATACATAACATTAACATAAAAGGTACAAAAATTATAAGGCATAGCATCATCCACATAGATTGCATTGCATGAAAGATTGCATCTCAAAATCATCATATTCATATAATATAAGCAACATAAAATCATAAATGCATCCATAGCATAGATCATCACATAAGCATATTGCATCACATGAACATATTTCATAAGCATCATGCACAATCAATACATTCCATAAATCATAATCTCATTATAAGACATATAGAACATCACATCACCTAGGAGCACATGCATATAACTACCACAAGGAGTGAGTCATCTCTTATATCAAAAAATAATGTGTCCTGATACAATGATGTCAAAGTCATATGGCCACAAAATCACCTGAAGGTGTCTACATCATCATACAGAAACTGATACAAAATGGCATCCAAGAGAGCTATGATGAAGACCCTCCCTCGAAGCCGATAGGCCTCGAAGGAATCTGAGCTCCCGAAAGACCAACCCCTGGATCATCTCGTTTGCCTCCTCTTGTAGACCTTGTAGGACCATCTCTCCACAAGAGCAGTCAACAATCCCGTGTTTGTCCAAATCTCAAGGATATACATAATGTGTCTCAATCCCATCACCTTGATCGCGACATGGTCCTCAATAGTCAAATCTATCTGTAACCTTTGTATCATTGAGAAACACTCTCTAGACTCAATCTAGGGCAAGTACTCCTGCATCCAATCAAACCAATTATGTCAATCCTAGTGGTACTCATGTTCATCTCATAGTGTTACTTATCTTATCCTATCCTAGCCTAGTGGTACCTATGTCTATCACATGGTGCTTTGTATCAAACTCTATCCTAGTGCTTATGTTTATCACATAATATTGCATCCTAGTGTATATGTTTGTCACATTGCACTATATCCTACCTTGTTAGAGAACTCACCGGATTTTATCAATTCGACGGGTTATCCTATTTTTAGCTTAGTAAACCTACCTATTTTAGGGAACCTATTGAGTGAATCCTCTCAACAACTTATCCAATTGGTGATGCATGTAGATATCACATGTTTACCGATTCTAGCCTTGTTTTCAGTTTGTCTTTCCTAGACCACCTATTTGAGTGAATCATCTCTGCATCTTATCCAATTGAGAACATGTGTTCATCACATAACTGTCAATTTTTGCCTTTTCACGATTTTGTTGATTCCTTTTGAGTTAGTCTTTTTCTTACATGACATTGTCGCCCTATCTTATCAATCCTTTCTAGCCTTTCTTTCTTATCGAGGGATTGTCTACGATCTTTTAAAAAAAAAATTCATCCAATCTCTTGAGGGGGCATATCATTCCCGTCTTGGGGAAACTTTCTATCAATTTATCTTATCTTATTTGAGACAACACAACAAGCTACATTGTCTCAAAGCGGGGCAAAATGTAGACACCTGAAATTGTCCAACTTAATTAAATAGATATTTTATCCTAATACATCTATTAATTAAATAAATTTTTATTTATTTAATTAATTCATTTATCCTCTTTTAAGACTTTCCTCATTTAAATAAATATTTTTATTTATTTAAATTATCTTTTCCCTAAATTAAATAAATATTGTATTTATTTGATTGGTCCCACTTCCTCTATTAATTAAATAAATCTTTATTTAATTAATTCATTAGCTTTTTCCCTTCTATGACACATGTCGTTTATCTTTTAATTTTCCTCTTCCTACCTCCTTCATATTTTATTATTTCCTCTACCTACCCTTTAATCATAACCTACCATTTATCTTTTCACCTCTTAATCTTATCCCTCCATTTTCTAAAGTGTCTTCTATATAAGAGGATTATTTTATCCTTCTAATCCTAATGCATCTAATCAATCACCTAGCTAATGAGCCTAATCAACAACCTAATGTTGGCATTATTGTCATTGATGTCAACTAGTTGCAGAGAAACCAAAGTTTCAGAGGTGCAAAGTTTGATGTCAAAAAGTTAAAGAGAACTACATGGTTGCAAATTGCAGAGTGATTAGGGTTGTACTGTGAGGTTAGACAAAATACAGGTGTGTCATGACCAAAAAATTGCAAGGTTCATTCATGCTATTTACCCTCCAAATGGTCTTTGTCATTTCCCTTAAGCCTCGGGTTTAGAAATTTAAATTGTCTCTATCACTACCCTCATGCCTAGGGTTTAGGGTTTATGCCTTTGTATTAAATTTCTTTTTGTAAAAAAACCTTCTGCGTTATATTTTTAAGTTACTTTTTTCACTTAAGCTAAGGATTGTTCTTATCATTGAACGGGGCCAAGTTATTTTTTCCTAAGCGATTAATATTTTTATCAGACTCTTTTATTATGTTTCTGAGTCCTAGAACTTTATTTCTCTCCCTGTGGGCGGGCCCCTTTACCCTTGCTTATTAATGTTTTGGTTTTAATTTTTTATTAAGTCCTAAGTCTGCAAAAAATTTATTAAAGTTCGAGCTACTAAAGGTACACTAATTATGCACATGGCTTATTAGACAATAGTGTTTTAATCACATAAAAAAGGTGTATGTTGGTTAAGAGGCTAAAGTTAACGATCACCACGATGAAAGATGCAGGAAGTTAATCTTCGTGGCATCGCGAGATTCTACCATGTGTTTCTGTTGGGAATTCAAGTGGTCAAGGTATACTATGGGGCCACTGTGATGTGTTGTAAAGGCAGGACCAATGCAAAGTATTCTCATTAGCCGAGAGTAGATTCTTTTGCCAACGGGGAGGTCAATATCCGTTTTACTTATGCAGATTGTTTGACTTGCCCACTGTATAGAAGATCTATGGTGGAGATTTAAAGTTGAGACAAAGTTTTTTCATGCCATTTATGTGCAGTTCAGATAGAAATGCAAAGCGATTGTTGCAGGGATGTATGTGATAGATTGATATTAACCAAATGATTTGGAAGCCAATTATGATGACATATGGCAACCAAGTGGACATCAAATGGGATCCGATATGCAGGTCGGCTCTAACAAAGATGGAGGACAATTTAAAGAGTTGGTTGTTGATTTCTTTAGGGCAGGTTGAGAACATGAAGTATACATTATGATCAAGTCCTCCTGGATCAATGCCATAGATTCAAAATTGATCATGAATACAGGTTAGCTATTTGTGTGTCTAGGAACTCGAATTGCCAACTAGATTGACTGAGTGAATGATCTACATGCTGCTTAGGAAATAGTATAGATCATGTGGCATGACAATGATGCAAACTATTTTGTCTAATCTGGGATGAGTTATGATCCAACCAATCTCCTGAAGGTGGATGCTGAATATAAAAAAACAACAACATAGACTTGTTGATATCTTTTTAGAGAGCTTAATAGAGTTGATTGTATTGAGTGACAGCTGAGAGAGAGAGTAACTAGTAGAAACAAAGATAAAGAAAGAAGAACAGACAGAGAACAACAAATACTATCAACTAGATTGTAGAAGGCAGAGACAACTAGAGGCAACAAGTAGTTGAACAGAGGTAGAATGAGCAAATGAAGGAAAGTAGAGCAGAACAAAAGTGCAGAGAGTAGAGAGAGAGAAAAGACAGAAGGTATCCAGTAAGGTGCTACAAAACTTCATTTGTAGTGAGGTATCTAATTTGTAAATGAATATGCATTGTAATCTTTGAGTGGGTGCTCAGAGCAAGGGTAGGTGCTCCTTTGAGTTGTAGCATTTAAAATTAGGGTTTGGTGCTCCTTGGGTTGGTGCCCTAAACAATTTATAATCAATGATTCATTGTGAGGTTGGATTGGAGTAGAAGACTCCAACAACTATTCTCACTGAGGTATTTCCCATATTGGGTTTTCCTCATATATTTTGTGTTATGTGATGTTCTCTTTTGTGTGTAAGTGCTTATGTTTACAATACATTCTTAAAATCTACATACTGAACTTAAAGTTTTAAAACACACTGATTCACCCCCCCCCTTTTCAATGTCCATTTGTGTTATTCAATTGGTATCAAAGCCCTAGGTTCCCTCATAGTAAAATTTTTTCTCTAGATTGGGTATATCCTATTTAGTGAACACAATGGCTAGGAACAAATCCTTCTCTAAAGCACCTATGTTTGATGGCACCAACTATGCCTTCTGGAGTAGAATGTTGGTATTTTGAATATGTTGATATGGTTTTGTCATTGATGTCAACACTTGTCATCACTTGTCAATACTTATCAACACTTAGAGACTTTAGGTTATCTTCACCAGCAAAATAGAGAATTATGCAAGTCACTGGTATTTGGTTCATCGACAGATTATATTGTTCACCGACACTTGGAATGACTTGAAGACTACTTGGTTATGTTGAAGACATTATTCAATCACTTGGTTTTGGTGATTTGGTTATTTATTTATTTGGTTTTGCATATTTGCTATTACTGGCAAATAGGTCTAGGATAAGCACCGATAGACTTATCTATTCCAGATCAACACAACATGTTATGGAGATGATTTATTATTGTTGTAAATATATTGAGCCGACATCATGCATTAGATATTGATTTGTTTGTAATTGATTTTATTGTAATATCTTTTAGTAAGCCGACCTATTCAATTGGTCCTAGGTTATGGTATATATGTAAGATCTTATTTGTTAGATCAAATGGAGATGGGATTGTGAATGTGAAAAGGATTGCAATAAGGTATATGCAAAAATAAGCAGAGCTATACACACAGACATCATTTGAAGGTTGAAGGAGGGTTTTGAAGAAGGCAATCAGAACTAAACTGGTATTGAATCCAGCATATGAAGATGCTATTTTATGTAGTTCATTATCATTGGATTTAACCATCCAATTGTAGTCAGTGTGACTCTCATTTTGTGATTGAGCAGTGAGCTCTAGGTAGCTGGCCTTTCTGCATGTGTAGAATCCATATTGTAAACACATACTATCTGCAGTAGTGTCATTTGATTGTGGGTAAGGCTTCCCATCATGGTTTTTCCCCTTACAAGGTTTCCACGTACAAACATGGGTGTTATGTGTTGTGGATTTTATTGTCTTTTTGTTTCATGCATTAATCTTTACCAATATTTCAGTTAACTATTAAGACTGTCTATCGGCATAAAGTTTGGTTTACCAGTATTAAGCATTAAGTTTTGGTTAAGTTAATTTTGGTTGAATTTATTGGACAACTGATTCACCCCCACCCTCTTAGTTGTCTCCGGGACCTAACAATTGGTATCAGAGCCTAGTTCTCTTTTTGCATAAGTTTAACAACTTGAGGAGATCCAATGTCTTCTAACTATTTTAGGAAGGACAGTTTGAAACTTGATAGAACTAACTATGGAAATGGAAGATCAGGATGGAGACACACTTGAATTGCATTGGAAAGGACATATGGGATGTTACAAAGAATGGCTATACTGCTCCTAGTCAAGATCAACCTAATCCACCTAACTTGGCTAAAGATGAGGAAAATGGTTGCAAAGCAAGAGAAGCACTTTTGAGCACATTGTCAGATCAACAAGTCATGGGATTGTTAGATAGATCTATTGCTAAAGCTATTTGGGACAAACTGGAAACATTGAATGAAGAAGATTCCATAGTAAAAATTGCAAAACTTGAATGCTTCTGGGTCAGGTATGAAAATTTGAAAATGGAAGAAGAAGAAAGAATTTCTGCTTTTATGGAAAGAGTAAATGAAATTGTTTTGGGTATACAATGTTGTGGAGGAACCTTAAGTAAAGATGAGATTGTTTCAAAAGTTTTAAGAAATTTTCCACCGGCATATAAAATGAAAGTTACTGCTATAAATGAATTAAGAACAATGCCTAATGCATTAGTATCTAGAGACATTGGTTGGAAAACTTTCAGCTTTTGAGCTTGAGGAATTTGGTCCTGTTACTACTATCAAGATAGATCTAGCTTTTAAGGAATCATCATCAACTGCATCATCATCATCATCATCACATGATAAATCTGATTGGAAAGCCTTCTATGCAGGGGCACTTGAAGAAAGAAGGAGAGAAAATGAAGAACTTGAAGAACTTGAAGCACTATTTGCAAGGAAAATGCCTAAAGGTCCAATTGGAAGTAAGTATGAAGGTAAAGAACCCTTTAAATATTTTAACTGTAATAAGATTGGTCATATGGCTTCTAGATGTCCTGATAGACATGCAAGATTAAGAGAAGAAGCTAAAAGAACATACAAGCCTAACCCTGACTATCAGAAATACAAGTTTAAGAAGAATAAAGACAAATCTTGTTATTATGCTAATGAAGGAGTTACTGATGATTTTGATGAGGATCCGATAGACAATGGATGGGCTTTTGTTGCTATAACAGAAGATCAACCGGCACCTACTATTCAACCGGTAGAGCAGGCTCTGATAGCTAAAGTTGAAGATAAGGATGAATGGATTATTGACTCAGGATGTTCACATCATATGACTAGTGATAAGAGTAAATTCTTAACCTTTCAGGATTACAATGGAGGTCTATTAAGATTTGGAGGTGATAAAGGTTGTTTGATCAAAGGAAAAGGCACTATATCTTTTGATGGTAAGCACAATACTGATAATGTTTACTATGTTGAAGGTTTGAAGCATAATCTTTTGAGTGTTGGTCAATTAGTTGAGAAAGGATTTCAGTTACAATTCAAGAATGGTAAATGCAAAATCATGAACAAAACTGGTTTGGAAATTGCAATCGGTAATCAAACTAGAGGTAATATCTTTCATTTGAACAATAATGAGAAAGCATGTTTAATTGCACATATTGATGAAAGTTGGTTATGGCATAAGAGACTTTGTCATGTAAATTTTGATTGCATTGTGAAAATTAGTACTACTAAGGCAGTTAGGGATTTACCTAAGATTGTTAAACCTCACAATCCGGTATGTAAGGAATGTCAATTTGGAAAGAAAGTTAGAGCATCTTTTAAGAGTATTCCAGAGAAGTCTAACAATGTTCTTGATTTAATTCATACTGATTTATGTGGTCCAACAAGAACTAGAAGTATACAAGGAGATAGATATTTCATGTTAATCATTGATGACTATTCTAGAATGTGCTGGGTTACTTTTCTCAGAGAAAAATATGAAGCATTTGGGAAATTCAAACTATTAAAGGTGATGGTAGAAAATGAAACCGGCAAGAAAATCAAATGTTTGAGATCAGATCAAGTAGGTGAGTTCACATCTAAGGAATTTAATACATTCAGTGAAGTGAATGGGATCAGAAGACAGTTGTCAGCACCCCGGACACCCCAGGAGAATGGAGTTGTGGAAAGGAAAAACAAAACTATCTTGGATGCAGCCAGAAGTATGATATCTAAAGCAAATCTACCTCATATATACTGGAGAGAAGCAATCAATATAGTTGTTTATACATTCAACAGAGTTCACATCAGAGGAGAAACCGACAAGACCCCACATGAACTATGGTTTGGTAATACTCCTACTCTTAAATATTTTAGAATATTTGGAAGTAAATGCTATATTAGAAGAGATGAGTATATTGGAAAATTTGATCCTAGAAGTGATGAAGGAATATTTCTTGGTTATTCATCTAAGAGCAAGGCATATAGATATTTTAACAAGAGATTGTAGAAAATTGTTGAGAGTGCAAATGTGAAAATTGATGAACAATTTAGAGGAAATTCAAGGTACACAGACTCTGAACCAGCAATAGAAATAATCACAAATGAACCTACTATGAATACACTGGTACAGAATGGTGATCCAGTTACACCGGCATCATTTGGAGATTCAACAGTCACTGAAGAATAACAACAAGTAAAAACACCCCGGTATGTAAGATTGAATCATTCTGAAGATTAGATAATTGGAAACAAATTTCAAGGAGTTATGACTAGAGGAAGATTGGAAAATGAGGAGGTATGTCTTATTTCTCAAATTGAACCTACATTAATTAATGAGGCATGTGAAGATAAATATTGGATTAAAGCAATGGAAGATGAATTGGAACAAATTGAAAGGAATAACACTTGGTCATTAGTTCCTCGGCCTAGAGACAAAAATGTAATAGGAACTAAATGGGTTTTTAGAAATAAACTTAATGGAGATGGCATGGTAATTAGAAACAAAGCAAGATTGGTGTGTAAGGGATATTCTCAGAAAGAAGGAATTGATTACAATGAAACCTTTGCATCGGTAGCTAGAATTGAGGCAGTCAGACTTTAAAGTATATCAAATGGATGTTAAATGTGCATTTCTGAATGGAGATCTTGAAGAAGAAGTTTATATTGAGAAACCTGATGGATTTTATTTGATAGATAACAAAGACATGGTTTGCAGGTTAAGGAAAGCTTTATATGGATTAAAACAAGCTCCTAGAGCTTGGTATGCAAGATTGGACAAATATCTTTTGAAACTTGGTTACACAAAAGGTAATGTTGATAGAAATCTATACTACAAAGTGGCTAATGATGACATCTTGGTTATTGAAGTTTTTGTTGATGATATAATCTTTGGAGGAGAAGATGGTTTGTGTAAAGACTTTTCTAACAAAATGCAACAAGAATTTGGAATGTCTATGATTGGAGAGATAAAATTCTTTTTAGGATTGTAGATTTCACAGACTGATAAAGGTATATTCCTATGTCAAACTAAGTACTTGAAGGAATTACTAAAGAAATTTGGCATGGAAAATTGTAAACCGGTAAGCACACCCATGACTACAAATATAAATTATCTTTGAAGGATGAATCTACACCTGTTAATCTGACTAGATACAAATCTATGATAGGAGGTTTATTGTATTTGACATAAACAAGACCTGATATTATGAATGCAGTATGTATTATTTCAAGATTTCAGAGTAATTCTAAAGAAAATCATGAATCAATAGTGAAAAGGATTTCTTGGTACCTACAGGGCACTACAAATCTTGGTTTATGGTATCCTAGAGATGAAAAATTTGACTTATATGCATACACAGATGCTAATTGGGTAGGAGATGTGGATGACAGAAAAATCACCATCGGTAGAGCATTTTTTCTTGGCAGCAGATTAATTTCTTGGTTGAGAAAGAAACAGATTTGTACAAGTTTATCAACAACAGAATCAGAGTATGTTGCAACAACAACTAATTGTACACAGGTATTATGGATCAAGCAAATGTTGAAGGACATAAAGGTGAATTGCAAAGAACCTATAGCTATTTACTGTGACAATACAACAATAATTGATATATCAAAGAACCCGGTACTTCACTCTAAAACCAAACATGTTTCTATCAAACTGAACTTTCTAAAGGAGAATATTGAAGCAAAATAAGTGAAATTGGTTAATGTGACTACTAAAGAGAAGATTGCAGATATTTTTACAAAGCCTTTGCCTAAGGAAACATTTGAGTATCTCAGAGAGAAACTTGGAGTCCTATCCCCATAGGTAGAGACTTATACAATTGATGTTTGTCATCAACTAATAGAATTAACAAAGAAATCTTTTATTTCAGCTTTGATGAGGAGAGCTACTTCTTAGGGGGAGTAGCTGGTATATTGAATAAGTTGGTATTTTGTATTTGGTTTGCTTTGGCATTTGATTTCAAAGGGGGAGAGATTGATATAGAAAAACACATGGATAACACATATTATTCCTATGGGGAGAGACTTTATCCTTTGGGGAGAGATATTATGTATTTTTTGATTTCTGGTTAATGATCTCTTTGGGGGATTGTTGGTTTTTGGTTTTTGGCATTTCTATTTTAGCACTTTGATGGTTTTTCCATGTTGTGTTGCCATCAATTCCAAAGGGGGAGATTGTTGGTATTTTGAATATGTTGATATGGTTTTGTCATTGATGTCAACACTTGTCATCGCTTGTCAACACTTATCAACACTTAGAGACTTTAGGTTATGTTCACCGACAAGACAAAGAATTATGCAAGTCACTGGTATTTGGTTCACTGGCAGATTATATTGTTCACCGACACTTGGAATGACTTGAAGACTACTTGGTTATGTTGAAGAAATTATTTGATCACTTGGTTTTGGCGATTTGGTTATTTGTTTATTCGGGTTTGCATATTTGTTGTTACCGACAAATAGGTCCAGGATAAGCACCGACAAACTTATCTATTCTAGATCAACATGACATGTTATGGAGATGATTTATTATTGTTGTAAGTACATTGAGATTACATCATGCATCATATATTGATTTGTTTGTAATTGATTTTATTGTAATATCTTTTAGTGAGCCGACCTATTCAATTGGTCCTAGGTTATGGTATATATGTAAGATCTTATTTGTTAGATCAAATGGAGATGGGATTGCGAATGTGAAAAGGATTGCAATAAGGTATATGCAAAAATAAGCAGAGCTATACACACAGACATCATTTGAAGGTTGAAGGAGGGTTTTGAAGAAGGCAATCAGAACTAAACTGGTATTGAATCCATCATATGAAGATGCTATTTTATGTAGTACATTATAATTGGATTTAACCATCCAATTGTAGTCAGTGTGACTCTCATTTTGTGATTGAGCAGTGAGCTCTAGGCAGTTGGTCTTTCTGCATGTGCAAAATCCATATTGTAAACACATACTATCTGCAGTAGTATCATTTGATTGTGGGTAAGGCTTCCCACCGTGGTTTTTCCCCTTACAGGGTTTCCACATACAAACATTGGTGTTATGTGTTGTGGATGTTATTGTATTTCTATTTCATGCATTAATCTTTACCAGTATTGCAATTAACTATTAAGATTGTCTACCGGCATAAAGTTTGGTTTACTGGTATTAAGCATTAAGTTTTGGTTAAGTTAATTCTGGTTGAATTTATTGGACAACTGATTCATCCCCCCCTCTCAGTTGTCTCTGGGACCTAACATAGAATAATGGAGACATATTTTTGTCTTCCCTTGGGTTTGATGTCTGGATGTTAGTGAAGAATGGTTATATTATCCCTCAAGCTCCTCCTACCGACCTTGATGCTAAAAGGGAATATGAAAATAATGCTAAAGCTGAGAATGCAATCTTAAGTGGTCTATCAAGTACAAAGTTTGTGAAAGTCATGCATTGCACATCAGCAAAAGAAACTTAGGACAACCTACATAAGATATATGAAGGAGATACCAAAGTGAAAGAAGCCAAACTACAAAATCTAAGAACTCAGTTTGAAAGTCTAAAAATGAAAGAAAAAGAGAAGATAGCTGATTATTTGCAAAGAGTGGATGAGACTGTGAGTGCTATAAGAGGACTTGGAGAGGAAGTCAAAGATGAAGTTACCGTAAAAAAGGTTTTGAGATCATTAACTTCAAAGTATGATACAAAAGTCTCAGCTATTGAGGAAGCAAAGGACTTAAAGACTTTCTCTATGGATGAGCTATTTGGCTCCTTACCAGCCTATGAAATGAGAACAATAAGCATTTAATCTTCAATGTGAGAGGCTGCCTTTAGCATAACAAGAAAAGGAAAGGAAGAAGTTGAATATAACTCAGATGTTGCTATTGCCAACTTTGTAAGGAAACTCAGAAGAGACCTAAGAAAGTACAAAGGTAAGCTACCCTTCAAGTGTTTCAACTATGGTAAGATTGGAGATTTTTCTTCTAAGTGACCCTATGGTGAGAAGGATGGGGATGAGGAGAAAAATAGTAGATCTTTTGGTAAGGATAAAATGAAGAAAACCTATAAGCCAAGGAGAAGGAGCTTTAGGAAGAAAGATAGTCTTTATACTTTTGAAGATGATGCCTCTGATGAAGAAAGTATTTCTGAACATTGCTACACTGACGATGAAAGAGAACTCAATCTCTTTATGGCATAAGGAGAACTAGATGATGAGAAAGTGGCTAGTGATGAAGAGGAAGAAGTTGAAACTAAAGTAGATCTTGAAGGTGAACTAAACATTGGGATTGAGTATGATGCAAGCACCAAAGCATTCGACAAGATGCTAAGTAAGCAAAAGCATGACAAGTATATCAATGGAGTTGGTTTTGAAAAAGGTCAATCTTCTAACAGTAAAGATTCATCAAAAAAGGAGATAATCTTCACCTCTTCAAGTGAAAGTGAATTCAAACAAACCTTCACATTTAGCAAGCCTAATGAGAAGAAGACATATGTTGCTGCTAGAAAGAATTGGTCAAGGAACCAACATGCTGATCCAAAAGGAAAAGCCAAGATGGATGAGGGAGGTTTCACAAGAGTCAATGATATTAGGAACAACTCAAGAAGATAGAGTTATGTTTCTCCAAGGAGACCAATGAGAAATAAATTCAATAATGATTGGTATGTACCTCAATTCCAAGGCTACTTCTATAAATGTAATACTTATGGTCATATAATTGTAGAATGTAGGCTTGTACATAGGTCCCCTCCTAGTTTTGAAAGTAGAAATCAATTTGTTGTTCTTAGGGATATGAAGGTTGTATTCTATCATTGTAATGAGTTTTGTCATAGGAGTTATAAATGTAGAAGAAATATATCTCAGTCCTGCAATAGATTTCCAAGTTCACCATTCAATGAAAATGTAAAATGCTATCATTGTCACAACTTGGGCCACATTGCAAAACACTGTAAGCTTAGGACTACTAAGAAAAAGAAGACAGTGTCAACATCTGAACCAAATGAAAAATCAAATCAGAATGCAATAGTAGAGAAGAAGCAAGAATCAAACCAAGCTTGGGTTGAAAAATAAAAGAACAAAACTAAGTCAAGTTTAATTGTCCAAACTACCCTACATGCTGAAATAAAAAACATATGGGTAGTAGATAGTGGCTACTCAAGTCACATGACCAGAGATAAGAATAAATTCATCAAATTAGAAGATTGGAATGATGGTTCTATGAGGTTTGGAGATAATTATTCAATCAAGGTAAAAGGAAAAGGTACTCTAAACATTGATGGCAAGTTGAAAGCTCATGATGTTTATTATGTAGAAGGTTTGAAACACAATCTGCTAAGTGTGAGTCAAATTTGTGACAAAGGATATAAGTTTACATCTAATTCCAAAGACAATGAAAATAGAAAAGAGAACAATCATAATCTTGTTGCAAAAGGTAAGAGGATAGATGGAAATGTATATAACCTTAAGGAATGCTTTGAGTCTCAATGTATGATGGGATGAGTTGATGAGAGTTGGCTATGGCATAGAAGACTAGGGCACATCAATTTTGATAGTCTTGTTAAGGTAAGCAAGAAAGGGTATGGAAGACACATACCTCTAATTATTAAGACAACAAATACCTTCGATGATGAGTGTCTAAGAGGTAAGAAAACAAAGGTCAGTTTTAAGACAAAAGAAAACTCCATGACAAGACCTCTTGAGCTTGTGCATACTGATTTGTGTGGGCCTACTAGGAAAAGAGCCCTAAATGGAGAAAGATACTTAATGTTGCTGATAGATGATTTCTCTAGAATGACATGGGTCACCTTCCTGCAAGACAAGTCTCAAGCCTAAAAAAGATTCAAAATCTTCAAGAAGATGGTAGAAAAGGAAAGTGGTTACAAGATGAAATGTTTGAGATCAGACTGTGGAGGTGAGTTCACATCGAATGAGTTTGAAGATTACCGTGAGAGACATGGAATCATAAGACAATATTTTGCCCCTAGGACACCACAACAAAATGGTGTTGTGGAAAGAAAAAATAGGACAGTCAAGGAGATGACAAGGACAATGTTGAATGAAGCTAATTTGCTTGATGTTTATTGGAAAGAGGTAGTTCACACTGTTGTGTATACACTAAACATAGTGCAAATAAGAGTAAACAGTAGAATGACACCTTATGAGTTATGGTATGATAGGAAACTACCAGTCATGTGTTTCAAGGTGTTTGGTAGCAAATATTTCATCAAAAGAGATGAAGATGGATTAGGAAGTTTTGATTCAAGAAGTGATGAAGGAATCTTCTTGGGATACTCTACTCACAACAAGGCCTACAAGTATTTCAACAAAATATTGAAGAAGGTAATTGAAAGTGTACACGTGAAAGTAGATGAAGATATGCTTAAAGCAAGGCAAAACTCAATTATTCCAACTATTGCACCATATATTGAAGATGAAGATCAACTTGAAAGTGAACATAAGAAGAATCACCCAAAAAAGCCCCTAATAGATATGTGCAAAAGAATCACCCCAAGGATTGGATTATTGGCAACAAGAATGACAGTGTGCAAACTAGAAGAAGAGTTAGAAAAATTGAACAAGTAAACTTCTGCCTAATGATTAAGATGGAACACATGACATATGATGAGGCCAACGAGAGTGGAAAGTGGATAAAGGAAATGGAAGAAGAGTTGCAACAGATAGAAAAGAACAAAAACATGGGAATTGGTTCCTAGGCCAGTAGACAAAAATGTCATTGGAACTAAATGGGTCTATAGGAACAAGATGAATGAAGAAGGAAAGGTAATAAGGAACAAGGAAAGGCTAGTATGCAAGGGATATGCTCAAGTAGAGGGCATAGATTTTGAAGAAAATTTTGCACCAGTTGCAAGACTTGAAGCAATCAAAAAGTTCTTGGCTTTCTCAGCATATCAAGGATACAAAGTATACAAGAAGGATGTCAAATCTGCATTCTTGAATGGAAACTTGGAAGAAGAGGTGTATATAGAGAAATATGAATGCTTTCAGTTGCATGAAGATGAAAACTATTTCTGTAGATTAAAGAAAGCAATATATGGTCTGAAGTAGGAACCTAAAGCATGATATTCTAGGTTGGATAAGTATTTGAATCAACAACGTTTTAGAAAAGGAAATGCTAACAACAATTTATATGTCAAAGTTGATGGAGACCACATTATCATAGTGTTGGTGTATGTAGATGACATCATTTTTTAAAGCAACAAGGACATACTATGCAAAGAGTTTGTTGATTAGATGCAGTTAGAGTTTGAGATGTCAATGCTTGGAGAGTTATCATAATTTCTTGGTTTGCAAATATCATAGTAGAGTAAGGGCATATTCATTTCTCAAACCAAGTATGCAAAAGAAATGTTGAAATTTTTTCAAATGGAGAACAACAAACCGGTTAGTACCCCCATGGTGACAGGATGCAAGTTGAGCAAAGATGATGTGTCACCTAGTGTAGATCAGACTATGTATAGATCCATGATTGGTAGTATATTGTATCTTACAACTTCAAGGCCAGATATTGTGCAAGCGGTGTGCATGGTAGCTAGATTTCAAGCTGCTCCAAAGCAATCACGTGAATATCGTTAGAAGAATCTTTAAGTATCTGCAGGGAACACTTAGTTATGGCTTGTGTTACCCAAAGAAAGGAGATTTCTCTTTACAATCATATATTGATGTTGATTGGGTAGGTTGCATAGATGATAGGAAGAGAACTAGTGGTGGAGCATTCTTTCTTGGTGACAGGTTGGTTTCATGGCACAACAAGAAGCAAGATTATATCTCCCTATCCACAGCTGAAGAAGAATATATAGTTGCTGCTACATGTTGCTCACATGTTTTATGGATGAAATAGACCTTAAAGGACATTCAGGTGGAATTCTCAGATCCTATTCCCATCATGTGTAACAAGTCAAGTGCTATAAATATTTCAAAGAAACCCTGTCATGCATTCCAAGACAAAACACATTGCAATCAAGTATCATTTTCTTAGGGATAAGGTTGCAGAGAAAGAGGTAAATGTTGAATATGTCCCCACAAGTGAGCAAGTTGCAGACATTTTCACGAAGCCATTGCCAAAGGATAGATATGAATATCTGAGATAGAAATTGGGTGTTGTTCCAGCCTCCTTCAACACTTAAATGTATTATTGAAGTCTCTGGTTTAGGGGGAGTATATTGTTCTTACATCTTTTATCCTTGAACCTCATGCTTGTCTCAAGGGGAGTTTATAAATTTTTTGTAAGTAGTATTGATGATGCTTTTTATATTATAATAATGGTTCTGAGAGTGATGAAAAGTTGATCAGAAGTTGCATAATAGTCTGTTGCAGGTCCCTTTGCCATTGTTGTCAAAGGGGGAGAAATGAATGTGTGTGTTGACATCAATGCCAAAGGGGGAGATTGTTGGCATTATTGTCATTGATATCAACTAGTTGCAGAGAAACCAAAGTTGTAGAGGTGCAAAGTTTGATGTCAACGAGTTACAAAGAACTACACAATTGGATGTTGCAGAATGATTAGGGTTGTATTGTGAGGTTAGACAAAATGCAGGTGTGTCATGACCAAAAATTTCAAGCTTCATTCATGCTATTTACCCTCCAAATGGTCTCTGTCATTTCCCTTAAGCCTCGGGTTTACAAATTTAAATTCTCTGTCACTACCCTCATGCCTAGGGTTTAGGGTTTTATGCCTTTGTATTAAATTCCTTTTTGTAAAAAACCTTTCTATGTTATATTTTTAAGTTACCTTTTTCACTTAAGCTGAGGGTCATTCTTATCGTTGAGCAGGGCCATGTTATTTTTTCCTAAGCGATTAATATTTTTGTCGGGCTCTTTTATTATGTTCCTAAGTCCTTCCCACGGGCGAGCCCCTTTACCCTCACTTATTAATGTTTTGGATTTAATTTTTTATTTAGTCCTAAGTCCTAAGTCTATGAAAATTTGTTAAAGCTCGAGCTACTAAAGGTACACTAATTCTGCATGTGTCTTATCAGATGACAATGTTTTAATCGCATCAAAAAGGTGTTTGTTGGTTAAGCGGATAAAGTTAACGGTCACTGCGGCAGGGAAGGTAACCTTAGATTTGATCCAACGACCCGTGTTATCCCGTGATGAAAGATGTGGGGAAGTTAATCTTTGTGGAATCATGATATACTACCACTTTTTTTTGTCGGGTGGTCAAGCAGTCAAGGTAGACCATGGGGTCATTGTGATGTGTTGTAAAGGCAGGACCAACGCGGAGTATTCTCATTGGCTAAGAGTGGATTCTTTGGCCAAGATGGAGGTTAATATCCATCTAACTTATGCAGACTATTCAATTTGCCAACTGTAAAGAAGATCTACAGTGGATATTTAAAGTTGAGACAAAGCTATTTTGTGCCATTTATGTGCAGTTCATACTAGAAATGAACAACGACAGTTGTAGGGATGTATGTGGTAGATGATAAACATTAACCAAATGATCTGGAAGGCAATTATGATGACATATGGCAACGAAGTGGATGTCAAATGGGATCCAATATGCAGGTTGGTTCTAATAGAGATGGAGGTCGATTTAAAGAGTTGGTTGTCAATTTCTTTAGATTAGGTCGAGAACATGAAATATAAATGATGATCAAGTCCTCCTGGATCAATGACATAGATTCAAAATTGATCATGAACATAGGTTAGCTATTTCTGTGTCTAGGAACTCAAATTGCCAACTAGACTGATTGAATGAACAATCTACATGTTTCTTAGGAAATTGTATAGATAATGTGGCATGCAAATGATGCAAACTATGTTTTGTCTGATCTAGGATGAGTTATGATCCAACCAATTTCTTGAAGGTGGATGATGAATATAAAAAAAAGCATAGACTTATCGATATCTTTTTAGAGAGCTCAATAGAGTTGTTGATTGTATTGAGTGACAGTTGAGATAGAGTAACTAGTATAAACATAGATAGGGAAAGAAGAACAAATAGAGAGAAACAAAGACTATCAACTAGAGTGTAGAAGGAAGAGACAACTAGAGGCAGCAAGTAGTTGAACAGAGGTAGAACACGCAGCTGAAGGAAAGCAGAGAAAAACAAAAGTGCAGAGAGCAGAGAGAGAGGAAAGATAGAAGATATCCAGTAAGGTGCTACAAAAATTCATTTGCAGTGAGGTATTTGTAGTTGAATCTATGTGTATTGTAATCTCTGAGTGGGTGCTCAAAGCAGGGGTAGGTGCTCCTTTGAGTTCTAGCTCATAAAATTAGGGGTTGATGCCCTAAACAATTTGTAATCAGTGATTCATTGTGAGGTTGGATTGGAGTAGCAGACTCCAATAGCTATTCTCACTGAGGTTTTTCCCACATTGGGTTTTCCTCATATATCTTGTGTTATGTGATGTGCTCATGTGTGTGTAAGTTCTTATGTTTACATTACATTCTTAAAATATACACATTGAATGAAAATTTAAAAAAAAACTGATTCACCACCCTCCCCCTCTCAGTGTCCATTTGTGTTCTTCACGTAACACTTGCAGATGATAAAGCAACTTTACAATCATAATATGTTCTTTGTTGAACTCTTGTGCACAATACAAAATCTGAGAGCAAATATATCAAACAAGATCAATGGAGATAAGAGACAATGGAGATCAAACCCTACTTGGTATGTGAATGGTTTATTATTTCAATTTGTTAATTTGCATGTTCTTAGGTTTCTTCATTGGTGTATGGTGAATGTTTTATAGTAGAAATAGGATTGTTTGTGGTTGGATCTTCGTGGTTTTGCAATATTTTGTCATTATTATTTTTCACCTCACACAATTTGGACACCAGTGCATCATGTAGATGTTTGCATGTAGTGGTAACGTCGTGTGGCATTTTAACATTGAAAGGTCATTTCTAAGAATTTTGCCACTTGTCACATACACAAGTCAATGGAATCTACCCATGATGACTTGTAATGTCTCAATAACCCTTTCTTTGCCTTCTCTTATCACTTTTAAATTGATATTTTCACTATTTACACTATCTCTCTTGAATCCTCCTATAAAATCTCTTGGTTCTCTCTTGCAATCTTTTTGGCAAAAGCTTGTGTTCTCTTGGAATTCATCTCTCTCTCTCTCTCTCTCTCTCTCTCTCTCTCTCTAGCTTGCACAACTTGGTATAGCTTGCTGCAACAATCTTTGCAACTCTCTTTGCCTCTTCAAGCCTTGTTGATAATATATTTCTTAAGTAGTTCAAAATTCTAGGATTTATCACATCCCTTGTCTATTAAATCAATCATTTAGGTGTTTATTTGTCTTTTGATCTATCTATCTATCTAGTTGTTGTGGAGGTAGAAAATCCAAAACACGGACTTGATTGAGGTAAGTTTCCAAATAGCCCCAAACACTTTTCCTCTTCTTCCTCTATGTAGGTTTATGTAAAGCACTCAAATGCATGAAAGCTTGCTTGTGTTTATTTATTTCATTTCTATTTATTTTTGTTATCTAGTTTTTCTATTGTATATCTAACTTTTGGGTTTTGTAGATTGGTCAAAGTATACAGTTGGGATTTGGCCATTTTTTGAGTGTTTCTATTGTGGTCCATACAACACTAGAACACACCACATGGATGTCCATGTGTCGCATTGGCATCCTTGGTCGAGACACTAAGATTTGGATCAAAAACTCTCTATTCTCTAAACTTTCTATTTCTATATTCAAGAACTTAATTTTATTAATAACATCTATAATTAGATATCTTCACCATTTTGACTAGTTGGGGATATCTAAATATATGTTGTGAAATTGGCTCTCAAAGGAATATAGTTTTCCTTTTGTAAGGTCAAATTTCCTTCATTACAGTCCTGTATTATTCCAATAACACTATATTTTTTGAAATGATATATTATGTAATAATACACATAAAGAATGTATTATTCCTATAAATTAAAACATTATGTTGGGTTGTTTATTAAACCCTAACATACGGGTTTTAACTCGGCTAAAGAGCTGCCTTCTTGGGTTCCTGTTTGGGTTTATTTTTCATTGCTCCCCCTGGAGTTTTGTAGAGAAGATATTTTACAATGAATTGTTGCTTTTATAGGGAAGTCTGTTGCAGTTGTCCAACAAAACCTTGATAAGAAGATGATCTCTTTTGCTCGAATTTGTGTGGAGATTGATTAGAATAATCCCTTATCGAATTTGTTAGAAATTTTTCTTGGCTCATCCTCATCGAAACAACAATTATATTATGAATCTCTTCCTTTCTGGTCCTGGATCTGTCATGAGTATGGCCATCTTCTTCAACAATTCCCTAAGGTTCATAAATAATCTTGTTTTCTTAATCCCCATTCTTCATCATCTTAGCATGTGGGTAATGAGGACAAGGGGAAAACTGCCATGAGGGAGGGAGCTTTGGGTAAGGATACAGATGGTTTTGTGCCAATTAAAACTAGGGATAAGGGACTGGGTTAGAAGAGGACTTTAAAGGATCAACAAATTGATGAGGTCTTTAACCAATTTGAAGTGCTAGATACTTTAGCCTTGAAGGAAGGGATTCCACTAGATTTCACTTCTACAACTATTGGTGTGGGTATAGAGGTTGTGTCGGCTCCAGGGTCAGGTTATGATCTACTTGGAGTGCAAGATCAACAGGTGACCTTGAATGACACTATGCAAGATGATATTGTTTTGGTTGATTTGGCTAAGGAGTTTTAGCTTCTAATAAGAGTAAAGGGTCTCCTCAAGTTTTGGGGGTGCAACAACACTTCCTTAAGAATGGTCCTTTTGATAACTCTTCAAAAGGGTGTAAGAAGGATCTAGAGAATATTAAGATTATTGGAGATTTATTGGTGGAATCAGGGTTTATTAAACCCATTGATGTTCACTTTTCTTAGTCCTCTCCATGATTATTCTCTCCAGGAATGTAAGGGGGTTGAATAGCACCTCCCGTCAAAAGGCTATTCATGATTTGATTGTAGCTCATTCACCGAACATCTTCTATGTTTAGGAGAATAGGGTTTTGGTTGATGTAAAGCTTCAGTATGCTTCTTGTATCTGGTATTTTGGTTAGTGTCAGTGCATTGGATCTCAAGGCAATTTTGGATGTTTGGCTCTTTTTTGGGATCCACACAAGATTTCTCCCCTTTGGTGGATTTCTAGTCATTCTTCTATCTCCATGGTTGCTTCCACTTTGAATTTTGGTGAGACTATTCTTATTACTAATGTTTATGCTCCAATGGATATCTGTGGTAAAATATAGCTTTGGGTACAATAAGGTATGTTTGTTTATGTGATCCTTATCTTCCTTGGATCTTAGGTGGTGATTTTAATTATGTGTTGATTTTGGAGGAGAAAAGAGGGGGGTTGCTTAGGTTAGGTCCAACTTCTGTTATTTTTTGAGCTCGGGTGGATTCTCTTGCATTAGTGGATATTAAGCTCTCTAATGGGACTTTCACTTGGAATAATAGACAGAGTGGAGCGAAAGAAATATCTGAAAGGTTGGATAGGTTTCTTGTCTCCTATTTTTGGGTTGGGGGTGGCTTGGTTAATAGTTCTCAAATTATTGACTAGAGAGGTTCTAATCACTGGCCAATTGAATTTTTTGCTTCTTCTTTTGTTGTTCCAAAGAATCTTTCTTTTAAATTTCAGCTTATGTGGCTTTGGGACTCATCGTTGCATGACTTAGTGGCTAAGAGGTGGAGAGAGGGAGGCCCTTCTTATGGTACAACTATGTATTTATTATGTTAAGAAACTTCAATATGTCAAATATCATCTTAAGAGATGGAATACATTATGTTTTGATAGCCTTAATTCAAGGAAGAGGAATTCTTTGGAACATCTCATTGTGATTACTTGCCAGATTTGGGATAATGGATTCTCCAATGCTCTAGGAAAAGCAAAATCCCTGGTTGTGCGAAATGCGGAGTGGGAGTTTTGTAAGGAGATTTATTGGAAATAGATGACTCAAGTGGATTGGATTCAAGAAGGGGATAGGAATACTACTTTCTTTCATCATTTTGTCCAGGCTCATTGTAATAAGGGCCACATTTCCTCTTTGGTTACCTCTAAAGGGCTTCATATTTTTTCCATGTCGGCTATGTCTCGCGAGGCTTGTCAATTTTACTATTCCCTTTTTGTTGAAGACTCCTCTTTCTATTGAGGAGGAGAATTTGATCATTCATCACATTGATGACAAAAGAGGGAATGCAAGAAAGGATCAAATTCTCTTCCTCAATAGCAGGGCGAGTCTTCAACAAAAGAGAATAGTAAAACTGACAAGCCTCGCGAGACATATCCGACATGGAAGAAATATGAAGCCCTTCAGAGATAACTAGAGAGGAAATGTACCCCTTATTACAATGAGCTTGAACAAAATGATGATAGAAAGTAGTATTCATATCCCCTTCTTAAAGCCAATCCACCTGAGCCATCTATTTCCAATAAATCTCCTCATGGAGCTCCCACTCTGCATTTCGCACAACCAGGGATTTTGCTTTTCCTAGAGCATTGGAGAATCCATTATCCCAAATCTAATGAGTAATCACAATGAGACGTTCCAAATAATTCCTCTTCTTGGACTTAAGGTTACCAAAACATAATGTATTCCATCTCTTAAGATGATATTTGACATATTGAAGTTTCTTAATTTTTTCAGGAGTTTTGGGATATTATTAATCGAGATCTATTGGAGGTTGTTTGGGAATCTCTTCACAGTAAGAAGATGCTTAGAGCCTTGAATTCAAACTTCTTGGTTCTCATTCCCAAAAATTAAGGTGCCAATAAGCTCGATTTTTTTTGACCTACTGTTCTTTGTAATTGTAGCGTCATAAATTGTATGCACTTGCTAGGGTGGTACAATTTCACACCTAGTTTAGCACCCGCCTTAGTGCATTTTGTATTTTGCATTGTATTTCCCCTTTAGCACTTAATTAATCAAATTAATTAGGTCTAAGGTTCTATTTCATCATCTTCCACGTCATAAAGTTGGGCCCTTTCATTAAAGTGTGCCCTTTTCATTTATTCCTCAAATACATCATTTAATCAAAAACCCTAATTAGGTCCTATTTTGAACTTGGGGGCTTGATTTCGGGGGTCAAAACATCTCGAAATCACTTGTAACTTTGGGATTCTCTCTAAAATCATCATATCTGACGGCCCTAAAAATTTGGTGAAAAGTTGTCGGGACCATGGCGCCCGGAGTGCACATGGTCCCGGACATTTTTCCTGAAATTTTAGGGGCACGATCCAATCATAAAATAAAGCTTAACCCCAAGAAATTGGTGGGAGATTCAATCTCTAGGTCGGCCAAAAGTTGAAATTATGACCTAGGGTTTCATATATAAGAGCTCTCTTTCTTCATTTGAAAGGATCCAAATTTTGGTTTTCAGGGGACCTTCTATGCAGTGAAAGAGCAGATCTTTGAAGACTTCAACAACATTCAACATCCATCCATCAAGCATCCATCAATTTAATTCATCCATTTAGGGCTTTGAAGACATTGAAGAGCAATAAGGGATCACCGACTGAAGATTGGCTTGTACCCCTCCCTTGGGGTTGGGTATGATTTCATGTTGTTTTCATGTCTTTGCATAAGCCTCATTATATCATTTGTATTCATGCTTTAGATCACTTTGCATCTTGATTTGGAGCATTTACATTATCATTTACAAGCAATTAGGGTTTGCTTTCTAGGTTGCTCTAGTTTGCTTACTTGCATTTTAAGATCTTGCACACACACAAGGTCTGCACACACGTTAGTTTTACAATACAACTTGGCTATTTGTGGAGGTGAAAATCACTGAAGCAAGGGTTTGACTAAGGCAAAACCCTATATAGCTGCCCACCATACCCTTTTCAGATATAAGTGTAGGTTTCGGGATTCAGACGACGCCGTAAGTTGCAGATCCGACAGAAGCAGGCCGAGATAGCACTCCACACCAAATTTCAGGGAAAAAGAATAGGATAGGGGCGTGGGGCACCCTGGTCCTACCAGGATAGGGGCACTGGGTGCCCTGGTCCCTGGGACAGGGGCGCTGGGCACCCTGGTCCTTTTGTCAGACAGCAAGTTTTTAGCACTTTCCGATAGCTTTTCAGGTTGCAAAACGGCAGTTTCCGGAGCAGTTTCAGGGGCAAAATCAGGACAGTGGTGCCCGCGCCCCCGTCTTGAACATTTTCACTCATATTTTAACTCTGGGTATGCATTTGCATTCTTGTCTTGTCCTTGTGTTTATAACTTTCCATTGTTTAATCTCAATTCTGCAATCTTGTTACTAGTTCATACTTACACTTTAGGGTTAATAGTTGAACTTGCATCATTCTATCTATCATTTGCAACAAAGGAATAGAAATCCTAATAGATAGCCCGTGGCTTTCTCTTCCACAAAAAGAAGTAGCCAATTGTGTGATACCTCTAGGCTCTTTCGTATTCCACAAGTGTGTGGTTGAAAGTGAGATTAGGGCATGTTTGCTTAGTTTCACTTTTTCTCCTACACATTTTGGTGAACTCGACATGAATTCTAATCTTCTCTAATTCTGATTTATGTTTTCAAATTTGAGTGTTTATGCTATTTACAAGTTTTAATTTCTTGCAAGATTCAAAAAAAATAAAAATTTAGAGGAAATTTTTGCTAAAACCCTAATTTTTTCAATTCAAAGTTGTACTTGTGGATAGCTTAATTGGATCAATAATTTCAAATCTGATTTAAGAACTCATTTGAATCATAAATTTCATTTTCTAAATATACATTCTAAGTGCTTGCATTGGTTAAAAATAAACATTTCTTTCTATTTTGCATGTGTTATCATTTGAAAGAGGAAAATTGTTGTCATAATGCATTCATTTCATAGATGTGATAATGGGTTAGCTTCCCTTGTTTCAATTTTTCCTTCTCCTAAAGAACCTCCCCCCATCTATAACAACATTTTAGTGCCTAAAAGAATTGCTACCAATCCCTTTGAGACTCTCCCATTCTCTAAGGATGAAGTCTTTAAGAGTGATCTTGACAATTCTCCTAAAATGTGCCCTTCCTATTTAGCTATCCTAGAGGAAGAGAATGATATCATAAACACCTTTCTTAATGTTACTTCACCTTCCCTACATGATGCCTCTCTAAGTGAAAAGGTATTTATGGGCATGTACTATATTTTCTCCTAAATTTGGTCCTTCCAATGGGGGCATGTTAGTGCAACAAGAGGTTATGAACACTTCTTTCAAAGATTTCCTTCCTAAGCATGAATCTTTGGAGAAATATGTTCATGTTCCTCCTAAAAAACACTCCCTTCATGAGGATCCTTTTGTGAAAGAAGATGACATTATCCCTACATTTCCTAGTGATGGCATTTCCTTTTCCAGCAAAATTCCCACTAGAGATGATGAATTAATGATAATTGCTTACCCTTCTCCTAAAGTTTGTCTTACCCATAAGCATCCCTTAGAGAAAGAAGATGAAATAATAAGCAATTTCCTTAGTTCTCTCTCCCCTAAAGATTATATTGAACATATTGATGCTCTCCCTCCTAAGGATGAGGAATTAATAAACAATGTTATCTCCTCTCCCGAAATTAACAATACTTCAAACATTCCTTTCAACAACTTCACTATTTGGGATGAACCATTAGAAGAAGGTGTAGATTATTCTCTATCCCATGAGAGAACCCTAGCCAAAGGGGATGAAATCAAGATGGAAAACTCCCTTGATAGTTTCTCACCTTCCTTAAATATCAATTACTCTCCCTCTAAAAATAAAGCATCTCCCTCTCCTCAACTTGGTTCTACTCATAAGGATACCCTAGTTCAAAGCAAGATGGTTAACATGTCTTTCAAAGATCTCCCTCTCAAAAGTAAGACTTTAGAGAGTAATGTTGATCCTTCTCCTAGAGAATTTATTCCCCATGTAGATCCTTTGATGATAGAGGATGATATGCCTATCCCTTGTCTCTCTCCTAAAATTGATTTGATCCGTGATAAGATTTTAGTGCAAGAGAAGACTATCAATAATTCTTCCAACACCTTTGTTCATTCCTCTAAACCATCCTCAATCAATTTGATACATGTGAATGAAACACCTAACAAACCTCTCTTCACTGTCCAAGGTGTTTGTCCTTCTCAAAATTCTCAACCTTTAAATAAGCCTATCTTAGTGGTTTAAGGTGGTTATGCTAGTGATTCTTTTTGCACTCCTAAGAAACCTGTTATTACTGTGCAAGGAGGTTATTCTTCTAAGAGCCCTTATGAGTATGCTAAGCAACTGACTAGAGAGAGTTATCATGTGGTTGCCCATACTTATAATACAAGAAACAATAGGCAACCTAATCCTCCTCCAGTTATCCCAACTTCACTTCCTCCTTCCCAACCTATTCTTCCTCAAGCTCCTCGTATTTCACAAATGCTTAGTAAGGACTATGATCTTATTGAACAACTTAAAGCTACTCTGGCAAAGATATCCCTTTGGGATTTGATCCAAACTTCTTCCGCTCATCATGGAATGTTACAAGATGCCTTGAAAGATTTGAATGTTCCTCCACCTAATACATCTAGTAATATAGTGTCTTTGGTTAACTCTGTGATGAATCCTAAAGCTCAAATTGTGTTTACTCAAGATGAATTGCCTACTAGTGAAATTCAACATCAATATGATCCCTTGATGATTGTGGTTATCATAAATGACACTGCTATAAGACGAACACTGGTAGATAATGGCTCTGGCCTTAATGTGTGTAGCATTAATCTATTGCATAAGATGAATGTGGATACATTCCTTATTGAGCCTGACTCTCGTCCCATTTGAGGCTTTGATAAAGTGGCTAAGTCTTCATTAGGTATTATCACCTTACCCATCATAGTGGGACCTGTTACTTTGCCTACTCCTATTCATGTTATGTCGGGAAATCTAACATACAACTTGTTATTAGGGAGACCTTGGATTCACTGTATGCAAGCTGTCCCCTCTACATTGCATAGACAAGTTAAATTCATTTATAACAATAAGACATATACCTTGATAGGTGATACTAATTTTCAAGCTTGTTTGCAAACATCTACTTCCAAAGGGATTTCTTCTAAACCTTCCTCTTCTAGTGATGACTCTTTAAACAAAATACCTATGGATGAATCATCACCCTCTGATAATCAAAATTCTTTGGATGAATCTGAAGTTCTTGAAGAAGATTCTTCTCAACTTGAATCTACACATGAAAAGGCTTTTGATCCTGAGAAGGTTCTCGCAGAAGATGATTGGGGATCTTTAGACTTTAACCCTACTTTTGTAGGAGAATATAGAGTGCCTAAGATTGAGAAGGGAAAATCTAAAGAAGAAACTAAAGAGAAGCCCACTTTGTCTAAGCAATTCAGTAACAACTTTGTGGCTACCTCTGATTCAAATAACTCTTTAACATCTTCCTCTAATACAAATAGCACTGAGACCTATGGGGCATCACCATCTCTCTCTGATTTAGCATCCCTTTATGGTTGTGGTTTTCACATTTTGGCTAAGAGTGGCTATAGTGGAAATGGTTGTGGCACAAATGAACAAGTAATTAAAGTTCCTTTAGAACATAACATGCATGAATATTCATTTGGACTTGGATATAATCTTTCTAAGCCCACCAAAGCATCTAAAAGACCATCTCTCAATGTGAATGCTATATTTAGTAGTGATGATGATCTCACTTCAACTAAATCATCTTCTACTTCTATCAACTCTCAATCCCCGCATAAGGAAATCTTGGCGATGAACAAATCTCTTTATGACTCCCCTCAAATTTCTAAATCAACTTATGAATCTTTATCTCCTATTCATCATAAAGTCCTTTCCTCCAGGGATAAAGCTCTAATAAATTACACTCATCCCTCTTCCAAGATTTCTTGTGACTTTTTTTCTTCAATTTTATACATGTTTTTGATCTCACTTATAGTTGAGCATTTAGCATGTCATATTCAAATACCTCATTCAGTCTATCATGTCTTTAAATAACATTAATGGCTATTATGTTGCTCATCATTATGTGACATTGGTAGCTCATTTACTGGGGGCTCATTGTCATTCATGATGGTACAATTTCAAGTGCAATCATATTTTTGAAGCAACATAAGCCTAATCTTCTATGTTATCTCTTGTTCCTATGGGGACAAGAGTGATTTCATACATCTCTTCTTTATATGGTTAAAATTTCCCTTTGGGGTAATAGTGTGGAAATATTGATCATCTTTTCTTTAGAATCCTCTTTTCCTAGATATGGGAGAAGATATTCTCTTTCTTATCCTACCCACTTCTTGTGAGGAGCATTTTACATACACTAATGTCTTGCTTGCATGAACTCATGTGAGTATGTAGTACATTTTGCTTATGTCTAAATCTCTCCCTAGAAGATTGTGTAAGTCCTTCTCATTATCCTTATCCTTGGGAGGCAATGATCTTTCCATATTTTTATCTAAGGATCCACTTTTTCCTATTTCATGGATGGTGTGAACTTTATTACTTGATGTTATTCCTTGTATGCATTTGTTGTTGTTTGTTCAAAGATTCTCTCTTACAAGAGGTGTAAGTCCTTGACTACAACCTCTTTTGCACTTGGTAAAATACATCCATAATGAATTCACTCTCCCAATTGGGTTAAAAAGAGTGTCATCCTTCATTAAGAATCACTTTCACCTCGCAAAAGAAGGAAGTATTGCATTCTTATTCTCTTCTTTGTCTTATTCTAGAAGATGTTTGTCTAAGACAATTCCTCTCGGGGATAGGTGTCTTTTGTACAAATATCTCTTCTCCTCTAAGGATCTCCTTTACACATACTACAAGATATCCCTTTTCAACTATCTTATCCTTGCTTAAAGAGTGCAAAACTCTCTTGCTTGGATCCATGACATTGTTGCATTTTTGGGGTATCTTCTTTTGTGATGAAGGTAGGTATCCTTGTTCTAATTTGCTTATGACATAAACATTACACTTTTTGAGAAATGGGTCATTCTCAAGCGAGATGTCACGCTTTTGTACTATACATATACAGGTTGTAGCATACTCGGGCATAGACTCCTATGAGGTGCTTCTAACCTCCCTTACACACACATGCACAAGGTTGAGTGGAACTAGCGGCATAAGTCTAGACTTTCTCACTCTCCTCCCTTACATGCATCACCTAGATAGACTCTAGGGGCTAGTTTTCCATGTCCTTTTCCCATGGATCACCTAGACAAAATCTAGGGGCGAGAAGTCCATGTTTTCTCTCTCACTATTCTTCTCATGGATCACCAATGTGTGTATTCATGCTTTTTTTTTTTCCTTCCTTTTCTTCTCTTTGCATTTTGTTTCCATTTACATCCTTCATCTTGTGTTAGAGAACTCTCAAATCCTCACACTCTTTGTTGTGTTGGAATTGAGATTTAGTCCTCTTTCTTACCAAATGATTCTCCATTAGTTTTTGATCTCATATTAAAACTTCTTGTGAGCATTTGTCATCAATATTCTTTAACAATTCGAAGTGGTAAACATGATACCCTGTTTCAACTCACTAAAATTAGCAAGCCAAAACAGGGGGGGCATATAGCCACCCTCAAATTTTCATCACCTTCCTTAGTAAGCATTAGGTGATTTTGTGATCTAACATGTGGTTTTGTAGGTTGTGGTTCCTAACTGTGTACTGCAGATACCGCTGGGGGCTTCGTTCGACAGACTTATGGATATATCCTTTTTCAAATAATGTTTACTTTCTTGTACTTTAGCTTGCATTTGCACGTAGTACTCATATGACCGCTAAAGTGGGGGCTAAATGTAGCATCGTAAATTGTATGCACTTGCTAGGGTGGTACAATTTCACACCTAGTTTAGCACCCGCCTTGGCACATTTTGTATTTTGCATTGTATTTCCCCTTTAGCACTTAATTAATCAAATTAATTAGGTCTAAGGTTCTATTTCATCATCTTCCACATCATAAAGTTGGGCCCTTTCATTAAAGTGTGCCCTTTTCATTTATTCCTCAAATACATCATTTAATCAAAAACCCTAATTAGGTCCTATTTTGAACTTGGGGGCTTGATTTCGGGGGTCAAAACATCTTGAAATCACTTGTAACTTCGGGATTCTCTCTAAAATCATCATATTTGACGGCCCTAAAAATTTGGTGAAAAGTTGTCGGGACCATGGCGCCCGGAGAGGACCATGGCGCCCGTAGTGCACATGGTCCCGGACATTTTTCCCAAAATTTTAGGGGCACGATCCAATCATAAAATAAAGCTTAACCCCAAGAAATTGGTGGGAGATTCAATCTCTAGGTTGGCCAAAAGTTGAAATTATGACCTAGGGTTTCATATATAAGAGCTCTCTTTCTTCATTTGAAAGGATCCGAATTTTGGTTTTCAGGGGACCTTCTATGCAGCAAAAGAGCAGATCTTTGAAGACTTCAACAACATTCAACATCCATCCATCAAGCATCCATCAATTTCATTCATCCATTTAGGGCTTTGAAGACATTGAAGAGCAATAAGGGATCACCGACTGAAGATTGGCTTGTACCCCTCCCTTGGGGTTGGGTATGATTTCATGTTGTTTTCATGTCTTTGCATAAGCCTCATTATATCATTTGTATTCATGCTTTAGATCACTTTGCATCTTGATTTGGAGCATTTACATTATCATTTACAAGCAATTAGGGTTTACTTTCTAGGTTGCTCTAGTTTGCTTACTTGCATTTTAAGATCTTGCACACACACAAGGTCTGCACACACGTTACTTTTACAATACAACTTGGCTATTCGTGGAGGTGGAAATCACTGAAGTGGGGGTTTGACTAAGGCAAAACCCTATATAGCCGCCCACCATACCCTTTTCAGATATAAGTGCAGGTTTCGGGATTCGGACGACGCCGCAAGTTGTAGATCCGACGGAAGCAGGCCGAGACAACACTCCACACCAAATTTCAGGGAAAAAGACCAGGACAGGGGCGTGGGACACCCTAGTCCTGCCAGGATAGGGGCGCTGGGCACCCTGGTCCTTCTGTCAGACAGCAAGTTTTCAGCACTTTCTGACAGCTTTTCAGGTTGCAAAATAGCAGTTTCTGGAGTAGTTTCAGGGGCAGAATCAGGACAGTGGCACCCGCACCCCCGTCTCGAACATTTTCACTCAGATTTTAACTCCGGGTATGCATTTGCATTCTTGTCTTGTCCTTGTGTTTACAGCTTTCCATTGTTTAATATCAATTCTGCAATCTTGTTACTAGTTCATACTTACACTTTAGGGTTAATAGTTGAACTTGCATCATTCTATCTATCATTTGCAACAAAGGAATAGAAATCCTAATAGGTAGCCCATGGCTCTCTCTTCCACAAAAAGAAGTAGCCAATTGTGTGATACCTCTAGGCTCTTTCGTATTCCACAAGTGTGTGGTTGAAAGTGAGATTAGGGCATGTTTGTTTAGTTTCACTTTTTCTCCTACATAGTAATATGGTGTATAAGATTATTACTAAATTAATTGTAGAGAGGCTCAAAACTTGTGTTCTTGTTGAGATCTCAGAGGAACAAGGGAGTTTTGTGGTTGATAAATAGATTCTAGATGGGGTGGTGGTGGCTTCTGAGGTTATTCACTCTATGGAAACTTCAAAGGAGAGATCTATGTTCATCAAATTGGGCATGGCCAAGGCTTATGACAGAGTTAAATGGAGTTTTCTTCAGCAAATACTCTTAGCCTTTTTTTTTAGTCCCAATTGGGTGAGTTGGACTATGAGTTTTGTTACTTCTTCATCTTTCTCAGTTACACCTTTTGGTGCTTCCCAAGGCCTTTGCCAAGAAGATCCTCTTTCCCCTTACCTATTTATTATTATGGCTGAGGGTCTAGGTCATTTTTTGAAGTTTCGATCTTCTTAGGGCTTTATTCATGGGTGGTAATGGGGCAATAGATTGCCACATCTCTCACATCTCCAATTTGTAAATGATCCTACTCTTATGGGATTGGATTTTCTTTGGGAATCTGAATCTTTTCGGCAAGCCTTGGATATTTACCTTGCTGCTTCAAGTCAAAAAGTCAATGAGCATAAATCCTCCATTTTCTTCTTCAATACTCCTCACGCCATTCAGAGGCATATTGCTGATATTCTATGATTTCAGATTGGGTCTCTTCCCTTTGTTTCTTTGGGCATTCCTCTTACTATTGGTAGACATCCTAGGTCCTCTTGGTAGATTGTGCTTGACAATTATGTCAGAAAGTTAATCATTGGACTCACAGTTGGTTATCTACTGCTGCTCGATTGACTCTTTTAAAGTTTTTTATTCAAGCTCTTCCTATTTACAAGTGTTTTGTTCAAGTTGCTCCCATGTATTTTCTTCGAGAATTTGATGCCCTATCTCAACAATTTCTTTGGAGTGGTAATTTGTAGATTGCTAAATAGAGCCTTGTCAAATGGGAAACTATGTGCAGACCTAAGAATGAGGGTGGCCTTGGCTTATGATCTACTATTTTGAATGGGCAAGTTCTTGATGCTAAGTTATACTAACCCTGGTGTACAAGCAAAAATTAGCGATGGGCTCGTATTCTCACCCATAAGTATCTTAAATATGTTAATGTGTTTGATGTTCCCCACTTTCCTTTAGTGGGATGAGGTTCTATGGTCTGGAATAATTTGAAACTAGGGGCTCAGTTAGTTAAGAATGGTCTCTTTTGGATTTGTCATATGAGTTCACAAGCTCTTTTTTGGCTGGATTCTTGGGATGGTCATCCTTTTATCATTTCTTCTCATCCTCACCTTCAGCCCCTTTGTGATTATTTTACTGTTTTTGGCTGGGACACTATTGACCATTATAAGATTGCTCATAATTATGTGTTGGTGGCTCATTTTCACTGGAAACATCCTTCTAAATGGCTTCTAGGAGGATATGTGGAAGCTATGAAAGAGCTAACATAGATTCTAGAGTCTTGTGAGTGCACTACCTTGGCTAAGAATGATGTTTTAGCTTGAGCAAGTAGTGATTTGTCTAGAAAATTTTCTAATCTGTTGATCATGTTGAGCTAGTGTGGCATAATTTTGGGGACATTAAGGTTCCTTGGTGGAAGCAAGTTTGGTACAAGTTCTCATGGCACAAGAACAATTTTTTCATGTGGTTGGTGATCCACAACCGGTGTCTTACTTGGGATAATTTATGCAAGCATGGTTATCAAGGCCCCTGGATGTGTGTGTTGTGTCCTAATAGTGAAGAGAGTCTCTCATCTCTTTTTTCAATGTTCCTTCACTAGACATATTTGGCACTTTTGATGGGAAGTGTGGAACCAAACTTGTTGGCATGTTCATTCATGTAAAATATCCCATTATACTGGGTATAGAAAACTGCATTGCAATAAGTTCTTGCATTGAACTACTAAACCTAGAATAGAACTTGCAATTTTACATTCTCACAAAACCCAATCTTAGAGCTACAACAATTGAATGATATAGTTCGAAGGTTGTTTTACAAAGTTCTTATTGTTTAACAATGTGAACAATGGTATTGTTCATAGTCAATGTGAATTTTCCAAAGCCTTGCAATTTGTGTAATATAAGCACCATTGGTGAAATGTCTTATTGATATTGTTCATATAATATTTCTGTGAGTTTTGGGAAATTTCTTTGAAGAATATCCCCTTGTAAAGTGCAATCTTGTAAGGAAGTTAAGTAGCGGAAACAACTTCCTACACTAACCTTGAGAGGAGGGTAGTGCAAAACGTTTTCAGATCATTACAACAGTTACAGAAAATAGAAATAGATATAATAGCATTCATACCACAACACAATGATTTACGTGGGGAAAACACTTTCGGGAGAAAAACCCCACCCTCCAAAAGCAGCTCAATATTTTATTCAGCAATCAAAAACAGATTACAAAATACTTGCAGAGCAAACTCTTTGCAGGAGTACCACTAATCAGAGATTCAAAGGCAACTCAATAGCCATAGGACTCTTACACACAACCTCTATCTCACACACCTCATAAATAGGAGATACAATACAAGAAACCGTCAAACGGTATTACAAAACCATGGGCTAAAACCACCCAATAAGGTGTAGCCGACCTTATCTCCCTTCCAGATGCCCTATGACATGTTAAAGCACACATCAACACATGTCGCTCCCTTTTACAGCTCATTTATGTATACGATACAAATTATTTTTCCTATTTCAGGAGTACAAACTTCCGGAGGCCATAACTTGAGAACCGGTGTCCGATTGACGAACCGTTTGAAGTGCCGAAAAGCTCGCGAAGTGCTCTATCACCTCATAACCCGCTTCACTAGTTATGGCCACTTTTCAGGGCATTTTGGAGCGTCTAAAGTCCCCAAAATTAAGTTTAAATATTTTATTGCACCCCTCCAAGACAAAAACTTTAATATCTTCAAAACTAGCTATGACTTCGCGACGAAACTTTACCGGAATGCTTTGCAGGAGCAGAAGGGAATGTCAACACAATGAGTCAAACATTTTATTTTCTTTCCAGTCTGCAACTCAACCATTGCTTTAAATTCTTTAAAATGACTAAAAACTTCAGATTTACTCTTTAGAAAATATACCCATGTCCTTCTACTAAAATCATCAATAAATGTAACATAATATGTGGATTTTCCAATCGAAGAGACATCTACTGGACCAAACACATCAGAATGGATAAGATCCAAAACACCACAAGTTTTATGAGAACTCGAGTAAAACTGAATGCGGTTTTGTTTTCCATAAATGCAATGCTCACAGAAATCAAAGTCAAGATTACAATCATTCAAACCTTCAACAAGATTTTTATTTTTCAAGGTCCTTAGACCCTTTTCTCCAATGTGGCCAAGTCTCTGGTGCCATAACATAGTCTTCTCTGCAGGTAACTTTGCATCTATTAGTTTGCTCACAGATAACAGGTTTCGTTTTAATCCAGGGATATGCAGCACACCATTAATCCTTTTTATTCTACCATCAGAAAACCTGATTCTAACTTTACCTCGACCAACAATGTCTAGAGGTGAATCATCACCCAAGTACACCTTACCTCCATTAAATCCTTCATATTCAGAAAACTAATTTCTATTGGAAGTCATATGAAAAGATGCACCTGAGTCAATTAGCCAGGCATCATTACCTGCATGAGTCGCCAAAGCCGCAATAAATGCATCGCCATCTTCCTTCTCGGACTCAGAATCGGAATCAAACTTTTTCTTTTTCTTCTTCTTTTCTTCTTTGTAGTCCTTACGGATGTGACCCAGTTTACCGCAATTCCAGCAAATGACTTTGGAATTTCCAGGAGATTTCAATCTCCCTTTGGATTTGGACTTGCCGCGCTTCTCATTCTTCTTGCCTTTCTCCTTAGGTCTTCCACGAACGGTTTGGGCTTCCTTTGAACTGATGGATACCTTCCTTCACATCTCTTCACCAAGTAGGGCACCCACCACGTCTTCAGATTTCAAAACAACAGAAGTACTACCGATAGCCATAACAAGAGAATCCCACGAATCAGGCAAAGAGCAAAGCAAGATCTAACATTTCTCCTCCTCATCCATCTTAACACCGACAGATGCTAATTGAGCCACAATCATATTGAATGCTTCTAGGTGGTCTGCAATTCGTCCACCCTCTTCCATCTTCAAGGAATACAATTTCTTTCTTAAGAAAATTTGATTTAATAAAGATTTCACTTGATACATCTCACCAAGCTTAGTCCATAGCTTCTTTGCAGAGTTTTCTTCATGGACATTGATTAGAACAGAGTCTGCCAGGCACAGTCTGATTAGACCCTTGGCTTTTCGGTCCATAACATCATATTGAGCTGCCGCAGTAGGATCTGAGGGCCTTTGGACATTCGCATCAACAACATCCCAAAGATCTCGATCTATTAGCATATCTATTCTCCCTGACGAACTCGCCATCTGAATATTCCTGCAACAAGATCAAAAAGTGTCTTCTGCACAAGCTCCCACTCAAATCTAGATTAGTTCAAAAAACCCAACTGCCCACAATTGAAACCAAAGGTGATCAAGCTCTGATACCACTTGTAAGGAAGTTAAGTAGCGGAAACAAGTTCCTACACTAACCTTGAGAGGAGGGTAGTGCAAAACTTTTTCAGATCATTACAACAGTTACAGAAAATAGAAATAGATATAATTGCATTCATACCACAACACAATGATTTACGTGGGGAAAACCCTTTCGAGAGAAAAACCCCACCCTCCAAAAGCAGCTCAATATTTTATTCAGCAATCAAAAACAGATTACAAAATACTTGCAGAGCAAGCTCTTCGCAGGAGTACCACTAATCAGAGATTCAAAGGCAACTCAATAGCCATAGGACTCTTACACACAACCTCTATCTCACACACCTCATAAATAGGAGATACAATACAAGAAACCGTCAAACGGTATTACAAAACCATGGGCTAAAACCACCCAATAAGGTGTAGCCGACCTTATCTCCCTTCTAGATGCCCTATGACATGTTAAAGCACACATAACATGTGTCGCTCCCTTTTACAGCTCTTTTATGTATCCGATACAAATTATTTTTCCTATTTCAGGAGTACAAACTTCCGTAGGCCATAACTTGAGAACCGGGTGTGTGATTGACGAACTGTTTGAAGCGCCGGAAAGCTCACAAAGTGCTCTATCACCTCGTAACCCGCTTCACCGGTTACGACCACTTTTCAGGGTGTTTCGGAGCCTCTAAAGTCCCCAAAATTAAGTTTAAATATTTTATTGCACCCCTCCAAGAGGAAAACTTTAATATCTTCAAAACTAGCTGTGACCTCGCGACAAAGCTTTACCGGAATGCTTTGCAAGAGCGGAAGGGAATGTCAACACAATGAAACAATTGCTAGGGGCCATAAGGCCCATAGACTCTGAACACCATCTGAACTTCTCTGTGCTTACAGCCTTAGTTAAAGCATCTGAAAACATTCATCAAAGTTTCCATCTTAACCAGCTTCACCCTACCATCTTCGACCATATCTCTAACAAAATGATACTGAACATCAATATGTTTGGTCCGGGCATGAAATGTCGGGTTCTTAGCTAGGCTGATTGTACTCTGACTGTCACAGTAAACTGTCACTGTACCTTGTTTTATTTCAATATCCGAACACAGTCTCTTAAGCCAAATGGCCTCTTTACAAGCATGAGTAGCTGCCATATACTCTGCTTCAGTAGTGGATAAAGCAACCACAGCCTGTCGCTTACTCATCCAATTAATTGCACCACCAAACAAAGTAAACACATAAGCACTCGTGGATCTTCTGCTATCAATATCACCTGCCCAATCTGAATCCACATAACCATGGATATCAAGGGAAGTCATGTCTCCATCTGAATTACCATGATAACACAAAGAATACTCTGAAGTACCCTTCAAATATCTGAAGACTCTTTTGACTGCATCCCAATGAACTCTACCAGGATTAGACATATATCTAGAAAGTACTCCCACTGCTTGGGCAATGTCTGGTCTAGTACAGACCATAGCATACATCAAGCTTCCAACCGCACTCTGGTAAGACACTCTGCTCATGTCTTCCATCTCCAATGGGGATGTAGGACAATCTGAAATAGATAGTTTCATTCCAACTGTAAAAGGAACACTTAATGGTCTACAATTCTGCATGTTGAACCTCTGTAACACTGAGTTCACATACTTACTCTGGCCTAGCCATAGCTTTCTGTTCACCCTATCTCTTCTAATTTCCATCCCAAGAATGTGCTTTGCTGCACCAAGATCTTTCATTTCAAATTTAGCAGCGAGCTGAGACTTCAGTTCTGAAATCATACCTTTCCCTTTACCAATGAATAACATATCATCAACATACAATGCAATGAATAAGAAATGATCACCATAAGATTTATAATAAACACAGTGATCTGATTTAGAACGTTCAAATCCCAAACTCGACACATATGTATCAAATTTCTGGTACCACATCCTAGGACTTTGTTTGAGGCCATACAAAGATTTCTTCAATTTACAGATTAAATTACTTTTGCCTTTCACCACATAGTGCTCTGGCTGTGTCATATAAATATCTTCCTCTAAATCACCATGAAGGAAAGCAGTTGTCACATCCATTTGCTCAACCTCTAAATCATAAGCAGTAGCAATAGAAAGCAAAAATCTAATGGACGTCATTTTTGCAACAGGAGAAAATATCTCACCGTAATCAACACCCTCAACCTGAGAGTAGTCTTTTGCAACCAATCTTGCTTTATACTTCTCAATGCTTCCATCTGAACCAATCTTTTTCTTGAACACCCATTTACAACCAACAGGTTTTCGTCCTTCAGGCAATGGTACAAGATCCCATGTATCATTCTTTTTCAAAGCTACCATTTCTTCCTCCATAGCAATCTTCCAGGATTCTGCATCATTCATACCTAATGCCTCTTCTACAGATTTCGGTTCATCCACACTAGTATTCAGAGCAAAAATACATCTCCAATCATTAGGTGAATACCTTTCAGGTGGTTGTCTATGTCTTGTAGACCTTCCAACAAGCTGAGTTGGAGGTTCTTCCTCCTCTTCTGAAGATTCAGAGCTAGACGAGCTCTCCTCAAATTCTTGCCTATCTAGGGGTCTCGATTCAACTCTTTCAGGTGTAGAAGGAAGTTGAATCACATCTTCTTTTTTACTCTGTTCTGGCTGTAATGTAACAGAAGGAGACTTAATTTCTCTAAAAATAACACTTCTATTGTGAATTACCTTTTGTGCAACAGGGTCCCAAAGCTTGTATCCTTTCACACCATAACTATACCCGATGAAGATACATTTCACAGCCTTGTTCTCCAACTTTGTTCGCTTCTCCTTTGGCACATGTGCATATGCCTCACAACCAAAAACTCTAAGATGTCTCAATGAAGGCTTGTGACCTGACCATGCTTCCATAGGCGTTTTATCAACAAGAGCTGATGTAGGAGACCTGTTAATCAAGTAGCAAGCAGTGGCAACAGCTTCAGCCCAAAACTTTTGTTCGAGACCAGCACCACTCAACATACTCCTAGCCTTCTCCATCAGTGTCCTGTTCATTCTTTCTGCAACTCCATTCTGCTGTGGAGAATACGAAGTTGTCTTTTGCCTGTTAATTCCATAGTCTTTACAGAATCTATCAAAATCATTAGAGCAAAACTCACCGCCATTATCAGTTCTCAAACATTTTATTTTCTTTCCAGTCTGCAACTCAACCATTGCTTTAAATTCTTTAAAATGACTAAAAACTTCAGATTTACTCTTTAGAAAATATACCCATGTCCTTCTACTAAAATCATCAATAAATGTAACATAATATGTGGATTTTCCAATCAAAGAGACATCTACTGGACCAAACACATCAGAATGGATAAGATCCAAAACACCACAAGTTTTATGAGAACTCGAGTAAAACTGAACGCGGTTTTGGTTTTCATAAATGCAATGCTCACAGAAATCAAAGTCAAGATTACAATCATTCAAACCTTCAACAAGATTTTTATTTTTCAAGGTCCTTAGACCCTTTTCTCCAATGTGGCCAAGTCTCTGGTGCCATAACATAGTCTTCTCTGCAGGTAACTTTGCTTCAGATGAAAGAGCACCCTTAGGTACCCAAAAACCATTTCCATCTGCTGAAGGTGAAACCTTCAAATCTTCCAGTGAAGTATCCATAGATTTACTTTTTACACAAGTGCTATTACACTCAACAGTGTATGCTTCAACCTTATACAAAGTGCCAAACCTGACACCTCTAGCAACTACCATAGCACCCTTAATCATCTTACATCCTGTTTCAGAAAAGACTACCTGCACACCTGCATCTATCAGTTTGCTCACAGATAACAGGTTTCGTTTTAATCAAGGGATATGCACCACACCATTAATCCTTTTTATTCTACCATCAGAAAACCTAATTCTAACTTTACCTCGACCAACAATGTCTAGAGGTGAATCATCACCCAAGTACACCTTACCTCCATTAAATCTTTCATATTCAGAAAACCAATTTCTATTGGAAGTCATATGAAAAGATGCACCTGAGTCAATTAGCCAGGCATCATTACCTGCATGAGTCGCCAAAGCCACAATAAATGCATCGCCATCTTCCTTCTCGGACTCAGAATCAGAATCGAACTTTTTCTTTTTCTTCTTCTTTTCTTCTTTGCAGTCCTTACGGATGTGACCCAGTTTACCGCAATTCCAGCAAATGACTTTGGACTTTCCAGGAGATTTCGATCTCCCTTTGGATTTGGACTTGCCGTGCTTCTCATTCTTCTTGCCTTTCTCCTTAGGTCTTCCACGAACGGTTAGGGCTTCCTTTGAACTGATGGATACCTTCCTTCGCATCTCTTCACCAAGTAGGGCACCCACCACGTCTTCAGATTTCAAAACAACAAAAGTACTACCGATAGCCATAACAAGAGAATCCCACGAATCAGGCAAAGAGCAAAGCAAGATCTGACATTTCTCCTCCTCATCTATCTTAACACCGACGGATACTAATTGAGCCACAATCATATTAAATTCTTCTAGGTGGTCTGCAATTCGTCCACCCTCTTCCATCTTCAAGGAATACAATTTCTTTCTTAAGAAAATTTGATTTAATAAAGATTTCACTTGATACATCTCACGAAGCTTAGTCCATAGCTTCTTTGTAGAGTTTTCTTCATGGACATTGATTAGAACAGAGTCTGCCAGGCACAGTCTGATTAGACCCTTGGCTTTTCGGTCCATAACATCATACTGAGCTGCCGCAGTAGGATCTGAGGGCCTTTGGACATTCGCATCAACAACATCCCAAAGATCTCGATCTATTAGCAGATCTTCCATCTTCAGCTTCCACATATCAAAATTACTTCCATTAAATTTCTCCACCTCTATTCTCCCTGACGAACTCGCCATCTGAATATTCCTGCAACAAAATCAAAAAGTGTCTTCTGCACAAGCTCCCACTCAAATCTAGATTAGTTCAAAAAACCCAACTGCCCACAATTGAAACCAAAGGTGATCAAGCTCTGATACCACTTGTAAGGAAGTTAAGTAGCGGAAACAAGTTCCTACACTAACCTTGAGAGGAGGGTAGTGCAAAATTTTTTCAGATCATTACAACAGTTACAGAAAAAAGAAATAGATATAATAGCATTCATACCACAACACAATGATTTACGTGGGGAAAACCCTTTCGGGAGGAAAACCCCACCCTCCAAAAGCAGCTCAATATTTTATTCAGCAATCAAAAACAGATTACAAAATACTTGCAGAGCAAGCTCTTCACAGGAGTACCACTAATCAGAGATTCAAAGGCAACTCAATAGCCATAGGACTCTTACACACAACCTCTATCTCACACACCTCATAAATAGGAGATACAATACAAGAAACCGTCAAACGGTATTACAAAACCATGGGCTAAAACCACCCAATAAGGTGTAGCCGACCTTATCTCCCTTCTAGATGCCCTATGACATGTTAAAGTACACATAACACATGTCGCTCCCTTTTACAGCTCATTTATGTATCCGATACAAATTATTTTTCCTATTTCAGGAGTACAAACTTCTAGAGGCCATAACTTGAGAACCGGGTGTGCGATTGACGAACCGTTTGAAGCGCCGGAAAGCTCGCGAAGTGCTCTATCACCTCGTAACCCACTTCACCAGTTACGGACACTTTTCAGGGTGTTTCAGAACCTCTAAAGTCCCCAAAATTAAGTTTAAATATTTTATTGCACCCCTCCAAGAGGAAAACTTTAATATCTTCAAAACTAGCTGTGACCTCGCGACGAAGCTTTACCGGAATGCTTTGCAGGAGCGGAAGGGAATGTCAACACAATGAATCAATTGCTAGGGGCCATAAGGCCCATAGAATCTGAACACCATCTGAACTTCTCTGTGCTTACAGTCTTAGTTAAAGCATCTGAAAACATTCATCAAAGTTTCCACCTTAACCAGCTTCACCCTACCATCTTCGACCATATCTCTAACAAAATGATACTGAACATCAATATGTTTGGTTCGGGCATGAAATGTCGGGTTCTTAGCTAGGCTGATTGTACTCTGACTGTCACAGTAAACTGTCACTGTACCTTGTTTTATTCCAATATCCGAACACAGTCTCTTAAGCCAAATGGCCTCTTTACAAGCATGAGTAGCTGCCATATACTCTGCTTCAGTAGTGGATAAAGCAACCACAGCCTGTCGCTTACTCATCCAACTAATTGCACCACCAAACAAAGTAAACACATAAGCACTGGTGGATCTTCTGCTATCAATATCACTTGCCCAATCTGAATCCACATAACCATGGATATCAAGGGAAGTCATGTCTCCATCTGAATTACCATGATAACACAAAGAATACTCTGAAGTACCCTTCAAATTTCTGAAGGCTCTTTTGACTGCCTCCCAATGAACTCTACCAGGATTAGACATATATCTAGAAAGTACTCCCACTGCTTGGGCAATGTCTGGTCTAGTACAGACCATAGCATACATCAAGCTTCCAACCGCACTCTGGTAAGGCACTCTGCTCAGGTCTTCCATCTCCAATGGGGATGTAGGACAATTTGAAATAGATAGTTTCATTCCAACTGTAAAAGGAACACTCAATGGTCTACAATTCTACATGTTGAACCTCTGTAACACTGAATTCACATACATACTCTGGCCTAGCCATAGCTTTCTGTTCACCCTATCTCTTCTAATTTCCATCCCAAGAATGTGCTTTGCTGCACCAAGATCTTTCATTTCAAATTTAGCAGCGAGCTGAGACTTCAGTTCTGAAATCATACCTTTCCCTTTACCAATGAATAACATATCATCAACATACAATGCAATGAATAAGAAATGATCACCATAAGATTTATAATAAACACAGTGATCTGATTTAGAACGTTCAAATCCCAAACTCGACACATATGTATCAAATTTCTAGTACCACATCCTAAGACTTTGCTTGAGGCCATACAAAGATTTCTTCAATTTACAGACCAAATTATTTTTGCCTTTCACCACATAGTGCTCTGGCTGTGTCATATAAATATCTTCCTCTAAATCACCATGAAGGAAAGCAGTTTTCACATCCATTTTCTCAACCTCTAAATCATAAGCAGTAGCAATAGAAAGCAAAAATCTAATGGACGTCATTTTTGCAATAGGAGAAAATATCTCACCGTAATCAACACCTTCAACTTGAGAGTAGCCTTTTGCAACCAATCTTGCTTTATACTTCTCAATGCTTCCATCTGAACCAATCTTTTTCTTGAACACCCATTTACAACCAATAGGTTTTCGTCCTTCAGGCAATGGTACAAGATCCCATGTATCATTCTTTTTCAAAGTTGCCATTTCTTCCTCCATAGCAATCTTCCAGGATTCTGCATCATTCATACCTAATGCCTCTTCTACAGATTTCGGTTCATCCACACTAGTATTCAGAGCAAAAATACATCTCCAATCATTAGGTGAATACCTTTCAGGTGGTTGTCTATGTCTTGTAGACCTTCCAACAAGCTGAGTTGGAGGTTCTTCCTCCTCTTCTGAAGATTCAGAGCTAGACGAGCTCTCCTCAAATTCTTGCCTATCTAGGGGTCTCGATTCAACTCTCTCAGGTGTAGAAGGAAGTTGAATCACATCTTCTCTTTTACTCTATTCTAGCTGCAATGTAACAGAAGGAGACTTAATTTCTCTAAAAATAACACTTCTACTGTGAATTACCTTTTGTGCAACAGGGTCCCAAAGCTTGTATCCTTTCACACCATAACTATACCCGATGAAGATACATTTCACAGCCTTGTTCTCCAACTTTGTTCGCTTCTCCTTTGGCACATGTGCATATGCCTCACAACCAAAAACTCTAAGATGTCTCAATGAAGGCTCGTGACCTGACCATGCTTCCATAGGCGTTTTATCAACAAGAGCTGATGTAGGAGACTTGTTAATTAGGTAGCAAGCAGTGGCAACAGCTTCAGCCCAAAACTTTTGTTCGAGACCAGCACCACTCAACATACACCTAGCCTTCTCCATCAGTGTCCTGTTCATTCTTTCTGCAACTCCATTCTGCTGTGGAGAATACGAAGTTGTCTTCTGCCTGTTAATTCCACAGTCTTTACAGAATCTATCAAAATTATTAGAGCAAAACTCACTGCCATTATCAGTTCTCAAACATTTTATTTTCTTTCCAGTCTGTAACTCAACCATTGCTTTAAATTCTTTAAAACGACTAAAAACTTCAGATTTACTCTTTAGAAAATATACCCATTCCTTCTACTAAAATCATCAATAAATGTAACATAATATGTGGATTTTCCAATCGAAGAGACATCTACTGGACCAAACACATCAGAATGGATAAGATCCAAAACACCACAATTTTTATGAGAACTCGAGTAAAACTGAAAGCGGTTTTGTTTTCCATAAATGCAATGCTCACAGAAATCAAAGTCAAGATTACAATCATTCAAACCTTCAACAAGATTTTTATTTTTCAAGGTCCTTAGACCCTTTTCTCCAATGTGGCCAAGTCTCTGGTGCCATAACATAGTCTTCTCTGCAGGTAACTTTGCTTCAGATGAAAGAGCATCCTTAGGTACCCAAAAACCATTTCCATCTGCTGAAGGTGAAACCTTCAAATCTTCCAGTGAAGTATCCATAGATTTACTTTTTACACAAGTGCTATTACACTCAACAGTGTATGCTTCAAGCTTATACAAAGTGCCAAACCTGACACCTCTAGCAACTACCATAGCACCCTTAATCATCTTACATCCTGTTTTAGAAAAGACTACCTGCACACCTGCATCTATTAGTTTGCTCACAGATAACAGGTTTCGTTTTAATTCAGGGATATGCAGCACACCATTAATCCTTTTTATTCTACCATCAGAAAAATTGATTCTAACTTTACCTCGACCAACAATGTCTAGAGGTGAATCATCACCCAAGTACACCTTACCTCCATTAAATCCTTCATATTCAGAAAACCAATTTCTATTGGAAGTCATATGAAAAGATGCACCTGAGTCAATTAGCTAGGCATCATTACCTGCATGAGTCGCCAAAACTGCAATAAATGCATCGCCATCTTCCTTCTCGGACTCAGAATCGGAATCGAACTTTTTCTTTTTCTTCTTCTTTTCTTCTTTGCAGTCCTTACGGATGTGACCCGGTTTACCGCAATTCCAGCAAATGACTTTGGATTTTCCAGGAGATTTCGATCTCCCTTTGGATTTGGACTTGCCGTGCTTCTCATTCTTCTTGCCTTTCTCCTTAGGTCTTCCACGAATGGTTAGGGCTTCCTTTGAACTGATGGATACCTTCCTTCGCATCTCTTCACCAAGTAGGGCACCCACCACGTCTTCAGATTTCAAAACAACAGAAGTACTACCGATAGCCATAACAAGAGAATCCCACGAATTAGGCAAAGAGCAAAGCAAGATCTGACATTTCTCCTCCTCATCCATCTTAACACCGATGGATACTAATTGAGCCACAATCATATTGAATGCTTCTAGGTGGTCTGCAATTCGTCCACCCTCTTCCATCTTCAAGGAATACAATTTCTTTCTTAAAAAAATTTGATTTAATAAAGATTTCACTTGATACATCTCACCAAGCTTAGTCCATAGCTTCTTTGCAGAGTTTTGCTTCATGGACATTGATTAGAACAGAGTCTGCCAGGCACAGTCTGATTAGAGCCTTGGCTTTCAGTCCATAACATCATACTGAGCTGTCGCAGTAGGATTTGAGGGCCTTTGGACGTTCGCATCAACAGCATCCCAAAGATCTCGATCTATTAGCAGATCTTCCATCTTCAACTTCCACATCTCAAAATTACTTCCATTAAATTTCTCCACCTCTATTCTCCCTGATGAACTCGCCATCTGAATATTCCTGCAATAAGATCAAAAAGTGTCTTCTGCACAAGCTCCCACTCAAATCTAGATTAGTTCAAAAAACCCAACTGCCCACAATTGAAACCAAAGGTGATCAAACTCTGATACCACTTGTAAGGAAGTTAAGTAGCGGAAACAACTTCCTGCACTAACTTTGAGAGGAGGGTAGTGCAAAACTTTTTCAGATCATTACAATAGTTACAGAAAATAGAAATAGATATAATAGCATTCATACCACAACACAATGATTTACGTGGGGAAAACCCTTTCGGGAGAAAAACCCCACCCTCCAAAAGCAGTTCAATATTTTATTCAGAAATCAAAAACAGATTACAAAATACTTGCAGAGCAAGCTCTTTGCAGGAGTACCACTAATCAGAGATTCAGAGGCAACTCAATAGCATAAGGACTCTTACACACAACCTCTATCTCACACACCTCATAAATAGGAGATACAATACAAGAAACCGTCAAACGGTATTACAAAACCATGGGCTAAAACCACCCAATAAGGTGTAGCCGACCTTATCTCCCTTCTAGATGCCCTATGACATGTTAAAGCACACATCAACACGTGTCGCTCCCTTTTACAGCTCATTTATGTATCCGATACAAATTATTTTTCCTATTTCAGGAGTACAAACTTCCGGAGGCAATAACTTGAGAACCGGGTGTCCGATTGACGAACCGTTTAAAGCGCCGGAAAGCTCGCGAAGTTCTCTATCACCTCGTAACCCACTTCACAAGTTATGACCACTTTTTAGGGAGTTTCAGAGCCTCTAAAGTCCCCAAAATTAAGTTTAAATATTTTATTGCACCCCTCCAAGACGAAAACTTTAATATCTTCAAAACTAGCTGTGACCTCGCTACGAAACTTTACCGGAATGCTTATCTAGCCAACCAGAAGCTTCAGGGAGAGTTTCGCACCATTTCGTGCTCAAATGAAAACTTACTATAAATAGTAACCTCACATAAATGCAAGGTTGAGACACCATTTTTACCCAACAAATCTTTCATCGGAGGGCAAGTTAACATTTTGTTTTGCCTTCAATGTGTCAATAACCTGCAAGTAGAGTTGTTATTACGCATTATATATAGTAATTGAATAGCTAAATGTATTATGTAATGTAGATTTGAAATCAAATTAGAAGGTTTTGTGTGCTTACCTGGACATTGCTTCTGGCCAGTGTTTGTAGATGGGATTTTGTACGTTGATCATTGAGTTCTTGGACAAAGGTAGACTGTGATGGATAAAGAGAGTGGGTACCCTTTGGACCACTACACACAATATTCTTGAAGATATTGAGGGGCATGTCCATTTTTGAAAACATGTTTTGTAAAGCTACCCATATTTATATGTAGGTGTTTGAGATAGGAACCTGCAAAAATAAGTACTAGTGTATAGTAGGGGTGTGCTAATTAAATATGAAAATGAAAATAATATTAAAAGTACTAGAATTATATAGTGGTTATGTCTTCTTTAAGATCACCATATTTGACATTACGTTCAAAACCTTTGTTAACATGGTAGCTTATGCCAGTTGCTCCAAAAGGAACTAACTGAGTAATGGCAATTAGTTGCTACTAGTTGAGAAATTGTGAAATTAGGAGTTAGCTTGTGCTAGTTTTTGGCATAACCAAATTTGACTCAATAGGCACCTCTTGAAAGGTGACATAATTCACCTAACATTCCTTCTGAACTTAAATTTAAAAACCTTTCAGATTTTAGAAAGAAAGAAGGAAAAAAGAAAAAAAAGTTGAATAAGACATACAAATAGGGCTTCATTACAGTCATGTATTATTCCAATAACATTATATTTTTTGACATGATATATTATGCAATAATACACATAAAGAATGTATTCTTGTTATAAATTAAAACATTATGTTGGGTTGTTTATTAAACCCTAACATACGGGTTTTAACTCAGCTAAAGAGTTGCCTTCTTGGGTTCCTGTTTGGGTTCATTTGCCACAGCTCCCCCTAGAGTTTTGGAGAGAAGATATTTTACAATGAATTGTTTCTCTTATAGGGAAGCATGTTGCAGTTGCCCTACAAACCCTTGATAAGAAGGTGACCTCTTTTGCTTGAATCTGTGTGGAGATTGATCTGAATAATCCCTTACCGAATTCATTGGAAATTTGTCTTGGATCATCCTCATGGATACAACAATTAGTTTATTAATCTCTTCCTTTCTGGTGCTAGATCTATCATGAGTATGGCCATCTTCAGTGGTAATTCCCTAAGCTTCATAAAGAATCTCATTTTCCTAATCCCTTTTCTTCATCGTCTCATCTTGTGGGTAATGAGGACAAGGGGAAAACTCCCATGAGGGAGGGAGCTTCGGGTAAGGATACAGATGATTTTATGCCAGTTAAAACTAGGGCTAAGGGACAGGGTCAGAAGAGGACTTTAAAGTATCGATAGATTGATGAGGTCTTTAACCAATTTTAAGTGTTAGATACTTTAGCCTTGAAGGAAGGGATTCCACCAAAATTCACTTCTACAATTTTTGTTATGGGTATAGAGGTTGTGCAACTCTAGGGTTAGGTCATGATCTACTTGGAGTGCAAGATCAACATGTGACCTTGAATGACCCTATGCGAGATGATATTGTTTTGGTTGATTTGCCCAAGGATGTTTTAGCTTCTAATTAGAGTAAGGGGTCTCCTTGGGGTTTGGGGTGCAACAACGCTTCCTTAAGAATGGTCCTTCTGATAACTCTTCAAAAGGGTGTAACAAGGATCTAGATAAGATTAAGATTACTAGATATTTATTGGTAGAATCAGGATCTCTTAAACCAATTGATGTTCACTTTTCTTAGTTCTCTCAATAATTACTCTCTCCTAGAATGTAAGGAGGTTAAATATCACCTCCCGTCAAAAGGCTATTCATGATTTGGTTGCAACTCATTCGCCAGACATGTTCTATGTTTAGGAGACTAGGGTTTTTGTTGATGTCATGCTTCAGTATGCTTCTTGTATTTGGTATTTTGGTTAGTGTCAATGCATTGAATCTCAAGGTAATTGTGGAGGTTTAGCTCTTTTTTGGGATCCACACAATATTTCTCCCCTTTGGTGGATTTGTAGTCATTCTTCTATCTCCATGGTTACTTCCACTTTGAATTCTAGTGAGACTATTCTTATTACTAATGTTTATGATCCAATGGATATTCGTGGTAAAATCTATGTTTGGGGACATATAAGGTATATCCATTCATGTGCTCCTTAATTTCCTTAGATCTTAGGTGGTGATTTTAATTCTACGTTGATTTTGGAGGAGAAAAGAGGGGGGTTGTGTAGGCTAGGTCTAGGTTATGTTCTTTTTCGACCTCAAGTGGATTCTCTCACTTTAGTGGATGTTAAGCTCTCTCATGTCTTTATTTATTAAGAAACTTCAATATGTCAAATATCATCTTAAGAGATGGAATACGTTATGTTTTGGTAACCTTAAGTCCAAGAAGAGGAATGCTTTGGAACGTCTCGTTGTGATTACTCATTAGATTTGGGATAATGGATTCTCCAATGTTCTAGGAAAATAAAAAATCCCTAGTTGTGTGAAATACGTAGTGGGAGCTCTGTGAGGAGATTTATTGGAAATAGACGACTCAAGTGGATTGGCTTTAAGAAGGGGATATGAATACTACTTTTTGTCATCATTTTGTTCAGGCTCGTTGTAATAAGGGGTACATTTCCTCTCTAGTTACCTCTGAAGGGCTTCATATTTCTTCCATGTCAGCTATGTCTCGCGAGGCTTGTCAGTTTTACTATGCTCTTTTTGTTGAAGGCTTGTCCTGCTATTGAGGAAGAGAATTTGATCGTTTCTTGCATTCCCTCTTTGGTCACCAATGTGATGAATGATTCTCTCATTCATCTAATTTCATTGCCTGAGTTAGAAGAGGTTGTGTTTGGGATGAGCAAAGGTAATGCTTGAGGCCCGTACGATTTTCTTGTTGAATTGTTTTAGGAGTTTTTCGATATTATTGATCAAGATCTGTTGGAGGTTGTTCGGGAATCTCTTCATAGTAAGAAGATGCTTCGAGCCTTGAATTCAACCTTCTTGGTTCTCATTCACAAAAATTAAGGTTCTAATAAGCTCAAATTTTTTTGACCTATTGCTCTTTGTAATGTGGTGTATAAGATTATCACTAAATTGATTGCAGAGAGGCTCAAAACTTGTCTTCTGGTTGTGACCTTAGAGGAACAAGGGATTTTTGTGGTTGATAAATAGATTCTGGATGGGGTGGTGGTGGCTTCTGAGGTTATTCACTCTATGACAACTTCAAAGGAGAGATCTATGTTCATCAAATTGGATATGGCCAAGGCTTACGACAGAGTTAAATGGAGTTTTCTTCAGCAAGTACTCCTAGCCTTTGGTTTTAGTCCTGATTGGGTGAGTTGGACTATGAGTTGTGTTATTTCTTCATCTTTCTCAGTTATGCCTTTTGGTGCTTCCCAAGGCCTTCGCCAAGAATATCCTCTTTCCCCTTACATCTACGCCATTTTTTGAAGTTTCAAGCTTTTGAAGGCTTTATTCATGGGTGGCAATGGGGCAATGGCTTGCCACAACTCTCACATCTCCAATTTGTAAATGACACTACTCTTATGGGATTGGCTCATCTTTGGGAAGCTGATTCTTTTCGGCAAGCCTTGGATATTTACCTTGCTACTTCAAGTCAGAAAGTCAATGAGCACAAATCCTCCATTTTCTTCTTTAATACTCTTTAGGCCATTCAAAGGCGTATTGCTGATATTCTATGGTTTCAAATTGTGTCTCTTCACTTTGTTTATTTGGGCATTCCTCTTACTATCGATAGACATCCTAGGTCATCTTGGAAGATTCTGCTTGACAAGTTGTGTCAGAAAGTTAATCATTGGACTCACCGTTGGTTATCTACTGCGGCCTAATTGACTCTTTTAATGTTTGTTATTCAAGCTATTCCTATCTATAGGTGTTTTGTTCAAGCTGCTCCCATGTATTTTCTTTGAGAATTTGATGCCTTATCTTGACAATTTCTTTGGAGTGGTAATTTTTTAGTTGCTAAATGGATCCTTGTTAAGTGGGAAACTATGTGCAGACCTAAGAATGAGGGTGGCCTTGGCTTACAATTTGCTATTTTGAATGGGCAAGTTCTTGCTTCTAAGTTATATTGGCCCTGGTGTACTAGCTAAAATCAGCTATGGGCTCGTATTCTCACCCATAAGTATCTTAAAGATGTTAATGTGTTTGATGTTCCCCACCTTCCTTTAGTGGGATGAGGTTCTATGATCTAAAATACTTTGAAACTAGTGGCTCAGTTAGTTAAGAATGGTCTCTTTTGGATTTTTCATATGGGTTCACAAGCTCTTTTTTGGCTGGATTCTTGGGATAGTCATCCTTCTATCATTTCTTCTCATCCTCATCTTCATCCCCTTTGTGATTCTTTTACTATTGTTGCCTGGGACACTATTGACCATTATAAGATTGCTCATAATTATGGGTTGGTAACTCATTTTCGATAGAAACATCCTTTTGAATAGCTGCTAGGAGGATCTGAGGAAGATAGGAAAGAGCTGGCATAGATTCTGGAGTCTCGTGAGTGCACCTGGGAATGATGTTTTGGCTCGAGATAGTAGTGATTTGTCTAGAAATTTTTCTGATCTTTTGGTCATGTTGAGCTAGTGTGGTAGAATTTTGGGGACATTCAGGTTCCTTGGTGAAAGCAAGTTTGGTACAAGTTCTCATGGCCCAAGAACAATTTTTTCATGTGGTTGGTGGTCCACAACCGGTGTCTTACTTGGGATTATTTATGCAAGCATGGTTTTCAAGGCCCCTGGACGTGTGTGTTGTGTCGTAATAGTGAAGAGAGTCTCTCATCTTTTTTTTCAATGTTCCTTCACTAGACATATTTGGCACTTTTGAGGGAAGTGTGGAACCAAGCTTGTTGGTAAGTTCATTCATGTAAAATATCCCATTATACTAGGTATATAAAATTGCATAGCAATAAGTTCTTGCATTGAACTACTAAACCTAGAATGGAACTTGCAGTTTTACATTCTCACAAAACCCAATCTTAGTGCTGCAACAATTGAATGATATAGTTTGAAGGTTATGTTTTAGACAGTGCTTACTATTTAACAATGTGACCAATGGTATTGTTCATAGTCAATGTGAATTTGCCAAAGACTTGTAATTTGTGCAATCTAAACACCATTGGTGAAATGTCTTATTGATATTATTCATATAATATTTCTGTGATTTTTGGGAAATTTCTTTGAAGAATATCCCCTTCTAAAGTGCAACCTTTCATCGAAGGGCAAGTTAAATTTTTTTTTGCCTTCAATGTTCCAATAACCTGCAAGTAAAGTAGAGTTGTTAATATGCATTGTATATAGTAATTGAATAGATACATGTATTATGTAATGTAAATTTGAAATCAAATTAGGAAGGTTTTGTGTGCTTCCTTGGATATTGCATCTAGCCAATGTTTGCAGATGGGATTTTGTCCATTGATCATTGAGTTCTTGGACAAAGGTAGATTGTGATGGATGGAGAGAGTGGGTACCCTTTGGACCACTACGCACAATAGTCTTGAAGAGATTGACGGGCATGTTTGTTATTGAAAACGTGCTTCGCAAAGCTACCCATATTTCTATGTAGGTGTTTGAGATAAGCACCTGCAAAAATAAGTACTAGTATATAGTAGGGGTGTGCTAATTAAATATGAAAATGAAAATAATATTAAAAGTACTAGAATTGTACAGTGGTAATGTCTTCTTGTAGATCGCCATCTTTGACATTACCTTCAAGACCTTTTTTAACATGGTAGCTTATGCCAATTGCTCCAAAAGGAACCAACTTAGTAATGGCAATCAACTGCTACTAGTTGAGAAATTGTGAAATCGAGAGTTAGCTTGTTCTCATTTTTGGCATAACCAAATTTTGATTCAATATGCACCTCTTGAAAGGTGACATAATTCACCTAACATTCCTTCTCGACTTAAATTTAAAAAACTTTCAGATTTTAGAAAGAAAGAAGGGAAAAGGAAAAAAAAGTTGAACGAGGCATACAAATAGGGCTTCCATAGCAAAGATCTAGCTTCAAAACACATTTATATATAAAATTATATAATACACTATGTCCAAAACTGAATGCAATAAACTCCATTGATGTGGTCAAGAACAAGGTTGACTCAATAGGCACTTCTTGAAAGGTGACATAATTCACCTAACATTCCTTCTCAACTTAAATTTAAAAACCTTTTATATTTTAGAAAGAAAGAAGGAAAAAGGAAAAAAAAGTTGAACGAGGCATAGAAATAGGGATTCCATAGCAAAGATCTAGCTTCAAAACACATTTATATATTAAATTGTATAATACACTACATCCAAAATTGAATGCAATAAACTCAATTGATGTGGTCAAGAACAAGGTTGACTGAATAGGCACCTCTTGAAAGGTGACATAATTCACCTAACATTCCTTCTCTACTTAAATTAAAAAACCTTTCAGATTTTAAAAAGAAAGAAGGAAAAAGGAAAAAAAAGGTTGAATGAGGCATACAAATAGGGCTTCCATAGCAAAGATCTAGCTTCAAAACACATTTCTAAATAAAATTGTATAATACACTATGTCAAAAGCTGAATGCAATAAACTCAATTGATATGGTCAAGAACAAGGTTGATTGAATAGGCACCTCTTGAAAGGTGACATAATTCACCTAACATTCCTTCTCAACTTAAATTTACAGGTGTTTTACTCAAGCTGCTCCCATGTATTTTCTTTGATAATGTGATGCCCTATCTCGACAATTTATTTGGAGTGGTAATTTGTCGATTGATAAATGGAGCCTTGTCAAGTGGGAAACTATGTGCAGACCTAAGAATGAGGGTGGCCTTGGCTTACAATCTACTATTTTGAACAGGCAAATTCTTGGTGCTAAGTTATACTAGCCCTGGTGTACTAGCCAAAATTAGCTATGGGCTCGTATTCTCACCCATAAGTATCTTAAAGATGTGGTTGGATGTCCACAACCGGTGTCTTACTTGGGATAATTTATGCAAGCGTGGTTTTCAAGGCCCTTGGATGTGTGTGTTGCATCGTAATAGTGAAGAGAGTCACTCATCTCTTTTTTCAATGTTCCTTCACTAGACATATTTGGAACTTTTGATGGGAAGTGTGGAACCAATCTTGTTGGCATGTTCATTCATGTAAAATATCCCATTATACTAGGTATAGAAAACTGCATAGCAATAAGTTCTTGCATTGAACTACAAGACGTAGAATGGAACTTGCAGTTTTACATTCTCACAAAACCCAATCTTAGTGCTACAACAATTGAATGATAAAGTTTGAAGGTTATGGTTTACAGTGTGCTTATTGTTTAACAATGTGAACAATGATATTGTTCACAGTCAATGTGATTTTGCCAAAGACTTGCAATTTGTGCAATATAAACACCATTGGTGAAATATCTTATTGATATTGTTCATATAATATTTCTGTGATTTTTGGGAAATTTCTTTGAAGAATATCCCCTTGTAAAGTGCAATCTTTCATTGGAGGGCAAGTTAACAATTTTTTTTTGCCTTCAATGTGCCAATAACCTGCAAGTAGAGTTGTTATTATGCATTGTAAATAGTAATTGAATAGCTATATGTATTATGTAATGTAAATCTGAAATCAAATTAGAAGGTTTTGTGTGCTTACCTCGATATTGCATCTGTCCAATGTTTGCAGGTGGGCTTTTCTAAATTGATCATTGAGTTCTTGGACAAAGCTAGATTGTGATGGACGGAGAGAGTGGGTAGCCTTTGGACCACTACACACAATATTCTTGAAGAGGTTCAGGGGCATGTCTATTGTTGAAAACATGTTTTGCAAAGCTACCCATATTTCTATGTAGGTGTTTGAGATAAGAACCTGCAAAAATAAGTACTAGTGTATAGTAGGGGTGTGCTAATTAAATATGAAAATGAAAATAATATTAAAAGTACTAGAATTGTATAGTGGTCATTTCTTCTTGCAGATCGCTATCTTTGACATTACCTTCAAGACCTTTGTTAACATGCTAGCTTATGCCAATTGCTCCAAAAGGAACCGACTAATTAATGGGAATTAGCTGCTACTAGTTGAGAAATTGTGAAAATGGGAGTTAGCTTGTGCTGGTTTTTGGCATAACCAAATTTTGACTCAATAGGCACCTCTTGAAAGGTGACATAATTCACTTAACATTCCTTCTCAACTTAAATTTAAAAACCTTTCAGATTTTAGAAAGAAAGAAGGAAAAAAGCAAAAAAAAAGTTGAACAAGGCATACAAATAGGGCTTTAATAGCAAAGATCTAGCTTCAAAACACATTTATATATAAAATTGTATAATTCACTACATCCAAAAGTGAATGCAATAAACTCAATTGATGTGGTCAAGAACAAGGTTGACTCAATAGGCACCTCTTGAAAGGTGACATAATTCACCTAACATTTCTCAACTTAAATTTAAAATACTTCCAGATTATAGAAAGAAGGAAGGAAAAAAACAAAGAAAAAAGTTGAATTTCATGGTTGTTGTAGTGGAGCTCCATTTAAATCATCAATTGTATAATATACCTTAATAAACTGGTTACAAAATAAAATAAAAAACTTTCATGGTTGCTTTTGTGGAACTCCTTTTAAATCACCAATTATATAATATACCTTAATAAACTGGTTACAAAATAAAATGAAAAAATTTCAATAGAAAGAAAAGAGGAAGAAAAAGTTAAATGTCATTGTTGCTATAGTGCAGCTCCATTTAAATCACCAATTATATAATATACCTGAATAAATTATGTTTACAAAATATTCAATCAACAAAGTGAAATTCAAGTCCTAAATAAATTTGACCAACAAATATCTTTTAGAAGTGGCATATGATTTTAAGCATTCTACAAATAAAGCAATTAACCAAAACCCCTTTCCCATTAAAACAAGTGTTTCAAAGCAGCGAAGTTCCTTGAATAGGAGGTACATGTGTAAATTAACTGCAAAATTAAAGTAAAAAATTTCTAATGTAAATGAATAGGAGAAACACAAAATTAATGTTTACCACTTATAATATTGTTCATTGAAACATAATATGTTGAAACAATGTTAAGTATTCACACAAGCTACAAAGAGAGTTTCACTGAAACATAATATACTGAAATAGATTTATAGAAAAAACAATACAAGCTCAAATATAATGGTCTCACAACTTGAGGTAAGACAACGGAGCTGCAAAAGTATATAGGAAACATGTTTTGCAAGGGTTTATGCATGGTAAATATGGCAATAAAAAGGGAGGACAACAAAGCTAGATATGCTGTTATAGAAAGGCTTGCAGGCTAAATCTTACCTGAAACATTTGTCCTGGGTTAATATTGATGGCTTTGTGGGTGAGTTGTGTGGTATCTTGTGAAATCCCTAAAGACACCTACCTAAACTTGAGGACAATATATTTTATAAAAAACTTGAAGAATGCATTTCTACTTCTTTTCTATATAGATGAAATCCATAACTAAATGTGTATCGTCCATGTTAACTAGACTTGTACTTCTGTACTTTTGATTCATGATATGGTAAGGAAACAACATTTCAATCCAGAGCTCTACCTGATCTTTCTCTTAAGAAAAATTGACAAACCAGTCCATATATTATTGTTTCATGGAAAACCTACTTAATACTTGCATAAATAGTTAATGTGGCCAGTTCACATGAAGAAGATATAATAATAAATTTAGTTTGGTGAAAAACACAGTGAGCATCTCATATAAAGAAGCTATAATACTTGATTTAGTTTGTTCCACCAACGTTCCAAGAAGACATACAATTAGTATCCCAGTTACCAACAACTGTTAAGAATCAAGTAACAATGAGACCCAGATTTGCAAATAGTAACACTTTCTTTTGAGCAAAATGAAGTGCAATGATGCTATTTCTAACATTTTACTCACAAAAGGATTTGTATTTGTGATACTCTGACCTAATTTGTATTTGTGAGTGCTCCTCTCAAGTTCTTGGGACTTATTTCAACTATGTAGACAACAACCTATCTAGGTATTAAAAATAATAGGAATTCAAACCAATTACCTTAACAAACATAATCAAAATTCAAAATGCAATATCTCTCCCTTACAAATGACAGGCAATGAGCCTTATATAGAGGTCTCTTTACAATGAATGGCTCAGATTGATTCAAGATAAATGGCCAAGATTATAAGATAACACCCTAATTAGAGTTTGTTACAACCACCATTACATTGCTTAATGAGAGATGAGTGTAGGTAAGATAAATAATATTTGATGTAGCGCCATGTGTCACTTATACCCTCTTTGAATGAACGTTGACTTGGTACACATTGATTGATAGAATAGTGACTGGGATGCCACCTCATCTTGCTTCATAGACTTAATCAATTTGCCTCGAACATTAATCATGAATTTGGAATTCCTTATGATACTTTACATTCCATCCTTATGTTAGGGAATTTCATGAACTATTTCCTTAATTATGTTTGGAAGATTTTACCAATCTTGGAATCTTGAATTATTTCCTTCCTTGGCGGTCTTTGATACTAAAATCCCTTGATGTAGTTTTGGGTTTCTTGATGTGAAATCCCTTGTTCTCATGTCTTGAACTTTCTTTCCTTTGTTTGTTCATCATAAAGGTGAAGTCTTGTTCATGATTGATCTAGTCCGCATCTTCGCCCTTGGAAATCTTTGTCTAGAAATCCTCTTCCAATCCTTGAAGTGTTGATCTTCCTTATCCACATTTGTGATGTCGTCCTTATAATATGCATCGTCTTCAAGCCTTGAACATCATGCCTCCTTTCCTCATAACAATCCTGCAAAACAAAAAAACATTGAATCAAACACCCTTGTGATAAACTTTATTTCAACTTTGGTGGGAAATCCATCCACATACAGATTGATCAGTCCTCAAAACATCCGCATTATCCCTATAGTGTACTTTGTAAGTTTGCTAATATATGCTTTGCACTTCTCTTTTCTTCTTCTTCATGGTCCACTCTTGCATTGATTACTCTAATTGCATCACCAAGTTTTTGTTATCCCTATGCCTTTGTAGTGCGACCAAGTGCGAATGAGGAAATCTAAAAATTCCATGGGAGTAGCAGCATCCTGAGTAACATCCCCAATAGGAACAACAACCTATGCAAACCACATCCCTGTCTCATCCATGGTTATACATGACAAAATCTCAGCCTTCTTAGGTTCTTCTTCCTTGTTTCTCCTAGCTAAGTAGTCGTCAATGTCATCGATTGGTTGCACCTCTACCATCTTCTTTCTCTTATCCATACTTCTCATCAGCCAATCAGGAATAATGCCCATCTCCATACCATCATCCAGACACATCTCCTGATCAAGCTCCTTCAGATCTGAGATAACATCATCATCACCATCAAGATTATCCTTACTCAAATCATATACATCCTTCCCCAAACTAACCTCCAAAAGGAAAATGGGGGACATCAACTGATCATCATCTTCATGTGGTGGAGCGGATGTAGCATTAGCACACAAATCCTAAACATTATCTAGCAATATCACTTTGTTAGAACAGTGTTCAAACTCCATGTTCTGTTTTGGTATTTCAATCTATTTGATTGATGATGGAGGGGAAACAATAGGTGATGGCATGAAAAATTTCTGCTTCTTCTTCCTAGCTTCCTCAACCTTCTTCCCTTTAACCTTGATTTCTCTAGGTGTGTCTTCCTATGTTTGGGAGCTTGACTCTCCTCATACACATAAATTCTAACATCACTGATAGTTCTTTGATCTCCTTCGGAAGAGGATTCCTCTTGTTTCATCTTATCATAAGTGAAGGAAACACCCATGTTAACAAGTCTGTTCATTTGTTTGTCCACCCATGCTTGGGAGAAACTCAAGACCTCTCGCATCAACAAACTCAAATCTGTAGTTTCTTGTTCTAAACAATTAGGCAAAAGGATTGCTTTCTTCATTTGACTTTCATATAAAGGATGTGTACAATCCTTATCATCTACAATCTAACTAGGAATGAGGAAAAGTTCACACTTCCTCATGAAATACACAGACATTTTGGACCACATTCTTCTCTTTACTGCTTGCTTGTCCATTAAGCTAGCCCAATAATCTTCAACGTCCACTTTGTATATGAAATTATCACCCTTCTTCCTTCCAACTTTCTTATGAGGATCGAATCTTTCTCTTTTCTTATATGTAGCAAGATGATAAAATGCAAGCTCTTCAATTGTTGTGTTGGTTGTTACGACGGTATGACAAACCTCCATTTTTCCCCTACAGAAATAGGAAATGACATCCTCGTTCTATGTTTGTGCTTCTGGATAGAATCATACTCCAGAAGTTGTCTCACCATTTCCAATAGGATCATTCTATCTATAGGATACCTAGGAAGCCTATAAGGTTCGGATTGAAATCCATGAATCCTTAGGTACGTGAAAGTGGGAAACTAAATATACCATGATCCATACTGCTCTATCAACTTTGTTACCTCCTTAGACAACCTCTTGTGGATTTTGCCTTGCAACATCTGCGTTATGTACATAGTGAATGTATCATTCACTCTCTTATAGTTTTGAATTCAGTATATGTTATGTTGTGGATAGCACCCATAACTCCTGAATTGTCCATGTCCATTCCCGACTTCACCTTTGCATATCAATCCTTTGCAAGTCACAAATCTTGCAAGTATGTACATGAGATAGGAAGTCATGGCAAATGACTTGGATCTCTCCACATTCCTCGATTGAAAGTCCAGATTGTCACTTATAATTTTAAACCAATTGATCAACTTTCCCTTTAGACAATCTTGGACAAAGTAGAACATCCATCCATCATAGATGGCACCCTATGGTATCCCCATCACTCAGTTAAGTAAGAGCACTAAATCACTATATTCATCTTTGAAATCTGTGCACATGAGTGTCTTGGGAGCCTTGTAATGATGAGCCCTTGGTTCAATCATCCACTCTTTGTTCACAACCGTCTTGCATGCATCCATCTTCTTCTTATATCTCTCTTCATATTCATCCTTAGTTCTACCCTTCATATCTACCCCACGTGGAATTCCAAACACCTCAACAACATGACATCATGCACATTATAGGATTAGCTCACTGCATGGTATGGACTATGGAAGTCCGGTGGCCTAGTAAATACCACTCTTCATAATTTTCACATAAGTTGGAGAAGGAATCTGGCTTCCAATTCTGAACATCCATTGCTGCATATGGTCCATGTTCAGGAAATGCATATTAGTATATGTAATCTCCTTCTATCTGGATGACATCTGGGATTCCAGATAGAATCTCGTCTCAACTATCTTCTGTTGTTCCTTCTGAGCACTAATTCCTGACTTCGACATTGCACCTATACAAAGTTGGAAGTTAGCAACCTCAGAAAATTATTCCTGACAAAAGTTCTGATTTCTTAATGATTTGAACAAATTTAAGGATAGAAATGATGAACTTTATCCACATTCTCAATGAAATGAAAGATTAGGGTATGAAACCCTCATTAAAATTACTTAAAATCATAAATTTTCAGACTTAACCAAGTCTGAAGACACCTCCTTATACCTAGAAATTTTATCCAAATTAGAGTGCAAAGGAGTATATCGGATCGAGAAATGACTTAGGAAAGGTGTGAAGGGTAATGTTTTCGCACAAAAGATGTCTAAGAACACCCTTTCGAGGTCAACAATGGCTATCAACAAGTCAGAAGACAACCCGCAACTCTATAAATTAGTCTCTAAAACATATTGCAATCACTCAAATATGCACAAACTTGATGAAAATAACTTTTCAATGGTGAAAACAATCAATCCCTGGTGTGTAAGTATGGCTGGTAAAAAGAATATTTTCTAAGGACAAGTCTGGAAATGGTGTTTTTAGACTTACCAACACCTTGCAACGTGGTAAAAATCCCTGAAAAATGATCACAAAATGGTGGAGAAATGAGCTCCAATCAAAATCGCCAAGGTAGGTAAGTGGCTGGAAATGAAGTTTTTTGAGGATATACTCTTAACCATGAAGTTTCAAACCTGCAATAGCTCTTGGAAGCTCTGAAAATTGACTAAGAACAATTCCAATCAGCCCTTGGAAAAAATCATCTTAGGTGAAATTTAGCTAGAAATGAAATACATGTCTGAAAATCAAACTTCTAGCCAACAATGGAGGTCACACAAGTCTGAAAAATGACACAAATATGGTCTGAGAATGATTATCAACAATCTCCCAATAATGGCGTCACCAACCAAGGAGGACAATCACAAAAAATGGAGGTAAAACCTCCCCAAAACAAAAAAACGCCTTCCTCCAAAAATGGCGCCACTAACCTAAAATCACCAAAGTCTGAAAAATCTGCAACAAATGCTCTCCAATGGCAGCCAAATAAAATCACCTAGGCTAGAAATAAAGGAAAAATGCACAATGAAATCAATTTTCAGCCCAATGGTGTCAACTTGACACTTCACAAAACTTTGCCAGCTGGAGAAAAATCGCCAAAATCATCAACACACTTGGCAAATATAATAATATTATAATGTTGGTCTCTCTCTTTTAAACTTGCTTTCACCCTAAGTTTTCACCACACAAGCAATGTGAGATAAAAAAATTGCACTTAAACTTGCCTGGGGAAAATTGATTTGCTTCTAGAAGGCAAAAATCATTTAATATTTATTGCAAATCATTTATTAATTGTTTTTATTTTTTAAATAATCACACTTTGTAAAAATAATTAAATTTGGGTGAATTTATTAAAAAGATTTTAAAATTAGATCAAAATGACTATTAAGGGGGAAAATCGATTTTAACTGGGATAAAATCCCAATAAAAATCATTAAAATAATTAAATATCCCCTTTGGGGGAAAATTATTGGAGTTGAGAAAAAATCAACTCTACAGCTCCCGAAGATCACCTGCGTGCAAACTTGTCACAGAAAGAGAGAACCAAAAAAGCTATGGAGGCTAGAATTCAGAGATCCAGAAAAGAGGAGTCATATTGATTGTGCAAAAAGAATGCAATTCAATAATTATAGTTGTTATGAAAATACAAAGAGAGAATCCTTATAAGAGGATACTCGAAACCCTAAAGGAGAAAACCCTAAAGAATTATAAGATTCCTAAGTCTAGCTTAAGCATAGAGTATAATAGACTAATAATTAAATAAATAATTATTAAATAATAAAAGATAACTCTAACACCCCCCTTAAGATGAACTTAGGGACTAGCTAAAAAATAACTAAGGACTAAAAAAGCATGTAAAAAATACAGGAAAGCAACAATGGGTCCCAACAACTAGGCCTGATGAGATACCCAAGTACAATAAAATCTCTGTAAAGTGGACAAAAAGGAGAAAACCCTATGGGAACAAAACTCCTCTCTAAGAAGAGATGAAATCTCAAGTGAAGGACTAAGAAGCCTCCAAACAAGAGTGTTCCAGAAGATAGGAACAAAAAGAAGAGAAGAATACCACTAAAGCATAGCTGCAAACACTGTCGAAGAGTAACTGTTGATTTGAAGAACCTCCACTGAAATAGAACATGACCAGGTAGAGAAGACTGTAATCTACATGAGTGCCCTCAAACGACACTACTTGAATCAGATGGCAAATAAAGACAAACAACTGAACTCAAAGATACAGATGGCATGAAACATCAAATCCTAAAGAGTTGATCAATCGAACCAAGGAAGCATTAGAACAACAGGACAAACCTCCCCATAATGCTGAAAAGGGAGAGGGATAAGTACACTGAAAAGGATGGCCAACAAGAAATGCAGGACGAAGAACCAGGAACATCAAAGGTGCAGAGAAAGTACATAGTGTCATGGAAGGAACACTCACTTGACACACATCATGAAGCTAATGCCGTAGAAGGAACACTCACGTGACAATGGTAGATGGCAAACAAAAGCAAACATCAACCCCCCATGGCACTTTATAAGTAGTGCATGTATAGTAAGGCACAATATGTGCAAGATCCCAAGTATACAATGCATGATGGCACTTTATCTTAGTGCGTTTGTATAAATAAAATGCTACAATGATCAGAAGAGATAGAAGACTGTAAACACAAAGAACAACTATAGATGAGACATCCTACCTAAAGAAAGAGATCCTAGGACCTGAAACATCCAAGATATTCACTAGAGTGCTGAAAAGAAAAGAAAATTGAATAAAATATACTTGAAGCAGAATTTGGAAAGAAAACTCATATAAATGGAAAGAACATAGAACAATCTTTCCAACGATATAAAGTTTTCAAAAAATGGAGTTTGGATGCTCAAGTTATGTCTCCTAGAGTGCGAACCTCTATCTTTGACATTAAAAAAACCCACCAAAAAAACAAAACTAAAAATTCAAACCTCCATATCTAGATATAGCTCAAAAATAGCTTTCCGACGATATGAGATTTGTCGAAAAATGCCTTTGTATGACCAAGTTATGGCCAAAAGAAAAAAAACCCCACTTAGGGCAAAAAGAAGGTATATATATATATATATATATATATATATATATATATATATATATATATATATATATATATATATATATATATATATATATATATATATATATATATATATATATATATATTGATGAAAATTTTCTTACCCATTTGCAGGTATAGTCGTACGGACTTCTGTGCCTCGAAAAACATGCCAATAAAAAATCATGCCCTAGATGCCCCTGTCACCGAAAATAGGCAAATTATATATCAAAATTCATGGAATCAACCTTCTGAATCCAACTAAGAGGTCCTTTTGGCACCAAAATGTACCAAAAATAAGGTACCCCTGAAAATGAAAAAAAAAACAACTGCACAAACCCCTGAATACACGAATATGAAGAACAAGGCCCAAAATCTCTCATGAAGAGAACAGGAGCATGCAGATCTGGGGCTTTGATACCATATTGGAGTTGAGGAAAAATCAACTCTACAACTCTCGAAGATCACTTGAGTGCAAACTTGTCACAGAAAGAGAGAACCAAAAAAGCTATGGAGGCTAGAATTCAGAGATCCAAAAAAGAGGAGTCATATTGATTGTGCAACAAGAATGCAATTCAATAATTATAGTTGTTATGAGAATACAAAGAGAGAATCCTTATAAGAGGATACTCGGAACCCTAAAGGAGAAAACCTTAAAGAATTATAAGATTCCTAAGTTTAGCTTAAGCATAGAGTATAATAGACTAATAATTAAATAAATAATTATTAACTAATAAAAGATAACTCTAACAAAAATTGCCCCATGTGGGGATGAAAATCCCTATAAAAAATTCATCAACTTTGTACAAAAAGGGACCAGGGGAAAATCAATTTGGGTTTGGAATGAAAATTCCAATTCAAACTTCATCATTCGACACAAAATCACCCTAGGAAAAAATCAACCCCTGTTTGGGTAGTTATCCAAATGTAAAATCATCAAAATTATCTCTAGTGGAAATTCATCTAGGGTCATCAGGAGGAATTCCCACCCTTAGACAAATTTTTGGTCATCTGGTGGAAAATCGCCTTATGTCTGGATTTTGAGTGGGGGAAAAAAGAGGTACATCAGGAATTTTGTGGAAAATCTTCTCCCATCAGGATTTTGAGTGGGGGAAAATCATAGGTCATCGGAAATGTGGGGGGAACAGCACCTCCCATCAAGAATTTTAACATTTTTGACCCTTAGAACAAGGATTTTCATCAAGAATTAAACATTTTAACCACTCAAAACTACCCAAACACTTAGAATTTTCAATTAAACGCATCATGACTTAGGCAAATTTACCAAAGATTTGAGTGAAACAAAGGAAACCTATTGGGATAAAGTGCAAAATTAACTTGAATAACTTGCTAGGAGTGAGAAAACAACTCCTAAAGGACCTAAAACACCCAGGCACTTAAATATCACCGATGAGGACATTCAAAACACGTATTTATGTTCAAATGTCAAGGAAAAATCTAGGATCATTTAAAATTTCAACATTTTAAAAACTTGATCCTAAAACTTCAAAAACCCTAATGACACTTAGGCATGATCAAAACTCTGAGACTTGGGCAAGGGAACACAAAATTTGCCCACTATGTTTTCAAAAACCCTAAACTAACCAACACGAGAGGCAAGAAAAAGGGGGTCCACGCGATATGTGAAAAGGTCTCAACATGACCTCAAGCGGTGGATCACTGGAAAATAAAAACAATGATACACTATCATAAACCCTAGAATGACCACAACAATGAGATGTGAGGAAAAGAAATAGACTTTCACCTCAAATCCACATTCTCTTGAAATACAGTTAAGGAGGGGGGACTATGGATAGGAATTTGCACTTTTAACAAAAATTAGTATTTGTTGTTTGTTGGCATTTTATTCAAACAACCTTTTTCTTGATTTTTGTAAAATAGGAGTCACTGGAACATGAAAGTTAGCCTAGTTGCATTTCCTTTGTAAAGACTTTGGAGGTATTCTAACTTGATTCACTCTCAAATGAATTTGACATATATTAAAATTATTTCCATAGTGGAGAGGCATCTACAAAATCAGAAGATTCAAATTAATGCAATTGTAGCGCATTTATGCAAAATGGAGCAGTATAAAGTGAGGCATCTACAAAATAAGAACATGCATATTTATTTTCAATGTTAGTTTAACTTTTATAGATTTCATAGAATCAATCGGATATGCTACAAATGTGAATTTTCTTAGCAAAATGGACATGTGTTAACATTTTCATATATGCTCGAGTGTGAAGTAGTGTGATCTTTCTTATTGCATTACACCTTTGTGGGGCACCTGCAAAGAGAAGATAGAGTAACATAGTAGTGAAATTATAGTGTGATGTCAAGGAGGTGTGAAATACTTTGTTGCCTTACATAAGTATAACTCATTGACATAAAGTCCTACACTATAACAAATAAAGAATTGAAAGTGTGATGGGAAGTAGAAAGAGGCAACTAATGGAAGTACCTTTAAGGATCAACTTTATTTCAAATAAAGTTTTTGATATTGATATCTTTGTTTAGTATGACTTCCTTGGGTATTGAGGTTGCAGCAGGGGATGCCTTTTCCTTTGAGGTTATCCACATCACTAAAAGAGAGGAAAGAAAACATTGTAACTTGTGGTGCTAATTAGATTATGGTATAATTTTGGATTTATTTAGCACAATAGACATGTTTTACCTCTTTTTATTTGTATTTGTGGAGTAGGACGTCCTTGTTTCAGGATTCGCTTGTTGTCGAAGCATCTGCAAAATTAGAACATTCATACTCATGCAATGATAGAAGATTTATATAAAATGAAAAACTATAAATTAAGCAACTGGAACAACTGTATTCATATGTATCATCATTTTCTAAGGTGTTGTTGTGAACTACAAAGGTCTAGATCTGTGAGATGAATATCCATGGAAGATCTGCAAAAGAAGAACATTTAGAGCTACACAAAGAACCAAAATTGCTATCCAATGGAAATGTTTGTGCCAATTTTGTGTATGCAAGGAGCTTGCTCATATTATTTAGATACTGTACTCTTTTTGGATCCATGTTGTTCTTTGGAAGACACCGACCCAGATGATGTTGCTTGACTAGTATTCATGTTTTAAGTTACTTGCAAATGAGTGTCTACATTAGACTATGTCATGTGAGTTTATAGTATAGATCTTAGTATAGATGATGTTTTCTAATAGTATTATTGGAAAAAGAAATGATATAGGTAGAAATTTATGCATTGTGTGAAGGGTAATTCTTGTTCATGATTGCTTCTTGCAAAATCTACACCATGCCTAGACAATGTTGTATATGTGAGTGAGAAGGATGTCATGATCACTCCAATATGCTTCCAACCTTTTGATTTTAGTTGCGTGTGCATTATTGTTTGTCCAAATGTGATCAGTAATGGTCTTTGATGAAGGATCTATTTGTTCATCTAACAAGTGCAAGTTGTGTTTTTGCATGTGTCTTTTAAACATTTGTATTTTTTTTTAGTGCATGGATATGTCAATGTTGAAGTTACCTGCAATATAGACAAGGCTTTAACTAGGAGCAAATGCCATTGCTTCATTGATAATTGCTATGATATTTGTAATAATTATTCTTGGTTTGGCATAGAGACTATAAATGAAAAGTGTGTGTCCATTAAGTATGCATGAGAGCAATAGTGCTTAAACATTGTCAAGTGTTAACGGTATTGTACTTAGCATATGTATGTTTTCATTATGCCATGAACATGAAATGTTGCAAAACAATTGTACTATGGTAGTGTATTCTTTATTGTTCATGTATTCAAGTGTGTTTCTTGCAGGAAAACAATGTTTGATGACGTTAGGTCCTTGTCATGTAAGATGTACTCTTTTTGGGGTTGGAAATGTCATGTGTTTAATGTAGATCTGAAACTTTGGGCTGTGTTTTTGATAATGTCCGTCATTTTGAAGAGTTCAACTAACAGTTGTCTTGAGTCGTGCCATCTCATGTATGCTTGTTGGTTTTATCTTAAAAATTCTTGGTGTTAGAGGGCTCACAAAAAAGTGTTTCAGTGCTTGATGTGCGATGTAGAGATATACAAGATAACCCATTTTGATGCACACTAAAAGGTTCAAGTGCAAGACCGTGCATATTGAGTCCTTGTGATTTGTGTATTGTTTTGATGCATGCTAACTGAAGTGGAAATTTTTTTCTTATAGTACTCTATATAGAAGCTTGTTTGTGGAGTGGTTTTGCAACTCAGAGAGTTGGTACCCATCCTTTGTCAACATTTGTTTGATTTGGATGTGGTAATTTTGTAACATGAAATCTTCCAATGTGGTGATCATTGAATTTGACCGAAATGATATCAATATCACTAGTTGTGTATATGTTTTGAATCATCCATCTTATCCATTGATGAGGCCATCCTGTATATCATAGTTTCCACCATAGATCTCAACCAATAAGTCTTTTTTTAACATTATTTGATTTGCCTAATTTGCATTGTGTTTGTGCAATTGTTTTATGAGAACAAATTTTTCATGTTCATCACTTGCATTAATTGTAATTAGCTCTCCAAGAAGAGCAGATAATATATTTTGGTTGTGTCTATCGACATCCTTTCTTTAGTAAAAAATAAATGGAAATGTTGGTTATGTAGGTGGAGAGCAAAAGCATTTGTTATTCAAATATGCTATGTCATCGTTGGTTTGAGAGTGTGTGTATTTTGTTGAGGACATCAATAAAAAGATGATCTATTTGTCTCATTATAGCTTGTAGATTGTAACATTTGAAGTTTTGTTGTCAAAACCCATACAGTAGTAAGCTAGTGTCTATTGTTGGCACGTGGAACAATAGACAATCATGTATAGGGTTTTCTTGATACAAGTCACCACATAAAATGTTGTACAATCCATTAAATTGTTTAGTTGTTGTTTGAATTAATTCACACAATCTTTTGTCTATGCAATGCAACAATCTAGTTCCAACTAGTGAGAACTCATCAATGGGAACAATACGCAATTGTTGATTTTCTTTTGTCAATCCATCTAATCTTTCTAAGCTCAAGGGAATAAAATTAGATTTGTTAAATTGTATGAGTGAAAATGCAAGGTTGTGCCTCCTATAATATATGTTGTTTTTCCTGTGTATGCAAGTAACAAGCCCTTTATCTTTTCTGGGTCACTATCTATTGTGTTATTGTATATACGAAGAAGTCCTTGATACATTGCTTTTGCAGTGAAGGTTTTCCCTATGCCAGCACCTCCTGTCAAGAACAAGTATAATGGCTCATCTGGTTTTTGTTGTTTTTTCATTAATATGCCTTTCACTATGGCTTGTTTTTCCTTATTCAGCATTCTACGAGCATTGTAATATTCTACATTGTCGACTAGGTGGGGATGTGCAATAATTTAAAATGGCCTTGATATTTTTTTGGTGGACATTATGTCTTAGTGTGTCTAAATCTGGTCCCAAATTGTATTCTTCCTTGTCATCATTATTTGGTTTTCGAATATTGTGTCCATCCTTATAGTATTCATCTTGAAGGTTGATATCATTGATAGCATCATCCATAACACCCCACAATTCATTTGCATTGTATTTGTACTTTGCTTCATTAAATTGCTAGTTTTTCATTGTTGGCAAAAGCATCTTGCCATGTTTGGAAGCTTGGTTTCAATGTGTTTTCATCAATGGAAAAAAGAACATATAGTAAAAGTTTCTCTCTACAATATTTTTTGCTGTCAACATGTTTATTACATTTGATAAACCTAATAATTAGAGGTCCAGCTCGTTTTGTTAATTTTTCATTTTCTATTGCATATGCTGCTAGAAAAATATTGGCTAATGGTTCAAGAAGTGCAATGGTGAATCAAGCTTTTGCAAGCAACATTTTGTGATTCATTTGGTTCATTGTTCAAAAGCTCACAAGTCTTTAAAATAAAAATGTGATTGTTAGGAGCATAAGTGTCTATGAATTTACATGTACGTGAACTATAGTTAAGAGGAAGGGAAAGCACAATGTGTACAACTTGTTGAATAGCCATTTATTTTAGGTTGAGCAAGGTGTCGCCAAGTTTTTTATCATATTTATGGCATCAATGTTTTGCTGTCTATGGTCTGTGTGTATCTTATTGAACACATTTATCATTGAATTATTGGCTTTTGTCATGTAAGAGCTACAATACATTATTGCATCATATGCATTGAGAACAAATTGTGCATCTGTGTTTGCTTGCCATAGATGTGGACTCTAGGTTGCAAATGAATTATTCCACATGTGAGTTGACTTTCTTTTTAAAAATAATATTGTCCTAAGAAATGTAGAATGTATGGATAAGATGTATTCATCTTCAATCATGTTTATGTTCACTAGGAAATCTGCAAAGGACACAGACCCAGGTCATAACTTGATGTTTCTAAAATTGATCAAATTTTTGCAACAATATGCATATGGTCTTGTTTTGTGTTGATACATGGTTCAAGTATTGTCATTGCTCTCATTGGCGAGTGTGGAAAACCAAAGCGACACATTCTCTTCTTTGTCTTTCCACATTATTTAGTATGATGATGCATATGCAATCTAGCTATTTGATCATCTAAAGTGTCTATCTTGCAATTTATATGTTTATCCACAAAATGTTCAATAGTAGCATCATTATCTCTTTCCATATATCAGTGCATCTTTAACCCATAGCATGAACTGGTCATGTTAATTTCCTCAACTTTGAAATTTTGTAACTGAAAAGTAGTCCAATACCTTTCTAAAAAAGGTTTCATCTGAACATAGTAATTGCTTCATTGCATTAATTCTATGTTCGTAATAGCGAGTGCAGGTGACAAGATCTTTTTATATCAAAAAGGAAATGTCAATGTTAGATAGCGAATCAAGGTGGCTTTGTCTTGAGATTGTATGATGAGAGATGTACACTTCTTCCAATGTTTGTGTTAATGATACCCAATTTTTCTTTGCACTAGTGAATTTCAAAAAAAAGTTGGCAATCCTAACTATCATATCATTGCAAAAACATTCTTTTTGAGATGTTGCAAATAGTTTGATGATTTTCTGGCCTTCTTGAAATTTGTATAACCAATATTTGGTTGCATTATTTTTGCAAGGTTTAGCTTGTACTTGACATCTCTTGCAAGTAGTGTTCTGTCTTTTAACTTTCGCTTGTAGATTCTTATCCAAATGCAAGAAAATACTTGACCAAATAGTATTTTGATAGCTTCGAAAAACAAATTAGTAGTATGATACGCAAATGCTCGATTTGATTCCCATTGAGCAATTTTTTGATATGATTTTTTTTGCAAATTTTGTGTCGCGTGGTTTGCCAAAAGTTAATGTTGGAAATTTCACTTCTTCTGCATACTTGTCCTAGAATATTCTCAAAAGTTGGTTTTCTTCCGTTGGTGCAATTTTGATCATTTTGTTTTGAAGAGAATGTGTAATTCTTGACTCGGTGAACCCATGTATCAAGCTCGTTGTTTCAATTTCCATAGCATTGTCAATTTCATTGTCGTCATCACTGACTTATTGCTACGCACATGTTCTTGTGAAGGGTACAAATGATCGTGGCAATTTTTGTTCAGTTTGACATTTTGCATTTTGTATAATGTTGTTTTGCACAACTCATTAAGAGCATTCATAATAGTGTTTGGAGGTACTCTGCCTTTCTAATATGTGTTTGGAGGCGCTCTGCCTTTCTAATAAATGTCTTTTCAATGCAACAACAATTGTCCATGTTTCATTAGATGAACGTGACAATATTGTTTGTACAATTTTAATGTCTGTTAGCACATTGATAATCATTCCATTTAATCCAATTTGAGATCTCGTGTCCTAGTTGCCAAATCTGTGCAAATGCAATTCAAAGTGACACTAATCTTTCTTCGAGTTCTAAAAGCATAATTGTGTGTGCTAGTGGCTTATTTGTTTTAATTTGTTTTGAGGTTGCATATGATGATTTTATGTTTTGGTCTAGTTGTTGCTTACAAAACTTGCATACCTTGCTACCACATAGATGCTCTTTCTTTGATAATAGTAATTAGTACGTGTACATTGTTTTTTTTTGTGTTAAATTACTTGTGTTTTTCTTAAAATGGAGTTGTGTACAAACTGCACACATTTGTTTTGGTGTATCTTGTATTTTTTCCATGTAAGATTCTACTCTTGTTTGTGGCTTTTTTGTTGAATCTTGGATGCCTTGATCTGTAGTTGCTTTACATATTTGTTGTTTTACTTTGCGAAGTGAGTCATGTGATATTTTGGTAAAGAGTTTTGTGGATTGTGTTTTGGGTTCACTAGCTTGTGATGCATGGGCGATTTGGTTAAAAGCATTTTTTCGATTCCATAGACATATGGATATCTGTGTGTTCATTGTTTTTAATAGCTTGTTTCAATTTGTGGAGCATAAATTTTGGTTTCACTTGAACCAATACCGTTGTTTGTGATTGTTCAATATTAGTGTCATTTACCATAATATTGTCCACCCTAGATGGCCTATAGTGTGTATGCATGTCACTAACTTTGTAGCTCATGATATGGTATACTTTGGTTGGTGTTAAGAATTTGCAATATTCTTGTATGCACATGTTGGTTGTTGTGAACCATTTTTATCTTAACTTGCAAGATGTAGGATAGCCATTCAAAATAGAAATATGCACCTTCAATTCTGCTTTGTTCATATGGATCTCCAATTTTCGCAATAAATCCTCCCCAACTTGAGATGCCACAACTAATGATGAGGTCACATTTGATACATGTTTTAATGCAACTTATTGCAACTTTGTCTCCATAGAGTAGTGAATTGCAAAGCGATTGAGCCATATACCGTCTGAGACACTAGTATTGATTGTTTGTCAGAGTAGCAATTGTATTGAAAAAAATGTCACCACAATCTGATATTAACAACACGTGTTTGCACTAGGGAAAACTTTAAGAAACCTCCCCATTGGATAAGATGTAAAAACCTGGTGAAAGCTGTATAATTCTTGAGGAAAATTTTAATTTTACTGACGAATTTTTGCAGTTTACGAAGAAAAATAATAATTTCCATTGGTGAATTAGCTGTGATCGCTTAAAGTTTGTGAAAAATTCTGGCAAATTGTAATGTTTTTAAAACCATAAAAATATTTGCATTAGCGATTTCAACCTATTTTCAAACCATTAAAAAGATATATTAGTGATTTCAACCTATTTTCAAACCATAAAAATAAAATATTGGTGATTTAAAGCTATTTTCAAACCATAAAAAAAATATTGGCGATTTCAAGATACTAAGTCATTAAAACATGTGGCACACAGTTGTCAACTCTCTTCCTGAAAGACTGCCCATTAGAAATTATCGCGACCAAGAGACAGGCCCTTATGACTCTATCTCCAACTCACAAGTTGAAAATGCTAAGCCTTCATTACCTCAAGATCTAGTGACTGAGGGAAACTGAACTGCCACTCGCCAATTCTCGACCACAAAATGTTAAGTCCTTGTCACCGCAATGACTTGGAGATAGTGGTAACTTTAACCCTTGTCACATACTCGCCAACATAAAACTATTTATCTCTTAACCACTAGCACTTCACTCACAAACTTGTGGCTTGATCAAGTCTTCAGACATTTAACTTCGCGAGTTGGCGATAACCATAAAATTTAACCACAAACTGTTTAGTCGCTAGCTCGTGACCTAAAAATGCTAACATTAAACAAACATGAGAGCTAGCGACAACTGTATGAAATGAGTTACTCACTAACTCTCATGGCTATAATGTATGACATCTAACCAACTTGAGACCTCGCGACCAAAGCAATTTCACTAACAATCTCTAGCTCGATAACATAAAACGCTAACACCCAAAAAGCTAGAGACCTCATGATGTAAACCCAAACCAACTTGTCATCAGCCCATGGCTTGATCACGTCTTCAGACATTTTACCTCGTGAGCTAGCGATAACCATAAAAATTAACCACAAACTATCTGGTCGCTAGCTCGCAACCTAAAAATGCTAACATTAAACAAACATGAGAGATAGCGACAACTATGGTGGCAAGCTAATATGTACAAGGAATTTTTAAGGCTTGGATGTTGACTCATTCCTGAGGGACTAGTTTGAAGGTTTCTCCTGAGTCAAGGTTGATTAGACAAGTGAGGACAATGGTTTCAGAGGCATAAAATATTGGATAGCTTCTGTGTTAGAGATGGCAGATCACGGATTTCTCTGAGAAATCAGAGCTCAGGTTGCTTGTTGTCAGGGATTCTGAAGTAGAATTTGTCCAATCAAGGAGGAATAAAATCAGAACAAAATCTTTCACAATAGATGAGCCTTAGCAGGATGTAGTGGATTTGATAGGAATGACTTCTAGAGTCTACAATCATGTTGAAAAACACCAAAATGATGATTTTTCATGTGAATGACCATCACCAAATAAAGTGTTAAAAGGTTATAAATACAATGGACTGGTGACTTAATTAGTACAAGAGAAAAGAAACAATTTTCATTTTCTGAGTGTTTTTTACCTCAGAAACGAAGATGATGTTTGAGCAGGATCATGCATGGAGTTGTTGGGTGCTCTATGATACTAGATGGGTGTTCTTTTGTTTTCTCCTGTGTGAGTTTGTTTATTGTCAGAGGGGTTGTGAAAGTGAGAAGGATTGCCAGAGGGGGTGTGAAAGCCTTTTCTTATCAAGAAAGGCCAAGTATGGCACATCCTCTACTTCTACTCTGCCATAGGATGGTAGGGGGTTTGAAGAAGGAGCCCGCAGAGGAATGAAAGAAGGACTTTTTTGGGTGGGGAGTGGTAGCCAGTCATCTTTGTGACAACATGGAAGATGCAACCCCTCCCCAACATATTACATTTACCCTAAAGCTCCTTTTTCCACTTTCCCTGATCGTGGGCATGAAGGCTCGAGCTCCTCTTTCCATTTTCTTTGTTCCTAGATATGAAGGCTTCCTCCTCTATTTGGAAATGATCTATTGGATAAAATGTAACATCTAACATTCCATCCAAAGGCATCAGGGTGAAAATGGCATGGCTCAAGCAGTTTTACAAGTTGTATAGTCATTGGGGTTTCTTTTCTGGTTCCAGTAGTGATTCTAGACTCTAGGTGAAGGGAGCAAGTTGTATAGTCATTTACAAAGCAAATGAAAAGCATTTAGTGTCAAGCTTTGTGCAGGTTCTTGAAGGAGATATATAAATTTATTTTGTGATGGTCGACGAAATAGTAATTTTATTCAATAGAAATTAAATCCTGATATATTTCTCTCTGGTGTATAATTCTGTCTCTTTCAAATGATCAAAATCATGAGTTTTAACTTTTTCATTTGTTGCATTGTTATGGTTTATGTAATTTTTCATTTAATGCTTCCTATTATGCCTAGGAATGCAAATTTTTTGTTAGATTGGAATCATATTAAGGATTCACCTCATTGTAATTGGTGGGCAGATTATAGGTATGAGTAAATGCCAACTTTATGGAGGAGGGAAAACATGTACATGGTAGTCATAGAACACCTCCATATATATTACATAAACATCCATAGCATATAAAATCATAAGAGTATTAAGAATGAAAGTATCAAACACCACAATAGATAGGAATACAACATAATTAGTAAAACATGCATGTAACTTAATTAAAGGGAATATCTTTTGAGGATCCAATTCCATGATAGATGATATAGACAAATCACAATTTCATAATCAAAGGCAAACAAGAAAACATATTCACCCACAATGAATCAACTATTATAATTGGAAGGTCACTTCAGCAAGTCAACATCAAGACAACAAACCAGTGCCTTATCCGAGGGCATAGAGTCACTTACAATTCAAAGACAACCTGATAATAAACTTCAATAAGATTAATTTACAGATAAATAGGAATGAATATGCCATTACATAGACAACCCAAATTCATACGTAAAATGAAAAACCCTTGACCATTTAATTCATAGTGAAAACATAAATTCAACACAAAGACAATTACGTGAAGATCTCAAACTGCAAATGATATTGATATTATATTTATAATGATATCAGAAAGTAAATTCAAAATGTGATTCAGTTATGCACTTATCAAATTCTTGAATAGTTGAACTATTATAACTATATAAGAGTTTTCAACATCAATAAAAGTGGCCAACTGGCCATCCCTCTCTACTGATCAAAAACAAAAAGTGGCCATCCCTCTCAAATTAATCTTGGAATCCTTTTATAAGATGAGGATTCAACAAGCTTAGAGTTACTATGGGGAATCTTGGGTAGCAACCTGGCATTTCTTCTTTTTCTTTAGCATGGCTTGCCACCTATCCACCTCTTTGTCTGTTGGCCAACTGAATGCCTTTACCTCTTCCAACTTTGCAACTAAATCTATCCATCTGGCATCTATAACTACCTTGGCCTAAACAATAAACTTTGCATGGTCAACCTCAACCTTGAACAATGAATCAAGCATACTGTTAAGGAAATCAACATCAACCTGTTCATCTATATGCTTGATTATTTCTTCTTTCTCCAGAATCAAATCAAATTCACTGGTCCAATCAGAAACTGATTTCAAATCTCCATTACTACCATAAATTGAAGGCACCAATTTACTATAACCTTCCCCAAATGTCTGCAATTTTTCATTTATAAGCACATCCTTCCCTATGAAAAATGCATAAGCTGCATTCATTACCTCCACCATGTCTATAGTGTGACTGATCTTGGGAGGGAACTCATCACTATACATCATTGCAGTATCTAGCTTATCCATTAATTTGCTTCTTCCTGACCAAACATTGAACAAAGGTCCAAGAAAAGCGACAACCTCAGAGGATGTTTTACTTGCCTTTTTCAAAGAAATGTGCAAATCATGCACTACCATCAATTTTCCTTTCAATGCATTAATCTCATGTTTCATAATTCCTGACACAATAGAGATAGCCTTGACATTTTGTTCCTTTTCAAGCTTTTCAATTTTCTCTGTGTATTCCTCCATTTTTGCTGTCACATCAGCTGGTATTTCTTGTACTTGTTCTGTAATCTATATTAGAGGGGGCTCATTTGCATTTTTTTCTTTCAAATCCACTAACTCTTCCTCCAAAGCATTCTTCTTCATCAGTGTCTCTTCATATTTTTTAGATAATGCAATCAATTGGCTATATGTTTCTGTGTATCTTCTTGACAAATCCTCTGTTTTTGATATATTAATGAAAAAAACTTGAGTAAAAAATGAGGCAATCTCTATGTCAATTGTGTTCTACAAATTCCAGATCATTCTGTTAGCTTTCTTTTCTACTTGGATATTTAGAAGGTGGGGCTTTTAAGTGGAAGGGGCCAAAGACCAAGCAACAAGTGTCTTTGACTTAGGATTAAATCCCGATCCTCTTATTACATCTCCAATTTCAAATTCAGTTTTAAACATTGGGTCCTCTTTCTTCCTAATTTGATCAATAATAAAAATAGACTGGATATCCTAGTCAGGCATCATAATCATACCAGTACTCTTAATCAAGTGTCTTTCCTGTTCCATAGATATTTTCTCCCTATCAAGATCATATTCCTGCAGTGCCTTGATGATCTCCTTTTTCTTTTCTACATTTCCTTCCTCTATGATCAGATTTTGTCTTAATTGATTTTGTTTCAACCTTGTCAAAAAAATTTTAAATTCATCTGACTTAATAAAGTCATCATCTTTCATGAACTCATTTGACAACATCACACACTCATCAAAGCCTTGAGCAAGGGCTTCATTTGTTTCTCCCTATTCTTCATTCTGCCCTTCTTCTTTGAGATGTGTCCTTATTTGATGAAAGTAGCATCCTTGTTCTGTAACAATTGCTCTAGCAGGGTCTCTCCTCACAATTATACCGATCTCTTTGTTTTTTTGTTTCTTTGCAGCTGGCACTCGGGTAGATTGAACTTCATCCCCACTCTCTACATCATCAACATACACACTAAGTGGCCTCTTGCCATATGAAGAATGCCCATCTTGGGGGTCTTGTTGTTGAACAATCACTTCTGGAATTTGAGGCATTTGTTCCATCAGAGTTTCATATAAACTCAACATTTTGTTAATCCTCTCTAGGTACGGGTTATTAGGGCAGGAACCTGAGAAACTAGGGTCAATAACCTTCAATTCTGCTTCAACACTCATCAATTTTTTCCATTTTCTTCTCTTTTCTTGTACTTTCTCTTTTCTCAGCGAATTTCTAACCACATCTTCATCATCCAATGGTTCATGGTCCTTTATTGTGGCACAAGGTGTCATTTTTGGCAATGCACATTTAATAAATTATTCAAGATCACAAAATCTAGACACAAAATTAACCAACCTATACTATTTAAGTAAATTATTTACTTCATCAAAGGAACTCCTACCAATGATAAAAGCAGACACAACCCAAAGCCTAGGAAGAAGAGAAACCTTCCTGTGTTTTTCAAGGTATTCTTTTTCAACTAGGGTCAATTGCTAAATAAAATCTATAAAAGCAATCCTAATTGGAACAAATTTTAGTAAAATATGGGGAGGCTGAGGACACCCATAGACTCTGATCACGGTAAAATGAAAAAATAAAAAGTCCCCCTAGTTATGTGAAATAGACCGGTTTGGAACATATTGGTAAGGTCTCAAAACTCTCCTGACATTAATTGAAAATCATTCCCTATTTATTCCTAGCATTTCCATAATTGGCAAAACAATCCAATTTTCAAAGAAAAGGAAAGAAGAATGGGGAGAACTACTATCCCAAACCTGGGTCCATCTTTGTATTGGCATTAAGACACCCAATTCTTCTTTGAAAATCTCAAATTCTTTATCCATGAACTCAACATTATAGAACAAGATTAAATGCATCAACAATGAATAATGCTTGAATGTAGGGTTGGGTGCACCACTCTGAATTTCAAATAGAGCATTATGAATGTGTTGAACCACATAGCCCACATAATTGTAATCTTTGTTAACATCTGGGTGTTGAATGTCCATAGCCATCATTAGTAATTCAGCTGACACTGTTGAATATCCATCAAAACCCAACACTCTGCATAATGCATAGATTGTATAATGCATATAATGGTGGAAAGGTGTGATGTCAAATGGTGGTTCGATACTATCTGGAATTATAACTAGTTTTCTATTCACCCTAGGCATGTATTTGGCCATTGCATGCTTCTTGATAACACCTTTGTATTTGTCATAATCCTCTACAATCCGCTCCAAATCTATATCTGTACATGCAGCACCAATAATTTGGAAAGTTTCAACAAAGCTAGCTCTGTTAATTGAAACTAGGGAAGACTGGTTCTTTCTTCTGATTACCCTAGATAACGGGCAATAGTGTTTGGCCAACTCTTTGATCAAATCCACATCAACGCACACATCTGGCACAATTAACTTTGCCATATTTAAATCCCAAGGGTTTGACATCAGGACACCCTTAACCCTATCATTCTAGAAATAATGAAACAGAGCAGAACCAATCATATTAAGTGTAGTCGAGTTTATGCATTGGCTCTATAAATCTTTCCATGCCAAATCATTTGTATTCAAAGCAACGGAAGTCCCTGGCAGCAAATCTACAAATTCTTCTTTGTATTTCTTAACCGTCTTTTCCTCAGTGACCCTGGGCTTGGAACCTCTAGGTCCTCCACTTGTTGTGGCCTTGGGCTTGGAACCTCCAATTCCACTCATCGCCTTGCTCATTTTAGCCGTAGGAGAAAAACTTAACCAATTTTCTGAAATTTTCCCACACCCAACAATCCAAATTCTTCAACATTGTTGTAGAGCTCTATTCACTGGATTACCTCAAAGATAGAATGCATTAATGCAATTATACAAAATGTTGGCTCGATCATGCAATTTATGGTATTTGGGCACCATCACTTCTCTCAAGTCTCATTAATTGCCACACTTGCATGAACTAGCTACTGTGGCATTAATTCAAAGCTGAAGTACTCAAGCAAAATTTGAATTCATGCCCTTCTATTTGATTGGCGATTGCCATTCAAAATTTTTACAGAACCCGGGAAACAAGTCCACATGTCAATCCCCATCTTTAATCGCACACTCGCAACCAGTTATAACAATTTGGAAAGTAACCGATGAGTTAGCGACAATGCTACCAAATCCTCTTAATCACAAGCTCACAACCCCTTTTACTAATCCTCAAATAATCTCACGAGTGAGTGACAACCGTTGATCTTCATCAATACCTTCAGTCGCAACTTCACAACAACATTTGTAATATTCTTTCTTTACCTGCGAGCTAGCGACCACTGCAAATGTAACAAAATAACTTATTTCATCACAAGCTCGCAACTCAAAACTTGACTTAAACCCTTGCGATCCTGTGACAACAAGAAACTTAACCACCATCGCATGCTCGCAACACTTTTTGACTTAAGACTTACAAACCCGTGAGCATGCGATGACCACAAAATTAGACCAAAACTTACCTGTCGCTAGATCGCAATATAAAATGCTAAACAACTTCAAAACCTGTGAGCAAGCAACGACACCAACTAAGCTGTGATACCAACTACATCACATGATCGCAAATTAAAATGACTTAACCGCGAACACCTCGTGACCTTGCGATAACATAAAATCACACCCAGTCGCAACCTCACAACATAAAATGGTCAAGTGCAAAACATCTTGCGAGGTAGCGACAACTAAAATCTCCTAGTACTCGCAACCTCGTGACTTAAACTGACTTGATGATAAAGGACCTGCGAGCTAGCAATAACAATAAAATCTCAAAAAAATTTATCTCTTGACCGCAGCGACCTAGTGAGTACCAACAAAAATCGATGTTTTATGTTAATTATCACCATAAACAGGCGCGAGCAGTGGCACACAGACCATTAATGACTTACTTGCTAACTCTCACGGCTATAATGCATGGCATCAAACCAATTTGAGACCTCACGACAAAAGAAATTTCATTAACAATCTCCAGCTCGCTAACATAAAATGCTAACACTCAAAAAACTAGAGACCTCACGATTTAAACCCAAACCAACACTCGCTAACTCGCCACTTAAATTGTTAAACATGAAATTTATCTGCGAGTTCGAAATGAAACATTAAACATGTCTCATTGTCTGACCAACTATTTGACCACACTTGATGTTGACATGGACAAATAAAGAGAGGACAACTGAGATTTTCAACGCATGACAACTTCGGTTTACTAGCCAACTAAGACAAAAAAACAAACACAAAACCCTAATCGCCATGAACATCATGTTAAGCATTTAATGTAGAATACTAGAAAGGTTCTAATAGTTATGCAATATGAATAATTTTATGGATCTTGTGACACAAATTGTTGCATTTCATGTTCAACATAATGTGGAACCTAATGCTCTGCAAAATGGAAGGATTGTTAGAAAAACCTGTTTAATTGCTACACACACAAAGAGAAGCACAAGAAACAAGTGTTAGTCATTAGTGTTAGCAAATCAAAGATTAAACACTATCCTAAGCAAGCATATCAAGAAAGACACTAGACAACAAATAGAAAGCTTAATGAATCTAAGAAATGCAGCTAAACATCTCCATATGCTCTCTACCATGTTGGTAGCTTCTCCTTCCTTATTCCTCTCCTCTCCAAGTTCCAAATGAGTGTAGCTCTCAACAACTTTTTGCACTATGAATGCATTATAGAGGTTCAAGATTGAAAATGATTAACTATGCAAATGCCAATGTAAACAAAAGCTAAAATGAGAGATTATCTAATTAGCTGATATTAATTTTAAGCCAAAAGAGTGAATGTAAATGGTTATACTAGAATGCTCTCTCTAAAAATGACTATAAGTTAAATGCATACAAGTTTTCAGGATCTGGATATTGAAGAAATGAGCTCTATTTATAGGTAAAATGGAGAAATGGATGGTTGAGATTGAGTAATCTCAACAAGGGTCAGGATTGAATGGTTTAAGATCCATGTGAGGGATTTCAACCCAATCCCAGGATGACAAGTGTCAACATGAGAGGGGTTGAGGGGAGAGGGAAGAAGCATTAAATGCTTGACATGACCTGAGGGTTAACTTGGGAGGTAAGGTTAAAGTTGAGTTGAGTGAATAAATTCATTATCCAAAGAATAATGCTTTTATCCAATGGATAAACTCTTGTGCAAGAGTTAGTGAGGATAACCATGGTCAAAGTAATAAATGCTTGAGAAGACACATGGGTCACATGAGGGTTGAGTTAGGGGTCAAAGTCCCTAACCATGGGTACAAGCATATCTAAACATAAATGGTTATGTAAGAGCCATTAATGGTCATGTAAGAGCCATTAATAGTTTGGAAGACTTTCGAGGTTAAATTGTTGGACACATAAAGCATTAAATGCTTTTCATAGACTTTGGAGTCTTTGAGAAGTGACTCTAAGTTGCTTAGGAACGTGACAATAATTAGGGGATAGATTAGGCTAATTAGGAAGGGATTAGAAGAATCTAGAAGGGGTTTAGGATTGCAAGTGGGTTTGGTGGGTGAGGGAAAATAGGATTTTTATTAAAATGAAATTCATTTATTTCAACAAATAGGTGCAACTTGCATTTTTAGGAGAATGCGAGTGGAGGGGGATTTAATGATTTGAACAAATGTTTTATTTATTTATTTAAAAGAGGAAAGGGGATTAAATTAAATAAATAGGATTTATTCATTTAATCGATTGTGAATTCGGTTTAATGAATTAATTAAAATAAATTGAATATTTTATTTAATTAATAGGAGAATGTTTGAAGATGAATTAATTAAATGTTAATTTAATTAAGTGATGGCTAGTGGGTTTTTAATTGAATAAATATCAAATATTCATTTAATTAAACTGGACAGATTTATGTGACTACATTTGCCCCTCTTTGAGATGGTGTGGTTTATCACGTCATTTCAAAGAAAGAAAAATAAGCATGAAGAAATAAGCCCCATAAATTGTTAATTTAATGAGTGGCATGCCCCCTCGAGAGATGGGTAAAATTTTTTAAAAAATCGGGCGATCTTTCGAAAAAGAATGAAAAAATGGCAGGGAGGTAAAAGAGAAGAAATAAGTAATATCAGTGAAAGAATGGAAGAATTTAGAGATAAAACTGAGAAATGGGAGGCACTGGAAGTTCACGGGGACCACGATGGTGAGCGAGGGAAAAGTAGGTTTACGGCGAAGGGTATATACAGGTGTGAAGGGGTAAAAACAAGGTCATTTGCATTCATCTCCATAGTGATTCAAAGCTCTGACAGTGACGTTTTTGAAAGAGAAAGCAACAGTTAGGATGCCGATACTGATAGCAGATCATCAGCTAGAGAGAGTTCATTGATTCCAGCGGCCAGATGACTACAGGCCAGTGTTACGCAAATTTGATTTTTTTTTTTTCATGTATTTTTGATGTCTTTTTTGAAGTGTCCAAGTTGAGTCAAAACAATAGTGCTAAAACTATGTTTTGACATTGTTGTCAAGTAAACTAGCACTTTTGTGCCACTATCGCACTATTGCATAGTGGTTTTAGCACTTTTGGAACAGTTTGAGCATTATTGAGTCTTGGTAGTGCTATTGTTTTGACATGGCGCTATTGTATAGTTGTTCTAGCACTATTGTTCATTTAGCGCTAGTGTGTAGTGGTTATAGCGCAATTGTTAGCAGAGTAGCACTGTTGTTAGTAGAGTAGCGCTATTGTCTAGAAAAATATCCCCAGTGTTTGTAGAGAAAGAAATTTCTTGATGCCAATGATGGATGGATGGAGAGGTTAGTTGTTTTGAACCATAGCAGCCTTGTTGAGACTTAGTTCATTAGGATAAATGTTTGTTGGAGTCTAGGTGTGCCATGATTTCTTACCTATTGAGACCCAAAGATACTTGATCAAAGTATTTGTTGATAGTCTAGGTTTAAACTTAAGAAAGTTTGAAATAAAACAACTGATAATGATGGTTGATGTGCGTGTGTAGGAGGATCTTCCCATCTTACAAATGCGGGAGAGGCATCCAGCCACACAGCAGTTGCAAGATCAGCTGACAGAGGCCAAGATTGATTGCATTGCAGCGATAGGCCTATACCATGTGATGTATATGCTCGTGATTTAGACAAATGGCGGTTTGATGATAACATTGACAAAGCAGTGGCATAGTGAGATGTGTACGTTCCACCTAGTGATGGGGGAGATGAATGTGACACTGGAGGATGTGTGACATATCCTACACATTCCTATTCGAGGGGAGCTGGTGACATATGACCGAGCTTCCGGTACAACAACAGTGCAATGATTTTTTGATGAGGATGTGTTTATTTATGATGGCTTGATAGCATGGGAGGATATAGCTGCGTTATATGAGCCACTACTTATGGTATTATCAAGTATTGTTGGGGGCCTGTTATGCCCAGATCGATGATCACATAGACTGGTCGTGGGTTGGGGCCAGGTGATAGAGAAGATGATGTCTAAGGGGACCCTCTTTGCATGGGGACCGTGCGTTCTGTTGCACCTATATCAGGAATTACATGAGGTAGTATACTGAGAGACGAGCTCACTGGGAGTGGGGATCACTCTTCTACATATCTGGGCATGGGAGCATCTACTTGTGACCTGACCAGTTAGTCTGAGATTTAGGGCAATGGATCAGCCCTATATGTATATCTATGGAGGTATGATGAGTTAGCCCCACCTAGGGAAGTTAGAGTGGTGGCGGTGGGCACTTGATGATTTTGATACAGTGATCTGGAGGCCTTGCCGTATGTATTTATGACATGGTACTTGATTAGTAGGACAACCTACGATGTGGAGAGGTAGGTACCTGGTAGAGTGATGAGGTAGTTCTGATGGAGGCAGGGATTGCCGAGTGGGTTAGGAGAGTATGCACGGGTGGTACAAGAGAGGTTCCAGTGGGGGCCAGTATTACCCTATGATCAGGCTTTAGCAGAGTTTGACTCTATAGGTGAGACCATGGCAGATGAGGTCGGGGGTTGTAGATATAGGGGCAATAGATGAGTACACTCAGTACATTGCGGCACATCCTATTCCTCGTATATCAGATCCAACAGAGCCGATTCCAGCCTTTGAGGAGGATAGGAGATAAAGACGGAGGAGGAGAGGAGGTAGAGGAGTGGTAGTAGGGGGATGAGGGAGAGGTGATGGAGGAGGAGGGGATGGAGGAGGAGGAGGTGGGGGTGGTGGTTTTAGAGAGGGTGGTGGATTTGGAGGTGGAGGTGGTGGAGGTGGACAGTTACAGCGAAGAGGGAGAGGTGGGTAGCCATTGCGATTGTCACAGGGACTGTTGATGCAGGGAGGATTTAGATTAGGTAGCAGGAATATGGGGGAGGGAGAGGCACCTATGGATATGAGAGAGGGAGCTAATGGAGGAGGAGAGGGAGCTACTGGAGGAGAGAGATCTATAGGTGGAGGAGATTTGCGGGATCATATGATATTAGTTTTGCAGAGTCAGTTGGAGGATATGGAGGTGGAGGTTGCAGCTAGAGATGTTCAGTTGTTTGCACGGGAGTCAAAGTTGACTGTAGTGCCACGAGAGAGAGATCAGGAAGTGGATAGGGTGATCTAGCTATAGGAGAGAGTGTAGGCTTTGGAGGGAGTATAGGGACATGGGCCATCGATTGATTCATTGGCAAGAGAGTTACGGAGGGCAGGTTCAGAGGTTGATTATTGGTGGGGTCTATATGAGAAGGTGGTGCCATCTATTCGACGGGCACTAAGCTATTCACAGATGCATTGGGAGATATCAGAGTGATCTCAGAGGATGCAGAGTAGTGGTGGTGTGATGGGTCCTCCACAGCGAGGTAGTGTACGTGATGCAGGGGCTAGTGGGGGAGCAGGGGGTGATAGTGGTACAAGTGGTGATGGTGGTGCAACATCTGGCCATAGTGGCATTTGAGAGAGCATGTATGTATTTTTTTACATTGTCATTTTGGACTGTGTCTCGGATGGCTCTTGATAGCCGATATTGTTGACATCATTGTACTCTAATACATGTATGTTTTTGCGAGATGATATGATGTGATATATGAGGAGATCCCATATTTTGTGATGATATGCATGTTGATGATATGTATGGATTTATGTAGGATGATGATATATGATTTATGCTTAGATGGATATTTGTACTTGCTATGTGTATGTGTTTATGAGATGATTCCTATATGCGTTTTTGATGTTGATGATTTGTATGATGTCTATATGCATGTTTTATGAATAGGATACTAACATGTGGATGCAGGTTGATATATGCATGATGTGTTGGTGTAATGCTTTATGTATGTTATGCCATGATGATGATGTATGCATAATGAAATGATGCTAACAATGATATAGATAGTAATTGTGTGTTATGTTGATGAGATGATGATATGCAGTTGTGTTGGATTATGATGCAATGCAATGAATCAAAATGACTTATGTAAGTGCATATAGATGGTTAAAATGAATGCAATTATGGATAAAAAAATGTAAAGTACAAATGTTTATGTGATGACTTCAAAATGAATGCATGTGTAAAATGTATAAACCAATGTTGAGACAAATGGTTTTTGTTATGATCTAAATGACTTAAAATATGACTAAGTGAAATGATAATGTGATGATAATGCAAATCATGGGTAATGGAGAACTGCACCTTAATGAAATTAAAAGGATAATGCATGCATTTTAATGAATCATTGTAAGATGAAATGAATGAGTATAAGAATATACTAGATGGATAGATGAATGTACTTAACTAATGAATAGATAAATAATTGCATGCAACTAAATTAGGAATCTAAACAAATGATGATGAATGATGATTCTAACAAGACATCTAATTGTACCTAGATGATTAAATGAATGCACAGTAATGGCTAATATTGGTAGTAAATGTAATGATGAGAAATTGGATACAACTGAATCTAAATGTCTTGATTTTGCAATGATGAAATGATGTAATGATGCTAATGAGAATGATAATGGACTAGATGTATTGTAAATGTAACTAAATAATATGAAATGTATTTAAATAAAGATCAAAAATGAATTTAATAAATCTATATGTATGAGAATGAACTAGGTGCATTTAAAATGCAACTAAATGTAATGAAATGATGATACTATGTGCTCATGAGAGATGAATGCAAGGTTGGTTAGACTTTGCATGATGCACTGATGATGTATCAGAGAACTTTGTCATGATTGTATCTAAGACCAAATAATGTCTCATATTAAAACTTGTTCATACTTGCATACAAAACCATACATATGAATAATGAATGATTAAATGGATGGATGATATGCAACATAATGCAATATAAACATATGAGATGAAATGACAATCCATGGTGCTTTATTTTCATCATTGAGCAAGGGTAGTATCAATCTTGGAAGAGGCAGTAGGAACTAAGTTTGGAGCATTGTACTTGCAAACCAATAACATAAATACAGAAATAAAGAATATGGACCCTCCATAATGGTTCATGCTCATATGGTCAAGGTATACGTTGTAGTGAGCAAGCCATAATGATCCATGACTGTATTTTGCATATAATCACATAGCTTAGTGAACTTCCCATGTAGATACCATTAGTACATGCCCGAGAACTTCATTGGAATAATTCGTAGAAGATAAACAAATAATGCTTAGGAAACATCCTGGCCACTCTAATCACTTGTGGATATCCCGGAGTAGCATAGGAACTTGATATAAATGAATAAATAACTAACAAACCAACCAAGTACTTGATAGCTTTAAACAAAATTTTCTTGTCAAAGAAAATGTTATCATGTCTTTATTTTGGTAAGGAAGGATGCATCCTTGTTAAGACAGTTTGTGTGTCGATGTTGATCATTTGGTTTGTATGATAAGTGGTCATCGTTTGAGTAATTCACAATGTTTTTTTGGTACCTACTTAGATGCATATGTACAAAAGCATCACCATGTTTTTGATTAATTTGATGTTTTCTATTGTTTTTTGGATTTTGTGAGTGTTTTTTGAATGTTTTTGGTATTTTGTGAGATGGTTTTGAATGTTTTTGGTATTTTGTGAGATGGTTTTCAAATGTTTTGGGGATTTTGTGAGACGGTTTTCAAATGTTTTTGGGATTGTGTGAGACATGTTACCAACTTAAGAGCCCAATGAATCACAAGTAATGCAGAATCCACTTCCATTAATAGGTTAAGAGCATTGCCCCCAGTTTAGACATGACTATGAAAAAGTGGGATGCAAGACACATGAAGTACTATCCTTGATTGCAGATCAATAACAAGCCATGGTTTGAATGATGGATGTGTGGATGCAATGAATGTGATGGCAACAAATCTAAAAGACAATGGAGCCATAGCCTTTATGAGTGGTGCCTGTTTGTCAGGTTTTCACCATTCGCACTTACCCAAGGTGCCACCAGAGTGGTTGTTCACCATTTGGATGCATGATTTTTCTTTACTATTTTTTTTTTCTTTAGGACATTTATCTAAATTTTTTTGGTGTTTTTTTTCTGATATGTATGGGAGCCTGATGTTCTATACAACTTATGTATAAAACCATTTTAGGTGCATGTTGTTGATTGGATCTGCTAGCGGTTCTCCTTCTAGAGTAGCCAATTGATATGCCCCGGACCCAAATACAACAATGATGACATATGGACCCAGCTAGTTTGATTCAAACTTTCCCTAATGTTCTCTATTGGGTTGGTTACAAGGATTTTCTTGAAGAACAAGATCACCTACCCTCATATGTATGAGGTCTAACTCGATGATTATAGCTTCTTCTCATGCACTACTGATAGGCTTCGAGGTGATTGTATGCAGCTTGTCATTTCTCATAAAGTAGTTCCAAGTCTTGAAGATGTGACACTCTATATGCTTCATCATCTATGAGGTTATGCAAGGAAACCCGTAGAGATGGTATCTCGACCTTAATAGGAAGGGTGGTTTTTGTGCCATAGACCAGTGAGTAGGGAGTTGCTCCTATAGGGGTTCGAATGATAGTTAGATACACCCATAATGCTAGATTTAATTGAACATGCCAATCACGGCCGACATCATTGACTATCTTCTTGAGGATTCTTAATATGTTTTTGTTCAATGCTTCGGCCTAACCATTTCCTTGTGGGTAATAGGGAGTGGAAAAGCATTGTTGGATGTGAAACTTCTCACAGAGCTCACAGACATCTTGATTTTTGAAAGGAAGACCATTATAAGTGATGATGGACATGGGTACACCATACCGATAGATGATGTAATTAAGGATGAATGAGACAATCTTCTTGTCGGTGACTTGGGTAAGTGGAACAACTTCGATCCACTTTGTGAAGTATTTGGTGGCGGTAATAATGAATTTGTGGCCATTGGATGAAGATGGATGGATTTTACCCACAAGGTCAAGTCCCCATTGAAAAAAAGGCCATGGTGTTGTGATTGGTTGCAATTCCTATGTTGGTGCATGTATCAGGTCTCCATGAACTTGGCATTTCTTGCATTTTCTAACAAAATAGTAGGAGTCTTTTTCCATGGACGACCAATAGTATCCAGCGTGCATGATCTTCTTTGCCAAGGAAGGACCACTTGCATGAGTCCCAAAAATTCCTTCATGTACCTCTTCCAAGGCCTTTGTTATCTCATCCTTTTCCAGACATCAAAGAAGAGTACCATCAAGACTGTGTCGGTATAGGGTTTCAGCAATGATGGTATATCGAGCAGTTTGGCAAATGAAAGTTTTACGTTGGTTATTCGATTGGTTAGGAGGAAGTGTGTGATCACGTAGATAGGTGTAGAACTCACTGTACCATAGGGATTCAGAACCGATAAGGTGACATATCATCTCAAATTTGGGGATATCATAAGCGGGAATCCAAATATGTTCTACCAAGAGCTCGTAGTGTGTTGAATTTTGTGGAAGATTTAGGAGAGATGCAATGGTAGCCATACCATCAGTAGCTTGATTATGATCTCTGGGTATCTTCTCAAAGGTGATAGTAGTAAATGCTATTTTTAAATGGTCCACCATTTGCTTGTACGACATGATTTTGTCATCCTTGGTCTGATATTCATCGATTACTTGTCCGATGACTAGTTGGGAGTCACCATATATTTGTAACTCTTTCAATTTCTATTGTATGGAGAGTCTGAGTCCTGTGATCAAGGCCTCATATTTTGCTATGTTGTTTGTACATGGAAATGTGAGCCTGTAAGACTTTGGGATGTTGTCACCTTGAGGTGTGATAAACAGAATGCCTGCCCCCAAGCCATGCCTAGTGTATGAACAATCAAAGTATAGTTTCCATGGTTGTGCTGCTGTGATCATGAATATCTCTTCATCTAGAAAATTAGAAATAAGAGAATGATCGCCTATGAGGGGTGCATCAACCAAGTGATGTACAATAACTTGGCCCTTGATAGCCTTACGGTCCATATACTCGATGTCAAATTCACTTAGAATCATTACCCATTTGGCCAAGTGTCCTATCAATGTAGCTTTGCTGAGTAAGTACTTTAGTGGATCAATCTTTGCAATGAGTTGTACTTTATGTGTTAATATGTAGTGCCTTAGTTTAGTGGCTGCCAAGATTACTACTAGGCAAGCTCACTCAATAGGTGTGTAATTGACTTCATAGCTGACTAGTGTGCGAGAGATGTAGTAAACAACACACTCTTTCCCTTCTGCATTGTGTTGAGCCAGTAGCACTCCCAATGCGGTATTGGTTGCTGAAATATAGAGTAATAGAGGTTTACTTGGATCCAGTGGGATCAACAATGGTGTTTTCATGAGATAATCTTTAAGCATCTGGAATGCTTGCTGGCATTTGGTATCCTATTGAAAGTGGATGTTTTTGTGTAACAAGTGTGTAAAGGGGTGACACTTATCTGCCAGTTGTGCAATGAATCTTCGGATGGATTGTAGCCACCCTTGTAATGTCCTTAGCTAACTGATATTCCTTGGAGGTGGCATGTCCATGATTGCTTTGACCTTTGCATGATCGACCTCAATGCCTTTGCTTGAGACAATGTATCCTAGAAGTTTCCTTGAGGTTACTCCGAAGACACATTTCTTTGGGTTGAGTCAAACATGATATTGTTCCAGTTTGTCAAAGATTTGCTCTAATATTGCCAGATGGCCTTCTCTTGTTAATGATTTTGCCATAAGTTGTCAACATAATCTTCCATTATGGTATGCATCATATCATGAAAGATGGTGGTCATTTCTCGTTGATAAGTCACTCCTGCATTCTTTAGATCGAAAGGCATTACATTCCAACTATATGTTCCCCACAGACATGTGAATGCCGTCTTATGTTGATCCTATGGTGCGATCTTTATCTGGTTGTACCCAGAAAAACTATCTATGAGAGAAAGCATGGCATGTCCTGCTGTTAGGTCTACGATCATGTCAATGTTTGGTAGGGGGAAGTCATCTTTAGGACATGCCTTGTGTAGATCTTTGAAGTCAGTATAGTTATGGATGCCCCTAGTTGGTTTGCCAATAGGTACAATGTTGGATATCCAATCTACATAATCAATTGGTCTAATAAAACCATCCAAGAGTTTCTTAAGTTCTTCTTTGACTAGTACCACAATCTGGGGGTGCATCTTATGAAGCTTCTGCTTGACAGGTTTATCTGCTTCCGCTACAATGAGATGGTGCATGACTAAATCAGGATCAAGCCCAGGCATGTTTGTATATGACCATACAAAGTTGATCTGACGCTTCTAAATTTTTTTGACAAACTTAGGTTGTTCTTCTGGAGTTAAAAGAGATGCCAAATGTATGTGGTGAGGAGTTTCAAGAGTCCCCACATTGAATTATTTTGTTTCCTCAATGAGAATCGTTGATCGTTCTTGCTATGTACTAGAGGGGAGGATGTCAAACCTTTCATCCTCAAGCGCCTCAGAGAGGTTTTCACCATTGGATACACTCTTTCTTTTTACTTTTGTGGGATTAAATAGTGCCATAGTGTGATTTTCACTAGAAGATCCATGTTTTATTGTTATATTTTTGCAGCTGAAAGGTTTGGCATCTGCCCCAAAGTATGCTATGCTATTTAGTTTAATGTTGAATCTGACTTTGTGATCCTCACTTGGTATGTTATCTCGTAGTTCCAAAAAGTCAATGATTGCCTCATCATTTTGGAAATGCTCAAGGCATGGGGGATTAGATTGGTTCCATTCGATGAGTTTGGGATGTTTAATAGGCATTACCTCATCGATCAGGTTAAGTTCATAAGAGGTGCTAGTGAGGGTTAAGATGTTGTGGTGAAGGTCGTTGATGGTACTCTCCCTGTCATAATCAGGCGTAGGATGTGACATAGGATCTGTGGAAGGTGTTTCCAGTTTAGGAACCCAAGAAGTTTTAATCTATGCTTCTCCATAAATAGGGATTTATTTGTGAGGTGGAGGTGGTAATGCATCTTCCTCATTTGAAGTATTGAGATGTACTGAATCAAATTCCCACTCATATGAGTTAGTCTCTGAGTCGCTTTCTAGTATCCGATTACTATACCATATCAAGATATCCTTTGAGTTAAACACTGTAGGTGTGATCGGCTAATGTACCATTGCAGATGGAATGATTGGTGTTGTAGGAAGGATTATGGGGATCAATGAATTTGATACAGGGAGTATCGGTGTTGTTGAATCTACTGCTTCTGATGGAATTGCCAATGTTGCTGATATTGCTATGGGTTTTGATACTGCTAATGGTGCTATTGATGCAGTTGATGTTGTTGATGGGGTTGCTAGTTTGATTGATGGAATGATTGGTTTTGTAGATGTGAATGTTGGGTTTTTCAACTGTATTGGGGCAATTGGTGTGGTTTTTGGTGCTATTGATATAATCAAGGGTGACTTCTTTAGGTTTGTATTAGGCTGATATAGAGGTTTGCTGGGTTTCCCTTTGAATTTGAGCTTAGGAAATATCTTCTTTTGAAATCCTAATCCAGTGTTATCTTTAGGCTTTAACTTTGGCTGTAGCGGCTCATGTCGTCCTTGCTTGCAAGGTCCCAACACACTCTGACCATCATAACCCATTCTTTGCATAATGAGAAGGCCCTTTCCATATTGATTTATGGGAAGCTTAGATTGTGGGATGTCTATGGTGATAGGATCTTTATAAATCCATTTTACTAAGTCCTCATCTTTGGTCTCTTCTTCTTGACTCTTTCCAAGGATAAAAGGCATCAAAGTGCATGCTAGTTTGACCAATGTTGCTTGAAGTAACCATTGTGGTTTACCATGAGTTCTAGGAGAAGTGGGTAGTTGCTCAACACAAAAGAGTTGGCTAAGATTGTACTCCCTAGGACCTTCCTCTACCATTTTCATTTTTAGCTTCTCTTTCTTAGGTATAGTGGTGTTTGAACTAGAAAGAGAGGTTAGACTTACATATGATGTGGATGGGATAGCTTCTCTATTGTTGGGAATGGTAATCTCTGGTTGATGGTTGATATTGTTGCAATATGCAAAGGGATTTGCATCACCTAGAATTGTAATTTCTACACTGTTATGAGGGAACTTGATAGAATGGCGGTAGGTGGATGGAACCGCTTGCATGGTGTGTATCTAAGGTCTTCCTAACAACAAATTATATGGCAAAGGAAGGTCTAGAACTTGACATATGATGTGTTTCACCACTGGGCCCACTCGGATTGGTAATACAACTGCTCCTTTTGAAGAATGCTTCGCATCATCATAGGCTTTTATGGTTATCTTTTTGTGAGGATCCACTAATTCCACTGCATATCCTAATGTTGTGACCAATTGTAATGTACAAATATTTAGGCCTGCTCTATTGTCAATCAAGACTCGCTTGATTTTGTGTTGGTTGATAAATCCTTCAATATGGAGTGATGCGTTATGAGGTTGCTGGAAGGATGTATTGTCACTTTTAGAGAAAGTGAGACATGGTGATGACCTCAGACTACCAACCACAGTTTGAAATTTATTTGTATTTAGATTGGTAGGGATTGACACTTCTTGGAGAGCCTGATCCAAGATTGTTTTTTGAGATGGGGATAGGCGCAAAAGCTCTAAGATGGATATAAGTGCAGGCATCTTATCTAACTGTTCCACAAGGTTATACTGCTTTGGGATGGAAGTTGTTCCTTGTAGAGCTACTTTAATGTTGATGTTGTTGTGACACGTAACAACATTGCATGTAGAGCTTGGATTTTTTATGGTAATAGTTGCAATTTATTCATTGGCATCATATAGGTGATTCACAGTGTAATTATAGGTGGCTTGCGTATAAACGGTTGTATTTGTGTTTCACCCTGAAGTGGAAGGACCCCTTTGATCTTGTGATGGAAGTGGATTTTTAAACATAAGATGATCATTATTTGTGTTTTCTGGGTCGTGTTGTTCAATTTCAATCTCTCCTCAATCAATAAGATCCTGAATAAGATATTTCAATCTGTGACAATTACTTATTTTATGCCCTTTCCCTTGATGGAATTCACAATGTTCATTATCCCTCCACCATGAAGGTTTGAACTGAGGTTCATAATAAGATGTCTTTGGTAATGTTACCAGATTTAAAGAAACTAACTACTGTAACACTATTTCTGTAGCGTCCTAAAATTGTGACACTTGCAATTTCGACTGCATTTCGGTCTTCACGATGGTGACGCGACATGCAACCTGAATGGAGACCCCAAAACTTGCTCATGACACCAAAAACTGCATTTTTCAAGCACCCTGGCCTGAACCTTATTGCACCCTGCTATCCCGAGAGGTGGGACCAGAGCGCCCAGTGCCCTAGTCCTTCAGGACCAGGGCGCCCAGCGCCCTGGTCCCTGGGTCCTATTTTGGGCCCGGTCTCCTATGGGGACTTCGGGTCTTTTTGTTTGCAAATTGGAAATTATTGTTTCCTGGTCGGCCTAAGGTCGGGAAAATCAGTCTTTTAACCCTAATTGGCAAGTATATAAACTACATTTTCTCTCTCATTTTGGGTAGAGGAAAAACATATGAAAAAACGATATTCAAGCATTCAAGCATTCAAGCATTCAAGCATTCCTTCTAAGTCTCCATTCAAGGCTAAGTGTTGCATTCAAGACAAGGATTCAACCATTGAAGAGGAGATCACTTACTACATACTACTACAACATACAACAAACAACAACATCTAAACCTTCGCACATAAGGATACAAACATCCTTAGAACAAGGTATTAGTACTTGTTTTACGTTATAGACATTTACATTTACAGCATTTCTCATTACTTGGTTAATTCCAAAACCGGGGTTTGACCTAAAGGCAAACCCCTAATCCCTAACCCCCCAATCGTCTTCGCTTTTCTATGTGTAGGTTGCAGGTACGCGGCTGAAATTGAAGATCTGGAATCCTTGCGCAGAGACGAACAGATCCCCCTTCGTTTCGCGAATTTTTCGGAGGACCGTGGCGTCGGGCGCCATCGTCCCGACAACTTTTGCTCAAATTTGCAGGACAGCGCCGTATCAACATTTTATTGCTAATTCCAGGTCCGCAGCTTCATCCTATATCCCTATCTCAGTTTATAAGTGAATCTTTATCACTTTCTATGCATTCGTAGCTTAATTCTTCTATCAACATTCTTTACAAAAGAGGGTAGTCTTGTTGTCTTAACCCTTGAAACTCATTTAGCATCCAATCTTGCATTGTGTGGGATTGGATCTTGTGAGTTTCAACCCCCTCTTTTGAATGTAAAGTCTCTCCCTTAAGTGAAAACCATCAACCCTAGCGAACCTCCCTTCTCTCTCCTCGGAGTTGGAAGAGGGGAGAGCAACTAGGGTTCGATTGCGATTTTCCACTTTACATTTTGGTGAACCCGACGTGAACATCCTTTCTGATTATTCAGGATTAGATCTGAAAATTGATTCCTTGATTACATTTCCATGTTTGATCTTTTGCAAAATTTTAGAGGTTGATTGCATAAAAACCCTAAATTTTCTTTTTGAAAATTAAGCTTGCGAAATGTCTAATTGTTAATGCTTGTTTCAGATTTGCTTTTCTATTACAAATTATCAGTTCATATTTGTGCTTTAATTTTGAAAATTAAGTGGTTAAGTGTCAAAACCCTAATTTTTGAAACCTTCTTGATTCAACCTTTGTTCGACAATTTCACTGATCAAAACATCTCCAAATCAGCTGTAACTTTGGATTCCGCAATAAAATCACAATATCTTTCATCCCTGAAAATTTGGAAAAAAGTTGCGAGGACCGTGTGCACTCTAAGCGCCATCGTCCCCGACATTTTTTCTGAAATTTCGGGAGCAAGATCTTACTGTATTTTTCTACTAAAATCCAGAATTTTGGCTGATTTTATCAATTATAACACTTTCAAAATTACAGTCAAAGTTGGTCTTGTGATTGCTTGGTTTAGGGCTTCTAATCATTCAAAAATTGTTGAAATTGAAATTTTGTGTCAAAATTGTGTTCTTACTGTCCTAAATCTAAAAAGTGTGTTTGCATTCATTCGAAATTTCAGTGCTTTATTCAAATTCTTGCATTTTGTGACTTTTGAAATTAAGTGCTTAATTACAACAACTTTGATTTCCGCTTTCAAAGTTGAATTTTGTGTGAAATTGAGTCAATTTTTAAATTTCAAAACTTGCATTGCTTTTGACATTCCCTCTAAAATCATAAAATTCAAAATTTCAGTTTCCCTCTCTTTTTCAAAATTCAAATTTTGCATTTTTCGACAATCTGGGTAGGGTTCAATTTTGAGATTGCAACTTTAATTTGGCCTATCTACAGATCGTAAAATCACTCAATTTTTTCAGATTAGCTCTAAAATCATCATAACTTTCATCCCTGCAAATTTTGAAAAAAGTTGCAAGGACCGTGTGCACTCCGAGCGCCACGGTCCCGGACATTTTTTTTGAAATTTCGGGAGACTGTCGTGATTTTATTTAATAGCTTAAATCTAGAAGATTGGCTGATTTTACTGAAAATTGCTACCTTTAAATTCAAAATCTTCTCTCTCTTTCTAGTGCATGAGTTTTACAACAATAAGCCCTACTTCCACTATTCCCGTTAGACGAAGCCGTAGAATTAAGTCTTTCCGAGGTTTAACTACCAAGGAGATGGAACCTAATTTGAATAGCCTTTTCAACGAGGACATGGGTAATTCCTCTAATCCTCTTAATGATGAAGAAGCTCTCCATGAGGTTTCTGTAGAACAACTTTCGAAATTGGATAATCAATTTGATGATTTTCACCAATGGATGTCTCATGAATACCCTGATAGTCAAGCTCTTCCTTTAATTGAGGGTCTAAAACGTATGCATCAAAGTGATAAGAATGGAATTGATATTTTGCGTGATATTTCACACATTGTGAATTCGAATGTAATGCCTATGAAAAGTTGTGCTGAATCTTTAGGTTATACACAACCTCCCACTCAAGACAATCATTCTATTCCTTTGACAACTTCTATTGCTAGCATACCTACCTTTACATCAAACATAATGACTACTTCTATACAAGACATTCCCCCTGTGATCACTAGTCATGGGGGCAATCCCTCTTCTTCAATTAACCCTCTTCCTTCATTCAATCCGACTTCTTCATTCATTCCTTCAATGAGTGTTCCTATTACATCTTCACAAATGAACATCACACAAGGGGGCAATTCATTTAACCATTCCATTCCTTCTTGTAGTGTTCCTCTTGTCCAATCATCCCCTATGGTTGACTATCATAGGGTCCCACCACCTTACTCTCAATCAATACCTTCTTTCAATAACATAACACCTCCATCTCAATCTAACACACCGAATATGAATTCTTCGACTGAAGCGACCATTAACAATCTTGCACAAACTGTCTCTTCTTTACAGCAACAAATTGCCTCTATGAATCAATCTAAGTTTAGTGTGTCCACATTTGATGTTGCGAGCCCACTTTCTCTTGACATTGTTCGAGCTATCCCTCCTAAACATGTTGAAATCCCGCATCTGGAGCTTTATAATGGTAAAGGAGATCCTCTAACACATGTTAAGACTTTTCAAACAATTTGTACTAATTTTTCTTATGACCAAAGGTTGCTTGCAAAACTATTTACTAGAACATTAAGAGACAAAGCCCTACAATGGTATTGCTCATTGCCTTCTTATTCTATTACTTCTTTCGAACAACTTGCAAATGCTTTCATTCAAAAATTTCAAAACAATATAAGTCCTAAAGTTACTTTGAATGATTTAATGCATTGTAAACAAGGTGTTAAAGAAAAAGTGACTGATTTCATTGGTAGATATAAGCATTTGTATGCTCAAATTTCTTTTCCAGTGCCTGACAATGATATTCAAAGAATCTTTATTTCTAATTTACAAAAAGATATTCGAGACAAACTTCTGTTTTCTGAGTTTACTTCTTTCCAACAGTTGTGTGCCACTCTTCACAATTATCAACTGACTGTGAGTCAAATGGAACAATCACATCCTATGGCTCCGAGTGATAAGGGTGATAGCAGTCAACAACCATTTGGGAAGTTTAAACCGAACAGAGATTCCATCAAATTCAATGAAAACATCATCAACAACAATGTGAATGCAGCATCAGGTGTGCCTCCTATTTCTAAATTTTTCAAGAAAGAAAGAAAGTATACTCCTTTGAATGAATCATTGCATAGTATTATGAATAAATTATTGGAACAAAATGTGCTTACTCTTCCTCCTATAAGGAAAATTGATCCTGCAAAGATTACTTCACCTTATTTTGATAACAAAGCTTTTTGTCACTTTCATCATCAGCCTGGTCATGATACTGAAAAATGTTTTTCTTTAAAGGGTAAAATTCAAGATTTGATTGATAATAATACTATTTCTGTTTTTGGAGTGAATGATAAAGGCAACACATCTGTAGCTCCTCCTAACCAAAATCTTCAGATTTTTACTGATCCATTACCTTCTCATACCTCTAATGCGATTGAGACTAATGATTCCTCTCTCTCATCTGATGGTCTTGTGTCTATGACTCCGAATGTGATTAACTTTGTAGAGCAGCAAGAAAACCCTAAAGAACCTTCCATCACATTTGATTCTAGTGAAACCATTAGGGCACCTGATGGTCCTTTATATATAGTTGCAAAAGTCAAGAATACACCTTGCCGTGGAGTGCTTATTGATCCTCCGTGCATGGTTAATGTTATTACTAAAGAATTTCTTTTTACATTGCAATTGAATCAAGTGATCTATGACAAAACAGATGTGGTTGTGAAATTATTTGATGCATTTTCTTCTCCTACGATTGGTTCTATTACATTACCTATTGAAGTTCATAACAAATCCCTTGATGTGAACTTTGCTATCATTCCTTCATCTGAACAATTTCGTGTGAAGCTTGGCTATCCTTGGCTATCTTCCATGAAAGCTATTGCTTCTCCTATTCACAAATGTTTGAAATTTCCCCATAATGGTGAAGTTGTTACTGTCAATCATAGTCTCTTTAAACCAGCTGAAAGAACCCCTAGTGTTCCTATTGATTATTTTTGGCCTAAACAATTCCAATCTCTTCCTCCGTGAAGTGATCACCTTTTTAAATCTTATCAAAAGTGGAAAACAGATATGATCCTATCTTTAAGTGAACCTAGAACACCTAAACTTGACATTCCTATCATTCTTGAGAAGGAAGTTCTTCCTTTGAAAGATAAAACTAATATCTTTCCTCAAGAAAATTCCCAACCCATCCCCATGAATGTGACTATAGCTATGCCTAATAAACCTTCTACAAGTAGACCTATACCTCCTCATCATGATGGACTTGGTCTTCTTCCTAAACCAAAAATTCCTCCTTTATATGGAGCAGTTCCTCCTCCTTCTTTTTATAGAGAGAAGAGACCTTCCTCTTATCCTATTGTCCAGCCTAAGAGACCACAACCTAAACACCCAAGTGATAAGGATGAGAACATTCCTCCTCCTCAATCTTCTCCACTTCCTACTAAGACTAGACGTAATCGTTCTACACGTGAACGCCGATGAAAGCATTGTCTTAGGGCTCAAGCAGCTGCTTTTCAAACTTTACAATCTCCAAAAACACCTTCAACAAGCATTATTCCATTTTCTCCTCAGCCGGAAATTGAGCCTAAATCTCCTAAACATAAGATGCATGATGGTCTTGATCCTGTGCGAGTTAAAGATCCTATTTTTATAAATCTTGATGATGATATAGATGAACATGTTACTCCTCTTGCTTCTGATAGTGAATATGAACTTGTTGATATTGATAACCATTTATCTAATGAATTTTCTAAAGCACTTATCCTAGCTCCTAGACAAGAACAACGTGGCTTGGAACATGAACATAGCCCTTGTTTGGATCTTGTGATAGCTTCATCTGCTGTGTTGGATGTTCCTCCTCTAGCGTGTTCCCTACCTTCCCGAAACATTGATCAGCAAGATCGGGGGGTAGATGACATGCTAGACTAGTTACATTAGCATAGCATATTCTCTCCTCCTCTCTTTTGTTACTTCTTCTATATGTTATTCTCATTCTTCTATTTGTCGTCCTTAGTGTTGTCTACTTGAGGATGATGCAAAGCATTGAGATCTCTTTTGGTCTCTCTCATGTTGACTCAAAAGACACATGTGTTCCCTTCTTCTAGGTGACCTTCCTTGATTGGGGAATGAAGAACAATTATGCATACATACATATGATATATATACATGACTTATCATACAGCATACTGACCCCGAGGAAAGCGAAGTCACCTCGTGCTTTGTGTTTTGTGTCTATTATCCTTGGGTTTATCTCACACTTGGGGGCTAAATCTTTGTGATAACGTGCTCCTTCCCTTCTCATTTCTTATGTGTATCACTACGTTAAAACAATCACCCCCATTGAGGCGTGTGCGATCGCTTTAACGTAGGGGGGCATACACCCTGTCTATCCTTTCAAGATACTTGAAAATTTCTTGGCGAACTTAGCTTTGCCTTGAAAATTTTTGGTATTTCTTTTGCATGACTCATAGTGAGGGAACCTTACTACTGACAGTCATGGTTTTCCCTCGTGATCTTCCCTTTTACTTTGTCAATCGAAGTCGTAAGATCCTTAGTCCACTGGGGGCTTGGTGTATCTTGCCTCCTTGACGTGGTGAAAGTCTTTCAATGTTGTTTCCTTGTACTTTACCGGAAGTATGAGCATACATACTCCCGCTAAAGTGGGGGCTAAATGTAGCGTCCTAAAATTGCGACACTTGCAATTTCGACTGCATTTCGGTCTTCACGATGGCGACGCGACACGCAACCTGAATGGAGACCCCGAAACTTGCTCACGACACCAAAAACTGCATTTTTCAAGCACCCTGGCCTGAACCTCCTTGCACCCTACTGTCCCAGGAGGTGGGACCAGAGCGCCCAGCGCCCTGGTCCCCAGGACCATGGCGCCCAGCGCCCTGGTCCCTGGGTCCTATTTTGGGCCCGGTCTCCTATGGGGACTTCGGGTCTTTTTGTTTGCAAATTGGAAATTATTGTTTCCTGGTCGGCCTAAGGTCGGGAAAATCAGTCTTTTAACCCTAATTGGCAAGTATATAAACTACATTTTCTCTCTCATTTTGGGTAGAGGAAAAACATATGAAAAAACGATATTCAAGCATTCAAGCATTCAAGCATTCCTTCTAAGTCTCCATTCAAGGCTAAGTGTTGCATTCAAGACAAGGATTCAACCATTGAAGAGGAGATCACTTACTACATACTACTACAACATACAACAAACAACAACATCTAAACCTTCGCACATAAGGATACAAACATCCTTAGAACAAGGTATTAGTACTTGTTTTACGTTACAGACATTTACATTTACAACATTTCTCATTACTTGGTTAATTCCAAAACCAGGGTTTGACCTAAAGGCAAACCCCTAATCCCTAACCCCCCAATCGTCTTCACTTTTCTATGTGTAGGTTGCAGGTACGCGGCTGAAATTGAAGATCTGGAATCCTTGTGCAGAGACGAACAGATCCCCCTTCGTTTCGCGAATTTTTCGGAGGACCGTGGCGCCGGGTGCCATCGTCCCGACAACTTTTTCTCAAATTTGCAGGACAACACCGTATTGACATTTTACTGCTAATTCCAGGTCCGCAGCTTCATCCTATATCCCTATTTCAGTTTATAAGCGAATCTTTATCACTTTCTATGCATTCCTAGCTTAATTCTTCTATCAACATTCTTTACAAAAGAGGGTAGTCTTGTTGTCTTAACCCTTGAAACTCATTTAGCATCCAATCTTGCATTGTGTGGGATTGGATCTTGTGAGTTTCAACCCCCTCTTTTGAATGTAAAGTCTCTCCCTTAAGTGAAAACCATCAACCCTAGCGAACCTCCCTTCTCTCTCCTCGGAGTTGGAAGAGGGGATAGCAACAAGGGTTCGATTGCGATTTTCCGCTTTACAGTTTCAATAGGCTCCCCTAAGGGAGTGTATGTTCATTTTGGTTTATAAGTTTGTTGGCATTGTCTTGGTTCTTCTTGCGGTACATTGCATCCTTGATTTGGGGGAGCAACTGTGTTATTCTTAGGTGGGGGGTTTTTCCCTGCAAATCAAACCACATGTTGTGCACTTTTGATAGTCCTTGCATCTACAACCTTGTCATTAATGATGTTTTTGTTTTTATTCCAGAAGTTAGGTTTATCACTATTGAAGCACAGGTGAGGGTCATCTTTTGGTTCATTGCATCTCTTGAGAAGTCCCTTTTTGATGAGGGCCTGTTCACATTTTAAACCCTTGGTGATCATGTCATTAAAGAACTCTGTGCCTTTCATGTCTAGATGGAACTCCATTTCTTTGTTTAAGTTGGAAATAAACATTTCTAGTAGTTCTTGTTTAGGTAACTGAAGAGAACATCTTCTAGACATTTGTCACCATCATTGCAGGAAAGCTGAAAAATAGCTCCCCTAGTTTTTTCTTGGTGTTACATAGATCGGCCATGGTGACATCACGTTCAATGTTATGTGAATAATGTGCAATGAATTTTTGGACCAGTTCTTTGAATGTCCTAATGCCGCTTGCTATTCGGGAAAACTATGATGTGGTTGTCCCTCCCAAACTTTGAGGAAAGAGTCGCATTAGGTATGTGTCTTCATATGCTACTTCGAGGCAAGCTGAATGAAATTCTCTAACATGATCTCAAGGGTCT